>NC_045437.1:7101163-7415780 GCF_002776525.5 Piliocolobus tephrosceles
CAACATGGTAAGCCTCTAACCATGGCCGTGTTCAACATGGTAAGCCCCAGACCATGGCCATGTTCAATATGGTAAGCCCCAGACCATGGCTGTGTTCAATGTAGTAAGCCTCTAACCATGGCCGTGTTCAACATGGCCAGCCCCGGACCATGGCCGTGTTCAACATGGTCAGCCTCTAACCATGGCCGTGTTCAACATCATCAGCCCCAGGGTGAGTCAGGGCTCACAGCAGGCAGGGCGTTCTTCCCTTCTGGGACCTGTCCTGTGGAATTTTGGAAACTCGCTTTTAACTCCTTTGCAACACCGGCTGCTGCCTGTTAAATTTAGCATCTCGTGGCTACAGCAGTCATTTCTCTAAGGGAAGGGATGCTTTCACGGAGCCACCTTGAGAGATGGGGCGACTCCTTGGAGCAGTTCTCCACTTCCTTGCTCATGGTGGCCCCTCAACAGGCTGCAGAAATGACTGCAATGTCTTAAAGATAGTCATGAGGGGCAAAGGAACCCTCAAACTAAGGGGAGTGCGGTGTCCTGCCCTGGAGTTTAAAAGACCCGATTGCAACCCCGTGCTCCCCGTCTCACCAGCTGCGCAATTATAAAGACGTTTTCATTGAACTCCGCAGGCTCCATTTTCACTTCTTTGAAAGTGGGAACCAAGACTTCTCTACCAAGATGGTCCTAAGGATTCGATGAGCCAATGTTCCCACCACACTTAGGACAGTTCTGGCCATTTTGTAATTATTGAGCCAATGGCCACTCTTTCTATATCAGTCTCATCATTGCTGGTTATCTCCCCGAGAATAGACACTTGGCTCGTCACGGTGCTTTTGAGGCACGTCCTTACTGTTCTCACATCAGCAGCAGCAGCCGTAGGAGATCTGATGCTTCCTGTAGTGGAGGCTTCCCTCAATGGGAAATGCAGAGTGTTAGGAGATGTAGTCTTTGCCTTCCAGGGGCCCAAAGTCAGGTTGTGGTGACAGACCATATATTATTTCATAATAATAACATTGTTTTTATAAAGTAGAAATGTAGTGAAATGTAATATTTATTGAATATAAAGATATGCCTGGTATGTGCTGGGTGCTCAGACCCCAAAGACAGTTCTCTGCCTTCTAGGAGTAGAAGTAGGAGTAGGAGACAGACAGCTGGGTAACCTCATCATCTAGTCCTTCTGAAACGAGGAGGCGAAGGCAGCAACAGAGGCATGAGGGGAAGGGAGAGCAAGGCCTACTAGATGGAGTCCTGGAGGGCTAAAGGAGGAGTCAGCTACGTGGACCTGGAGGAAGTGAGGGGCAAGGGCAGGTGGGTGGAAGGGGAGAAGGAGGGATGTTTGCCTCTGGGGCAAGAACAGAAATTCATATTAAGAAGTGGAGAAAAACAAATCCACCTGAAGAAGTGGATTAGGTCCTTGAATGTTTACATGGGGCCAGTCCTCCAGATCGTAGAGTCCCTCTCACTAGGAACTAGTGATCATAAGTTCCTCTCAGACACCTGCAGATTCAGGTGAGGGTGACACCACCTGGACCCCAGATGGGCCAAGCACTAGCAGCAGGAGAGGGATGGCCTCTCCATCGCTTTGTGTTGCCTAGAAATTGATCTTAGTGACACCTGCAAAGGCACCTTCAGAGATAAGCTGTAGCTTGTCCTCCCTGCTCTCTGGAGGTGAATGTGTGTGACTCCTGCAGGTTTTCCTGTGTCATGAGTTTGGGTACAAGCATGCTGGCAGCCCTACCTCACCTGCCTGTGTGCCCCAGCTCCCTCTCCGGAGCTCCCCAAGAAAGAACATGAGGTCAGCCCTGATGCAGGGCTCCCCAGACACGCAGGCTGCTGAAAGGTGCCACCACAGTTACCTCCTCCAGCCACCCGCTCAGCCTCCAGAACAGCTAGTTCGAAGGCTCCTCTGTTGCTGGGGAAGGAGGGGCTCAGCAGGCAAGTCCATGCAGGCCACAGCCTCCCTGGGCTACTGCGGGCCCTTGGCTGGCAGTCCCCTGTGGAGAGGTCCTGATGGGCCAGGTCCACCGCTGGAAGCCCTCCGCCTGCCCTTCTGTAAGATAAGCGAGTGGCACAAAGTGGGTCTCCCCTTCTTCCTGGATGTTTGCATCACTGGAGGCTCATTTTCTGCTGCAGGAACCGTGAGGGCTCCCTCTGGGGAAGGAAGCCTCCTCTTCTAGGTCTCAGGCGTGCCTGGATGGTGACATCATTTATTTCCAATGAGGGCTTAATCCAGAGTGAATGGGAAACAGCTGAAGAGGGAAAATGTGCCATGTCTAGACAACAAGCAATTTTCTGGGGTACCACAGGGCTCCAGAAAGACAGAAATCTCAGGGCTCAGGTGGAGACCTGCTGCATTCATCCATTCAAGGCACCTGCTCATGGGAGCGAGACTGGCCAGCTGGGGCATTCTGCCTGAAGAACAGGGTTGGGAGGCAGGGGTGCTGGGGAGTGGTGTTCTTCCTGTGGTCCCAGAGCTTTCTTCAGGGGGACAGCCTCAGGGTGGGGAACTCAAGGTGAGAGATTTAAGACAGGGACAGGAGAGGCTTTCTTGAAAGAGTCTTTCTGCAGACGCGCCAGGAGCCACAAGAATGCCTCAGCTCTCTGCATATGCAATTTCCTGGATACTGCAAGGATGTGAAGAAATCATGGGG
This sequence comes from Piliocolobus tephrosceles, assembly GCF_002776525.5. Lineage (NCBI taxonomy): Eukaryota > Metazoa > Chordata > Mammalia > Primates > Cercopithecidae > Piliocolobus > Piliocolobus tephrosceles. The sequence goes on from NC_045437.1 coordinate 7,103,806, forward strand.
GAGGAACCTGGACAGAGAGAGAGGCAAGCAAGGGGCATTGGCCTGAGGCGCCAGAAGTCTGAGTGTGTTTTCTAAAATGGGTTTTTTTGGGCTCGACTTTGTAACCTGCATTTATGCGTTAGTCCTGCTGTTCCAAGATCCAGCTTCCCAGGAGAGCACACTGCCAAGCACCAAGTGCGCTTTGGTAGATGAAAGCTGTGAGAGAGACTGGGTTGGAAGTCGACTCTGTAGCGGAGGGGCTGATGAAAGCACACTTGAAGGGCAGCAGGGTGCACAAGCTAGCGTTCCGATTTACTCAGAACCCTCGGGTGACTGACACATGCCTGTAAAATTAAGCCTCCTCCTGGCCCGTCAGGAGCGTGTTCACTGCATGCAAGCAAATTGAGTACACTTCCTGAGAGTTGACCTTCACTGGTCAGTAGCAGCACATACGAGTTAGGGGACAATACATTTAACATCAGATACACACACGTAAGAGGAGATCATTTTTTCGTTCTCTCTTATTATATACATTTCAGTTGTGGAACATGATGTTTTGATATACATATAAATTGTGAAATGATTGCTACAGGCAAGCAACTGAACATATCCATCACCTTCCACATAACCTCTTGTGTGTGATTAGAGCACCTAAAATCTACTCCCTTAGCAAATCCTAAATACAACAGAGTATTATTAGCCGAGTCCTCCCGCTGTGCTTTAGTAATCTAGGTGCATTCATCCCACATGATTGTAACTTTGTACCCTTTGACCTACATCTTCCCGTTTCCTGGCCTCCCCCACACCTGGTAACCACCGTGCTACTCTCTGTTTCTGTGTATTCAGCTTTGTTTTATTCCATATATAAGTGAGATCATGCAGCATTCATTTTTCTGTGCCTGGGTGATTTTGCTTAGCATAATGTTCTGCATATCCATCTATGTTGTTGCAGATGACAAGATTTTTCTTTTTTAAGGCTAAATAATTTTCCATTGTGTATGTGTGTATATCAAAATTTCTTTTCTATTCTGTTCTCTTTTTTTTTTTCTTTTTTCTTTTTCTTGCTTTTTTTTCTTTTTTTCTTTTTTTTTTTTTTTCTGAGAGGGAGTCTCACGCTGTCACCCAGGCTGGAATGCGATGGGGTGATCTCGGCTCACTGCAACCTCCACCTCCCAGGTTCAAATGATTCTCCTGCCTCAGCCCCCCGAGTAGCTGGGATTTCAGGCGCCCACCACTATGCCCAGTTAATTTTTGTATTTTTAGTAGAGATGGGGTTTCACCATGTTGGCCAGGCTGGTCTTCAACTCCTGACCTCGTGATCTGCTGCCTCGGCCTCCCAAAGTGCTGGTATTACAGGTGTGAGTCACCAAGCCCAGCCCCAAATTTTTTTATCTAATCATCCATCAATAGACAGATTGTTTCCATATCTTGGGTGTTATGAATAATACTAGAATGAACTTTGAGGAAATCTTTGTTTTTTTTCCACATGTCCTAGGAAAGTGCCTTCCATTCATTAGTTATTAAATGAAAGAATGAGTGAGTGAATAGGTAAGCATACAGCCCTTTAAATAAGAAACCATTTCCTTTTGTAACATCTAGTTTGACCTTATAAAACCAGGATTTATCACGTAATTCTTAAAGATGATATAAATGAGAAACAAATCTCGTTTGGAAGCTAACTCTATTTTGCATAGCATAATTAGTCATGATTGACAGACAGTTCAGTCACTGTCTATAAATGTTTGACAAGCTGATCATTTAGGAGGAGACATTCTTTCAACAGTAGCTACGATCCTTTAGAGAACAACTGCCTTTAGTAACAGAAACATGTCTTCCAATGTTGTTTTCCTTTCTCCACAGAACACACATTAAAAGTATGATGGATGACCCTTGAGATTTACTTCTTTCTCAAAAATCATTAATCACACTTTTTAATACTTTTAATGTCCCTTCTGCAGATTTTCCACATACCAAGCTGCCTTCTGTAGCAGTAGAAGCAGGAAATAAGCTAAATTACCTTCTCCCACCTTTTCCTGTCTATCGATGCAGGGGGAGAAGAAGTCAGAACTGCTCAGGCACTGAATTCCTCCAAGTGTGCAGAAAAATACCATTTGTATTGATACCTGGTGCCATGAATTTAGTGGTTCTTTTCCACGCAGGTGCTCCTCTTGTACTTACGTCAAAGAAAAAACATAAAACTGTAGGAAAGTTGACGTTGGGTACAGAAAGGAAATAACATGACCTAGCTGTAGAGCCTCGTGTATAATGTCTTATTAATCACAGAAGAGGCAGGACTTGTCCATGGAGCTCTGCCTGTGGCCACACCTGAGGATCTGCAGATGCCCCGGGCTCCTGAACTCTGACTGTGTGAGGCGGAGGCAGTGCCCAGGGCCACATACCTCATGAGGTGGTGCTGATGCAGCACTCAGACTGCCCAAGCAGGCAGGCAGGTTAGGAGGGGGCGCCTGTGCAGGGCGGCGCAAGGGAAGCGGGCTCCTGTCACTCACGTCAGGAAGGCGACACCTTCTGCTGAAGGATGTGAGTGAAACTCAGTCTGTTACTTACATGCAGTTCAATGGTCCCAGGATTGTTTCTGTCTCTTTTTACCTAGTCCCACTTTAACCTGTCCATCCGGAAGCAGTTTCTGGTTAAAGGAGTATAGCTTTTCATGTTTTTTCTCAGCATTTTTTTTTCTGAACACGTTTTCCAGACTGAGGGAGCCCCGTCCTCAAGTCATATTTCTGTTTCTTAGCTGTTGTTAACCCAGTGAGACTAATCCAGGCATCGGACTCACATTTCAGCAAGAATAACAGTTCTTTGTGTTGACGGAGGTTGGGGGGCTGTGGGAGCGCATATGCTTTAAGTCACTGGAAAGAACATTTAACTTGCTCTCCGAAAACTTCATCTGTTGAAAGTCCTAGCCCCATTCATGTCCTCATGTATAGCACCTGTGATTTGTTTAAGTTTTCCCTTTGAGGCAGAGGAAGAGTGCTTTCATTTTCTTTCTTTGTTTTTTTCTGTTTCGAATGTATTTTTTAATTGTGTATAATGTATATAACAAAAGATATATTATTGAACAATTTTTAAACATACAATTTAGTAACATTAAGTACATTTGCAGTGTTGTGCGACCATCACCACCATCTATCTCCAGAGTGGTTTTCATTTTCCCAAACAGCAATTCTGTCTCCATTAAACACTCACTCCCCATCCTCCCTCCCCAGCGCCAGGTCCCCATTGTGCTGCTTCCTATTTCTATGAATTTGCCTCTTCCAGGGACCCCGTGTGAGTGGAGTCACACAGTATCTGTCCCTCTGTGTCTGGCTCCTTGCCCCTGGCATCGTGCCCTCGGGTGTTCCTTTTCTTCTGGATGCCCCAGCCCCTTTGCAGCAGGTCAGCCTCGGTTTGCTCTGCGTTTTTCCAGCCAGTGGCAAGCAGCCCTTGTTAACTGCCTCTCTGTCATCGTCTGCCGTGACTCTGTACCTCAAAGGGGAGAGATGCGTTAGGAGTAACGTGTGACGGCTTGAGGCTGCCCTGACCTGCCTCTGCTGTTGACTGCGTGGATGGGCCGGTTCATCTCGAGGCTCCACGTCAATTTCCAGTCACTAATAGTTATTCCCAGCCTGCATTTTAATGACCCTTACAAGAGCCAGGGTCAACGGGAACAGTGTGTTCAGAGAACTGGCTTTTTAAGTCTCATTACTCATTGGTATTGAATGCCAAAATGTCCAAGTCAGTTTTATTTCCAGTGAATTGTGTGATTTTAACAGGATATCTGAAACACTCGATGTTTACCCATGTGATACCAACACCTCAATAAAAAGTGGAGAAAAACCATGGGTGGTCCATGTTTGTTTCATATGTAGTGTTTTTTCCATCTTAGTCTCCAGCTGGCTGTTGAGAATCTCATATGAGCGGCTGAATGTGCTGCCATTTTATTCCTGACGTTTTGAGGATGTCATCTCTTGATTCCTCACAGCATTTTGCAATTTCTTCTGAGAAATTTCCAAGAAATTTATTATAAGTAAAGAGTATATAAATCTGTGAGCCACCCAGGCAAGGAGTTAGCCATAGTTAACTAGTAGTCTAGTCAGGTAGACTTGTAATTCCAACCAAATGACAAACACAATGATGTCATCAGGCATAAAACAATACTAAAGCACCTGTTCACAGTTTAATGTGATTCGAAAAATGTAATTCTGATACGTTTTAAATTGCCTGAGAAATGTAAAATTTGCAAGTAAACTAAAAATATGCAGTGTTCCTTAGCATTTTATTTAGGAAGTTTTGTTGAGAATGATGACATCATTTTCCCAATTATGACAAAGGATGTAGAAAATTAAATTGGGTCCGGAGAATCCAATCAGAACTGCTCAGGCACTGAATTCCTCCAAGTGTGCAGAAAAATACCATTTGTATTGATACCTGGTGCCATGAATTTAGTGGTTCTTTTCCACGCAGGTGCTCCCTAAATCGTTATGATGCTAAAAATATTTTCAGTGGAGAAAGTTGGGGTAGTTTTACCTGGAAGGAATGTGGGCAAGGGATTGGTAACTCTCTTGAGTGTTTGACTGGCTACAATTAGGGAATGATATGAGTTTGTTACTTTAAAATGCAAAGAAGACAAAGGAAAGGAAGTTGATTCAAAATTGTAGTATGATTTTAGACAGAATGAAGAGTTTCTTGAATTTACGGGGAGTTGATATTAATAACTACTAGAAAGACGTAGCAGAAGTGGATTAGGAAACGTGTAGTGATTGGAGTTGTCTCTTGTTCTTCAAGTTGAACCATCATATTTATGGCAAAACCTCCTTGCAAGACACATTTTTCACAAAGTAAACTACTCATTTATTGTATGTCAAGAATGCAACACTTCATTTTACCTAGTTTTTTGCCTATATGGTGATATAATCAAGAAGTTTTTGTTAATTATTTTAAGATCCTTGGCACTTAAGACTAGTAACCCATCAAGCTAAACAATCTCCTTTTCTTTGCCATTTGTTGATTTTTTAAATATTTAAATCAATTGGATTTTTGGTCTATGAGATCTAAATCTAAATCTGTACCCTTTTGGAGCCTGATGTTTGCCAAGCAATTATTCCATTCTTTTTTTTTCTAATCCCTGATATAATTTTTTCCAAAATATTAGCACATTTGTAGTTCATCCAGGGATGTGACAATTTTTACAAGTTCTTTCATCATAGATAAAGAAATCTACTATATTTCTTTGATGCTTAAATCAGCATTTTGCCAAATTTAATCAAATGATATAATGGGCAGAAATACTGTATCTCGTATCTCTATAGACTATGAGAGGAATGTTCCCAAGAGTACACTAAATAAATGTCTTCTTATCTATCCAAATAAATTAGTTTAGGTATTTGACAAGAACTATGCAGTCCAGGGAAATAACTCAATAGAAACAAACAAAAGCAACCGTAGAAACTATAAGGAAGTTTCACTTTTTAAACCTTGCATATGTCTGGTTAACCCTATGCAGAAAACGCAAGTTGTTCAATAGGTGTATAGATGAGATTAATTTCTTTCAGTAAAAGGAATGGGCTGAAGTCATGATTCTCTGGTTTATTTCCAGAACATTCCTCTGACCCTTAGCCACATGACAGAAAAGTGGCTGATCCTTGGGTATTTAGTCTGGGTGCAGCTTCTGTAGGACAGAGAGCGAGCGAGCGAGAGAGGATGAGAGAGAGAGAGAGACAAATTTCTCCTGCCTTGCTAACAGGTTGATGCTGTCCTTCTGATGCTTATATTGGTGACTATTACATAAGAGCTAATTATTTTCTCAGCATTACCTTTCTGTTTTTTAGTTAAAATCCCCTTTCCAGCAGTCCTGAGAACATCCGTCCTTTTAAATTTTTCACCCCTTACGATCTGAGTTGCCAAGCACTCACAAATAATAGATACCAATGTCGAGGCTGGCGATTGCATTTTGCCCATAAAATTAATTTTCATTCTAAACATCAAAAATTCATAGGACTGTATTGACTCATTTAATGTTTGAGCCAAGATGGCAAAGGTACTAGGGGAAAAAAACATTCTGAAGGCTCCGATTTGATGGTAGAGAGTTGAATGTATACATGGCGATACCGGCTTCAAAGGCGATATCGGTTTCAAATGTAATTCTAACCACTCCCTCTGCCCAGAGCTTTGTGTACTTTTAATTTACTGTTTGATAGAGGTGCCTCTAATTTCTTTAATGTGAATTTTGAAGTTCTGGAATTCTCTATTGAATGTATAGAACAATAAATCTTTAATTACTTATTCAATAGAAATTCCCAAGTCCACATGAGCAATCCTGTTTACTGTGTATAACGAACACAGAATTCATAAAGTTAGTACCCACCTGCTAGTTATTTCATCTAATTTGCACTAATTCATTGAAAACAAACCTTCTCTTTGCAGTTTTTCCTGAGTGACTCAGAGGAAACAATCCCTCCAACTGCCAATACAACAAACACAAGCTTCTCAGCCTCAAATAATCAGGCGGCGATTCTGCGTGCGCAAAATTTATTTTTCCTCCCGGTAAGAACATTGCAATTATGACTGCATTGGTGGCTCTCCTGTATGCTAGTAGTCTGGATTAACATATATCCTTTTTAAGTTTCAGATGTGTTCTAGACTTTGCATTTCCTCTCTGGTATCAATCCCTGAGTGGTCCTGAATTTACAAATGTCAGCCTCTACTAGAAGTCCGGGCCCTTGGGGACTGGCTAAACTTACATCTGAAAAACTTACAATGTTATTGTGATGCTTTCACCAGTAATGTTTGCCTTCTTCTCTTAACCACTACAGCACTTCTAGCATATTTCCTACCATATGGCATTCAATTATAAGGCACCGTGTTTCTGGGTTTCTCACTTAGAGACATTGCCAATTGCTCCAGTGAATTAATATTATCCCCCTTAAAGCTGTGATAAAACTACCCACATCTCATTCTCTTCCCTCTTCTTTGGCAGCATACGTTGCCCAGTGATTCTGTTCCCTAGTAATTCTTGCTAACCGACTCATCTTAACCAGTATCACAAAGGACCTAGGTTAAAACTTCAAAACGTATTAACACATTAGTCTTCCAAGTGGAGAGTTAAGTCAGTTATTTACTGCTTAACAACTTTGTTCTTCTATACATCGTTTGTGAAAAAGAAAAAAGCGTTGATACTCTCCTTTTCACTTTCCGAATAATTATCTGGAAGTAGTGCAGATTATGCTTGTTTAGTTTCTGTCTCAAATAATTGGTTTTGAGAATGCTAAGTGAACTATTTTGGGGACTGAAATTGATAATTTAATATGTATGCTTTCAAAATTCCCTACCAAAATTTTTAACTCCATTAGCTATGGCAATAAAGTGGATTTATTTTCCTATTCCTCCTTCTCTGATTTTCTTCCTTGATATTTTGCTCTGTTCTTTTTTCCCTTCCCATCATTTCACTTCTTGGGAAGCTCACAGCTCCATGCACAGATAGAAGTAGCTTCTGGTGTTCTTTCCTGAAGGCTTCTTAGGCCTTGACTACGTCATGGGCAAGATGGCCAGGGTGCCAAAGCAGTGTCCCCATGGGCTTGGGAAGAGGGGGTGGTATAGGTTCATCCCTTACCCAGAAGATCCTGCCCTTCAAATGAGGTGTTATCATAAACTCCAGTGAGGACTAGGTATTGACTTCTCTATTTAGTTATGTTAAAAGTGAAAAGCTGGAGTCATCGTGAGAGTCTGTTGAATGTAGTCTCACTGTGGGCCATTTGTGGGCCATTTCGAGCTCTCTTTTTTAGAGAAATATTTAAATTAATGGTGTGGCCTGCCTCTTCCTCCTTGATCCAATGGTGTTGGCATCTGTATGATCCACAGGCTGGATGCTGGGAAGAGAGTGCACTGACCAAGCAGTCCTCCTTTCGCATTCACATGGCACTTCAAGTTTAAAATTTTAACATGAAGATGTTTTTTGACAGGAAAAGAAAATGTATAGCTGTAATATTTTTTTAAATCTCTCCTTCCACTATGTTTGAGCCAAACAACTTGCCACATTTGGCATCACTAAAAGAATAAGGAAAATATTATGAATTTTATTTAGGTAAATCTATATAATATCTTATTTACAGTCAAAGAAAATTATTAAAAACTTAAAGTGGGGAAAGGCAACATTTACTCAATCTTAAAAATATTCTGAAAAAGCACACAATAGGTTCTCTAAAATCTAGGTGGGATTTAGTAAACGGCTACTATCTTTCCAATAATGAGGCCTTGAAGATCCTGGCCAGCGTTGCCAGGGAAGCCCCAGGTCTGCATGGACTGGCTGCACAGAAACCGCATTGTGAACTCACGGGTTTAGCAGTCCCCAAGGAGCCTGGAGACATCCTGGCTTCCTCCCTAAAGGATCCCAGGGAACAGCAGAAAGGCCGTTTTGTGGGTATGTGCCACACAGACGTCATTTCTCTCAAACCCCATGTTATGTGATGCCTGAAGTTGCCCAGCAAGCTGAGAAGCATGCCCAGTTCACTGCTGGTGCTGGTATAAAGTGATATAACTCTTCTAAGTGGTAATTTCAATAATTATCAAAAAGCACAAGACAGACATACTTTTTACCCTGTAATACTAATTTTGAAAATTAATTTTAAAAGTGAAAAGGTTTACCAAAAACATGTTCGTGCATGTGTTTATATAACATCAACAAAAAGAAAGCAAAAGAAAGAAAACAACCTAAAAATTTGAAAATGCAAATTTTAAAATAAATTTTATTGTAACACAGGATAAGGTTATACTTAACCACCATATAAGACATTGTAAAAAAAATTAATGATGTATAAATGCATATTCATAATAAATTATTCATTGAAAAGTATGGTTTTAAAAAATACAAAACAGTATGATCTTAATTTTTTAAAATAATACTGCCAATAATAAGTAGAAAGAAAAAGACTGGAAACACATATACGAATAATGAACAGTGGCTAAAGTGGATGTTGGGGATTATCAGAGACCCTTATTTTTATATACATCCTTTTGTATATTTCCCCGTCTTTAACATCTGGCTTATTGTTTCTGTAGCAGGAAAATATAGGCCTTTTAAAATACCAAAATTAGCCATAAAGGATCTTTGCCAGTGTAAGTTGTTTGTACCACAGCAGGCACTTGGTATGCATTACGTCATTTCATCCAAAAATGACCCTGGTGAAGTAGGTATTATTGGGGTTCTTGTTTTGCAGGTGAAGAAGCTAAGACCCAGATACTTTAGTGTTAATAAATTACTCCCGATAGCGGTGGCTGTTACCTTACTGTAAAATACAAGTTGGTTTCAATGATTATGTTGAAACTGGTAAACATTACTAGCAATCAGGTTACCAGTAAGTACACTCCAGTAGAAGTCGGTTCAGAATCCTACTGCCAGAACCGCTGACCATCTGGAGCCTTCCCTGGTCGGCTAAACCGTGGAGCCAGGACAGGCTCCCAGCCTGGCGTCTTGCACTGTTCCCTCCCACACATCCCTGGATGGCTATTTGCAGGTTCCCAACCTACCTTTTTATGCCAGATCACCTCTTGCACAGCCTCCAAGCATTCGAGAAGGCCATTTTATAGAAATGGACTAAAAGTATACTTCCCATTAAATACATATTTTAGTAGATGTTCCTGAAATGTGAAAATAAAAAATGTAAAGCCTAAGAATGAATTTTGAAATGTGGAACCTTAGCATATTTTATAGGTGTTGATACGTAGTTCAAAGGTTCAAACTGTGAGAACCTTTAAAATTTTGCCCCAGGTCCCCACACACCAAACAATCCACATATACCCATTGATACATACACACCCTCTTATAAGTGGTTCCTTATTCTGTTCTCTCATTCGATTAAGTTGAACTGGTTGATCATTTTCATTATAACAGTGGTTTTCAAGCATAATTATAGAAACAGAGCTCTTTCAAAAACCAAAACTTACAAAAGACTTTAGTGTGTAGTAATAATAGCAGAATTTCCAAGCTTCTCATGGACTAGGCTGTTCTAAACTCTTTTGTTACTCAGTCTTCATGAGACTTCCCCAAGATGGGTGTTATCATCATCTTTACTTTGAGTGACTCGTGGAGGACACAGGATTGCCTTGTTAAGGTCAGCTGCTTTGGGAAATCTGATGGGACAGGATCCCTGAATAAGAGCCTTGCCCCTGCCAGTTCCTGCAGCAATTTCCCTGGTTTTAAGGAGCAGTTTTAAAATACTCAAGACTATTGATTAAAGGGCTACTAGGTTATTAATGAGGGCTTCTCAAATTCTTTGTGAAGGCCCTTTTTTCATTTTGCTTTGTTTTGTGTTTTTAATTTCTAATCTATGACAGACTAATGCTTTTGAAAAATGTAATGGTGAATTAACAGCAAAATGAACTAAAAAGGAAGCCATATGGAATGCAAGCTCATATTTCATTATATTCATCAGAAACAAGCTTACTCTGCCAAGTTTCTATCCACATTCTGTACCTGTCTTGCAGAACTCACTGCTGTACTTCTAGTGGTCTTGTTCTAAGCAACATAGAGCATTAATGTACCTTGTATCAGAGTCCTCAGACCTGCCCTAAAGTAGATACTTAGTAACTTCTCTAAGGTGACAAGGGCAGAACTCTGTAGAAATAAGGTCTCCTTTCAGAGGGCATGCTACACCTCTCTTCCCTCTCAGATACTGCCTGTCCACCTGTTCACAGCTCTGTTGATTCTATCATTTTACTACGTTAACCCACATGGTCTCTTCTTTTCCTTTTCCTGTTCTCTGTGGTGGGAAGCCATGAGAGGCAGAAGAGTGGAGACCTGACATCAGGCAGTTGCAGCTAAGAAACTGTGCTTACCACACTCAGTGTTGCTTAAAATGCTGCCACCTGAAATGAAGAGTGGCCTTCACATTCCCATGCAAAGAAAGACGTTAACTCTCTGAAGAAGAGTGACCTAGTTGGTGTGTAATCCAGTGTGAGGTATTGGTCTTCCTTTTGAAGCCACAGTGCCAGGTCGAAGTCCTTACTAATGGGATTTCTACTCATTCCTGCTTGGCTGCCTTCACTCAAGTGTGCCTCTTACAAAGAGAAAACCTGCCATATGATCACTGCAAGCTGCTATTTCCAACTTTCCTTTCTTCCACAGGAACAGGACTGTTGAGTTAATATCAGTAGCCTTCCACATAGCTTAATGTAGATGGCTTTAGCTGGGGAAATCAAAGGCAGAGCTCAAATGACAAAAGTAAGCAGTTCTTACCTGGCTTACTCAATGTGATGAAATTAAAATCGAGTAATTTAAAAGCTGGGCTATTTTAAAAGACAAGGTTTAAAAAAATCAATAAGATCTATGTGTTATTAAAAGTCTTAATTTTTTTTTTTTTTTTTTTTTTTTGAGTGTTGTCTCTGTTCTAGGCATGCTGAGATAGTAACACAAACCTTGTTCACAGAAACCCCATGAAGTAGCAAATAAAGCCTTTCTGAAGATGGCACCTGTTTCCCTGCAGCGAGTCCCTCCTGGCGTGCAGGACTCTGGGCTCTGTGCATTACTCTTTTATCTCTGTTGTTTTCAATGACCTACAAGGAGAATATGATTACCCTCATTTTACAGTGTCATGCAGACACTGTGATACAAGCAAGTTAGGTCACTGGCTGCAGATAAGTGAGCTAATGAGCTAGTGAAGAGTTGAATTCAGAGCTATCCAAAGCCTATCTGAACGGTGCCTGCAGTGGTAAATGGTGAGGAGATGGTTCACCTGGGGCAGGCCTGCCTGCAGCTTGCTCTGCCCTAAGATGGACGATACCAGCTCGCTGGCTCCCACTTGGTTCTTCCACTTTCTTCTGGTGCCTGTCGAACCCCCGGGGGATTCATGACTCACCCTGGTCAAGGCTTTTGATTTAAATCCTTCTGTTTTAAATAGGCCCCTCTGACACACAATTTCTCTTTTCATAAAATGTCTGGGCTTCCTTATGCTTTTAACAGTTGTCTGTAATGATTTATATTATCTTAATGAATTAAAGAATTGAAAGGCCAAAAAAGATTCTATAGACTTTAACTTACATTTAAGGAATGTATAGGAGGCCACAATGTTTTCATTTTCAAGAAATAAGTAACATTGGCTTATGATGCGTCTTCCATGTAAGTTTTTTTTACAATTTTATTCCTAAAAAGTGGCAATATACGTGCTTATTTTTATTTATCATGCAAAGTTGAGTCAGAGAGCTTTGGATGATTTTTTTTTTTTTTTTTTCTGAATTTAACATATCCAGGCATTTACCCCTGGATCAAAGATAAGAAACAGGCCTCTGTTTTCATAGCCGGCTTATATATTGACCAAATGAGATTGGCGGTGGCCCCAGATTGTAATTGTTTCAGCATTTCTTAGAAGAGATCCTAAGGATTTGTCTGTTGTCCTTCCCTGTTGCAGTACTTTATCTACAGCTGTATTCTGGGGCTGATATCCTGTTCCGTGTTCCTGCGGGTGAACTATGAGCTGAAGATGTTGATCATGATGGTGGCGTTGGTGGGCTACAACACCATCCTACTCCACACCCACGCCCACATCCTGGGCGACTACAGCCAGGTCTTGTTTGACAGGTGAGCTGCTGCCTCTTCCTTCTCTTACTTTAGTTCTTTCCTAGCATGTGGATAGCGTGAGTGTGTGTTGAGTAAATGCAAGTTAGCAATGTCGTTGTCATTGGTAAATCATTCTGAGAGAATTTCTTTGAAGTGATGCCTCAGAAAGATGATATGTGTTTTTATTGTAGATTACATCTGATTATGTATTCTCAAACACACATAGAAGATGTGAAGTGGTTTCGAGAGAAGAACTGTGTTATAACCTGTACTATGTTGATAAAAGTAATCTAAGATTGTCCACCTCAGCACTATTGATATTTTGGACTAAATAATTCTCTGTAGGGGGCGTTGTCCTGTGCGTAGTAAGTAGGGTGGTTAGTGACATCCCTTGCCTCTACCCACTGAATGCCAGTCACAATCTCCAATGCCCCAAGTCATGACAACTGGAAATGTCCCTAGAAATTGCCAAGTGTCCTTGGGAAGGCAAAATGGCCCTCAGTTCAAAGCAAGATATTGAAAAAATAAGTAGCTGTATTCACAATTTACAGTGTTATATTTCTCACTAGAGATTTTCTAAAATACTGTTATGGGGAAGAGGAACTATCAGTCCTGAAAATTCTTTGTTCTATGGAGAAATTGACTTCCAAGAAAATATATGATTGCTTTAGGTCTTTCAACTCTAAGGCTAGATGCAGCAAGAATCATTCTACCGGGTGCACTCACTCAGGTTTATAACCTGTTTCCTGTTACCGAATTACTTCCGTATATGAATATATATATATATGAATATATACGGAAGCTTATAATGAATATGTTTGAAAAACATTGTTCTAATCGTTATGATACTCTCCGCATCACATCTCAAAAACAAAATGTTTTATAACAAGTGTTAGGTTTATTTCTGAACCCACCAGATGTCAAAGTATTTTCTAGGAGGACTTTGCACTGTCCTCCATCCTATTTCTATATTTATTTTAAAATAATATAAATGCCTTAAATATTGCACTGATTTATTACTCCAGAAAGTTGTTTTGTGTTGATAGTACATGGCCACCTATTTCTCCCCTGGAGACCTGGTGTTAGGAATGGCAGTCATCACACTGTGTAGACACTTCTTAGCAATAAGAACCTTTGCAGAAGATGCAACCCATTCTTTTCACCTAATTTAATTTTTGTCATCCTCCACACAATGAAACTCTACTATCTGTAATCGAGCTTAAGGCAGTGGAGTTGCAAAAATGCATAATTATATTTATGATTCCTTAGCCAAAATGAGAATGGAAGTTAATTTTCCAATAAATTCTCAAAATTGCCAACTAAACATGCTTTACTATTGCTCTGCTGTACCCAGAAAGCCTGTGTTGTATTCCTAAATAAATGTAGCATTATTGATTTTCATACGCAGCTGATAACCCTACTAAGTTTCCCTTTATTAAATTTAAATCACCTGAATATTTTACACATCTGAAGCAAAAGAAGAAATCAGATTACCAAGCTCCTGGTGTGGAGAGAATTGCTTCTGGGGACCTCAGTGAGGTGCTTGAGGAAACAGGCCATCTCTGAGTAGAACCTCCGCAGCAGGAGAGTAGTTATCAGGTTGAAGACAGGGAGTTTTACCTTTAGATCACATTCACTGTATTAAAGCTCTTTTGTGCTTGCAGCTCGGTTTGTCTTTGCAATGACCTTGAAGCTAGGGAGACTGACTTGAGAAACCTCGGTGACTTGCCTTCACTTCCATCAGTAAAGCTAGCACTCTCCTTGGGAGCACGCGCCTGTCTCTCACTTCCTATTTTTTTTTTAAATTTTGTGGTTACATAATAGGTATACATATTTATGGGGTACATGAGATGTTTTCATACATCGTGCAATGTGAAATAATCGCATCATGCAGAATAAGATGTCCATCCCCTCAAGCATTTATCCTTTGTGTTTCAAATAATCCAATTACACTTTTTACTTATTTATTTATCTGAGGCAGAATTTTGCTCTGTTGCTCAGACTGGAGTGCAGTGGCACAATCTCGGCTCACTGCAACCTCTGCCTCCTGGGTTCAAGCCATTATCCTGCCTCAGCCTCTCTAGTAGCTGGGATTACAGGTGCCTGCCACCATGCCCGGCTACTGTTTTACATATATATATTTTTTTAGTAGAGACAGGGTTTCAGCATGTTGGCCAGGCTGGTCTCAAACTCCTGGCCTCAAGTGATCTACCCACCTCAGCCTCCCAAAGTGTTGGAATCACAGGCATGAGCCATCGCGCCCGGCCTTAGTTATTTTCAAATGTACAATTAAGTTATTGTTGACTGTAGTCGCCTTGTGCTGTGAAATAGTAGGTCTTACTCATTATTTTTTCCCACTTCCTAATTTTGATCAGAAGTTCTGGCACTTCTTGAACTGATCGCTGAACAAGCTGCACAATATTCTCAGAAGCATCTTCTATGGAAAGATGAGTCTTACTGATGTAATAGCAGAAAAGCATAATACCTCAAAATCAATGAATATTCTATGATGTGCACTTAAAACTAACTCCCACTCTTAAAGTGGGAGTTTAGAAGCCCCCCAATTTCTCCAGCCTCATTGCCTGTTTTACATAACCCTGTGACTTGTGCCAGAGGTAAAACCAACCAGTGTCAATGTTTTCCTTCTCTTTTCTGAGATCCAAGAACTTTTCCCCATCAAATAATTGACATCAGTTTTCTCATCCTTTGCCTTGCTTATTGATGCTGACACACACTTCCAATATGAAAGTGAGATCCTTTAAAAAAAAAAAACTGTGTAGTGTGGGGCCTTGAGAGTGAACATCACTTAATCTCAAAGCCACAGGTGTTCCTGAAGGCGGGAGCTGGCTCACAGGATGACCAGGCAGCACTGCCTTTTCTGATTGAGTCCATCTGTGCCATTGAAGTCATAGCATTCAGTCCCATCCCTTTGGTGACCTGTCTCTGGGCACCACATTCTTGCCTTCTCTGTCCTGCTCTCTGGTCTTCTTTCTGGGACCCTTGCTTGACTATGGCAAGTCAGTGTCCTTGCTGTCCACCAAGGCCCCTAGACCTGTTCCTCATTGGCCTTGAGTGCTCCAATGACACTGTGATGGTTAATGTTAGGTGTCACCTTGATTGGATTGAAGGATGCCTAGACGGCTGATAAAGTATTGTTTCTGGGTGTGTGTGCAAGGGTGTTGCCAGAGGAGACTGACATTTGAGTTGGTGGACTGGGAGAGGAAGACCCACCCTCAGTGTGGTGGGCACCACCCAATCGGCTGCCAGCGCAGCCAGAACAAAGCAGGCCAAAGAAGGTGGGATAAGCTGGCTTGCTGGGTCTTCTGATTTCCATCTTTCTCCTGTGCTGGATGCTTCGTGCCCTTGAACATCAAACTCCAGGTTCTTTGGCTTTTGGACTCTGGGACTTGTACAGCAGCATCTCCAGGGTTCTCAGTACAGAAGGCTGCACTGTTGGTTTCCCTGGTTTTGAGGCTTTGGGACTTGGACTGAGCCTCTCCCAGCATCTCTCTTTCCCTGCTTTGCAGATGGCCTGTCATGGGGCTTCACCTTGCAATCCGGTGAGCCAATTCTCTGTAATAAACTCCCTTCTATATATACATACATCCTATTGGTTCTATCCCTCTGGAAAACCCTGACTAATACATAGACCTCCCTCAAGCTTCTGGCTCTCACCCCTCAGTGTGCTGGAGGACCAAGCAGCTCCTCTGCCTGTTTCACCCAGGAAAGGTGAAAGGTACCCGTCCTGGGTAAAGGGGACATGGCTTCTGTTGCCTGTTAGCCCCTTTTCTGATATACACATATGGGCTGAGGACTTTAACACACTCTCCTGAATCATGCAGAAGAGAAGATCTGAACCAAATACCATGGTTTATAACAGTGCCTGGCCTCTAGTACTCAACAAAAATCTGTTGAATGAATGAACAAAAGCAGGTCATGCTCTCGAACATGGGAAGAGCCTGACACCAGCTTCCTGAAATATCTCGCCTCACCTGCTTCCCTGAAGACAGAGTGTATTTCCAGATCACTGAGGATATGTCTTTTAGTATCCACTTCAGGTTCTGTTTATATCTTTATATTTCAAAGGAAAGTTCAGGGAGGGCATCTCTGTTTAAAGGCAGTGCCGGCCATCTTCCTCTATACTTTGTCCTGCATGTGACTTCATCGTGGCTCCTGTGGCAGGGCCTTTTCAGAACCAACTTGACGTTGCTCGTGGACGGGCCAACAAGATGTTACAAACCAATGGAGTTGGCAGAGGAAAAAGGAGAGGGATGTGCTAGAAAAAGTTCGTATCGATGAATAATTAAGAAAATGGTATTTAAGACATTTATACACATTCAAGAGTGTGAAGAGTAGACTTTTCAGGGGGAAAGAAAGACCACTCAGAGAGAGTGTGCCATTGAAAATCCATTAGGAAGGAGGTCAGGAGTGTCCCGGTATTTAACGTGACCTGCTGGGGCGTGATTCAGATCAGTCGCCTCCTGCTGAAGGTAGCCCAGGAGGTTCTCAGCTGTTTTCTCTTCTTTGGTGTTCATAGCAGTCCTCAGTACTGTCTGTGAATGGATCAATAATGGTTGTGGTTCCTATCTGTGACACTGTCTCCCAAAGCCCTTAGCCAGAGCTGTTGAGACACCAGCTGCTCTTCAAGGTGATAGTGATATTAATAACAATGGATGTTGCTGGAAGCTGTTTTTGTCTCGAAGACGCTTATCCTTCCCCTGACAAAGGCTTGCTACTGAGTCTGCAAGAAGTTATCGGATTTTTCCTGAGTTGTTTTTTTTCTTGCTGAACTGAAAAGTCTCAAGGGATCGGTGTTATTTCGCTTGGACCAAGCCATTATATTAACTCACCTGGTGGCTAGAAATGTTAGAGACACATGGGACATAGAGAGCTTGAACAGAGCAGCTAACTAACAAGGATCCCCAAAGACCAATTAGTTCTGTGCTGCAACTTTAGCCCCGTGAAATAAATACTTTCTGGAAAGCACATAAATACGGAGTTTAAGCAGCAGTGATAGACAGTGCTTAGCCTTATCCAGAAGCTGTAGGTGGCAACTGACTGAAATGTCTGCAGAAGTTTACCTTCCCAGCCTTCCTATCAGGAAGAGCACTGGAGATGCCCGGACTTGCACCTGTCATTGAGATGCATGAACTAAGCATCTTCCTTGTGGCATTTTTCTGCTTTCTCTGATTTTCCAGTGTCTGGGAAATCCCAATGGCTGGAATTTGGGATATTGTGATGTATTTTGACAATGTCCTAATGAGGGATTGATTGATGATGAACTGAGGGAAAGTCTTTGGGAAGAACAAGAAAACCCATCCCTCACGGAAAAGGTCAGGAAGAGCTGCAGGCCTCGCTCTGGGGCAGATGGTCTGTGGATATTCCCAAGCACCTGAAATTGTTTTCATGTCTTTTCTTTAAAAGAAGGATATATTACAAATTTGCATTCCAAGCCATAATATAGTTAAGTTAATATTGAAAAGATTTTCGACTCCTTTCAGATTTACCATCTCAGCTTTCCCCACTCTGCCTGTTTCCTGCACCCTGTGCGATTTCGGAAAGCGAGGAGCACAGCATGCTTTTCTGTGCCTGATACCCACTCTCGGGCCAGCGGGGAGGGAAGTCATCCCAGCCGCATCACTTTAACAACAAAGCAAGTTGTCCTAGGGCTATGCAAGGTCTAACAAGCTTCTTTCCCTTCTATAAAGAGCAACCATTAGTGAACTACTTCTCTATCTGACCTAAAACAGAAAATGTCCTGTGGTTTGGACTCATCTTCAGGAAGAAACTTGATATTTAGGCTCTTTTGTTTTGTTCTGTTTGATTTTAGAATGGGGGGAGGGATTCACAGGGCCTGTGGCATAGACTCCATAGAATGTGCAGTGCTTCTCATCATCAGTTCTTCCATGTGATGCTAAAGCCACGGCCAGCCCGACCACATCAGATTGCGCTGAGGCAGCAGTGGCTTCCGACTAAAAATCACTCTTCTCCACAAAAGGAAACCACAACTGCATTAATCAGGACACATGATTGTCTCCACAGCAAAGGGCCAGCACTCCCAGTCCAATCCCCCTAACACACACTTCTGTCATCTCTTCTGACCTGCCACTGCCTCCGGAGCTCTTTTCTAAGCAGGAGCCTATTCTTTACTCTGTGGTTCTGCTGCAGCACCGCCATGTCTGGCTTGGCATTTATGGCCACTGTGAAAAAGCGGGAGCCTTTGAGCCATCTGTCCCTGGAGGATGTTGGGCCATCCTCACTGCAAGTTCCCGTGGCGTTCTGGTGCATCTGTGTCCAACCCAGGGAGGGGAGAATGCCCAGAAACCCCTTCGGGAAGACGAGCCATTTCCAAGCCAACACAGTTGTTTGTCCACTCACTTACTCATTTTCACAACACACTTGTATGGAATGCCCTTGATACAGAGCGTGGGAACCCTAGCTGAGCCGTTGACCTCACACTTTACCAGCCTGCCACGGGCCAGGAGGAAGGTACTGCCTCAGTGACTCAAGCTTGGGAGAAGAGTCCAAAGAGGAAACCCACAGGATCTGCAACGAACACAGCAGGAGAGGGCACCATGAAAGTAGACCGAGGGTGTCTCAGCAATTCCCTGCTGCTTCTCAAGCCAGAGTTGGTTGAAGGTTTTCTGACAAGGCATGGGACTGACTTATTTTGCCTTATGCACCTTAACCTCAGATTAGTTTTCTGGGGTGTTTTGCCTTGTTTTACGCGGGACAATGTTGTCTTCTGGCTCTGTGATTGAGGTCCCAGTCCCTTGCTGAGTGAGGCTCAGTGAGCAGACTCGTGCTTGTGGCATTATCATTTCGGACAAGACATTTGCTTTTGGCATCATTTGACATTGATGATTCCTGAGGATTTGGGGGTCATTTGTGAACAAAGCCAGGTATTTTCTAACGTAATGGTGTAACCAGAGGCATGAAAAAAAGACAAAAGATAAATTAGCTGAAGACCATGAGGATATTGTATGGGTGAAGGGGAAGGAAGTCATTGTCTCCTTGTTAGTCTGGTCTTTATGAGTCGTGGCCCTCAGTGATCAGTGAACCATTTTTTTTATTTATCCCAGTTAGTGACCCGAGAAGATATGACTTTACCTCAGCTAGCCACTGTTAACAACACAACAGAAATTAGGCTCCTTCGGGTACTTTGATTCTTAAAAATATTCACCCACAGAAATGTAAAGTTTTTGAAGGTAAGATAATGTTTGTGTCTACATGCCTGGACTGCTTTCCCTCCTGAGAATCATGAAAATGTCCTTTTTTACTCCATCTGAAGTGTTTGCCTTCAAGCTAGAGGCTGGTTCACTGAGCAATTCCTCCATCTCCCTCACCCAGTATATTGGGGTGTGTTGTCCTTTCGTACTCCTGAAACTTGACAAGCAAAGTGATTACTCCATTAACAACCTCAGGCGGAGGGCCAACTGCAGATGCCTGTGTGGCATGTGAGCATCTGAGTCCCCAGTGTCTGGTTTTTAGATATGAAAGGAAGTGTGTTCTATCACATTTTGGCTACCATTGTCGTTGTGTTGGAAATCATAGAGTTACAAACTTTCTCAGTTATATTAGCTATATCTTCCCTATTTCATAACTCAGTGATGGCACCACCCTAACACATGAGAGTCCAAAGTAGATATCATCCTTAAAACATAAAGGAGAGAGAAAGAAACAGAGAGGGAGGGGAGAGAGAGAGAGCGAGTTGGGGAGAGAGAGAGAGAGCTCATACCCAACTAGCTGTGCAGCTCATATTTCTCTAAACAGCTGACCTGATTGGTGGGCTGAATTGTGTCCCCCAAAAGAAGTTATAAAGCTTCAATCCCCAGTGTCTCAGAATGTGACCTTATTTGGAAATAGAATCATTGCAAGTGGAATTAGTTAAGATGAGGTCATGCTGAAGGAGGGTGACCCCTAATCCAGTGTAAGTGATGCCCTCCTAAGCAGATGGCCAGGTGAAGAGACAGACACGCAGGAATGCCATGTGATGATGAAGGCAGGAATTGGAGCCACGTGGTGGCAAACTAAGAAAAGCCAGTGGTGGCCAGCAAACCACCTGAAGTGAGAGCAAGGCAAGGAAGGATTCCCTAAGGGTTTCAGAAGGACAAGGCCCTGAGAACATCCTACTGTCAGACTTCTAGCCCCCAGAACTCTGAGATGATACATTTCTGTTATTTTAAGTCACCTAGTTTATGCTACCTCATTATAGCAACTCTAGGAAATTAATTCAGAGATCAACACAGCTGACTACTCTGCCAGAAAGATGTCCTGGGATTTTACTGTACCTCTTCCCGTCTCCCACCATGCTCCATGCCCCTCCTTCTTCCCACCTTTCCCACAGACACACAAAGAGTGAGGAGATCTAGGAACCGATCTACAGTGGAGAAATAAGTCACTGAAACCATGGGGACCCTAACAGCATCCATCCACAGGTGGCCCACACAAGAGAGAAGGCCTTCAGTAGGAGTTGGCAGTTCTCTTTCGCTAACGGAATGAAAGAAGTCTTGAGAAATCCAAGTGAAATCCAAAAAAGCCAGATGGAGTTCCTAGTAGTTGTCAGAGAACTTCAGAAGAGAAAAAGGCAGCCGTGTACTGGTATGCCAGTTGGTTCTGTGGGCTGCTGGTGCCTCGTGATTCCTGAGATCCATTTAGGTCTGCACTTTCAAATCCACTCCCCAGTCCTGCAGGGAGAGCCTCTGCTGGTCTAGCTTCCTCCAAGTTCCCCCTCCACCCACTGCTATTCCTCAGGAAGACTCAAGATCTGGGAGATGGGTGGAGCAGGGCATTCTTACCCCATAAACCAAGATTCCAATGCATTAATATAAGGACTCCCCAGATAGGATTTCTTCCAACAGGTTGCTTGTGTGAATTTTCTGTCTGATTAACTGAAAACCCAGCCAGGTCTTGAATGGCCTGAGAGGGTCCTACCTACGTCTCTCTGTCAGTGAGAGGGGCCTGAGCTGGCTCTGTATGTTTGGGGCATCTGGTCCTTTAGTGAGAAATGCAAAGGGGACTTCATTCTGATTTGTTGCACTGATGAAGCTCTTATAAACCCTGTCCTGAGATTTCCTCTTAGTTTAGGAATTATGGGAGTGGTGGGTGGAAGAAGGGGATGTCATAGATGCTTTCTCTGGCCCCTTGGAATTGTAATGTGATGTTCACAAAGCAGCATGCAAATTAAAAACTCAGCCTGCACTAGCTTCTTAGGATGTTAGCTGTGTGGTGCCACTTTCACTATTCAATATAGCATGAGCATGGTCAATATAGAGTAAAAAGAGTTTAAAATTCATGAAAGTCAGAGTCAGAATCGGTTTTAAACATCTGCACCCATCGGTCACTTCATCTGTGCTGTTGGACACCGCAGTCATAGGCTCAGAAAGGAGCGATTTCATTTTATAAAATCAATGCCAGTGACACAGGAAGGCGGCTCTGCTCCCCAGCTCCATTCTCAGAGAGAAATGATGACCTCCTTAAGTTTCACGAGCTCCGATTCCTCCATCCACCGCAGGTTTGGTGGAGAGGAAAGAACTCCTAATGCAAGCACAACCTTATTGGAGAGTTATCTGTGCCTCTAAGCCCATAAACCATGGGGACCAGGCAATTCTGTTTCCTCATTCCTGCAGGAGTCCACCTTTTCTTTGCACTTGAGTCTTTCATTCTGTTAAGAATATTCTCCAGTCTGTGTTTCCTTATCTTTTTCTCTAGTTTCTTAGCCCCACCCCACCCCCCTTCCTTATCATTCTGTAATTAATGTTAAAAATCACAAGTACCATTTGGAAAGAGTTTCCTATGTGTCAGGCTCTGTGCCAGGTATATAGATATTTAATGTAGTGGCTAAAACAGCCTGCAGGATAGGGGTTGGTACCCACCTTTGACTGATGGGGAAAGTGACGTTTGAATGGGGTTCGTGCGAGGCCCCATAGCTCAGGATTCAAACCCAGGCTCTCTTGCTTTAAAGTCCACCTGGGCTTTTTAATACCACACCAAAGCCTCTTGTTATCTCATGTGTCCTTGAACCCCCCACAGAGAAGCCGGAAAAATAAAAACACCAGGACAACACACAAGCGGAAAGTGATGACCTGCTGTCTGTAGTTGATCAGATACCATCTATGCTGATTATGTGACGTGGTGTCCATGCATAATCCACTTTTATTTTTCAGGTCTTAGTTACAGTCCTATATGGGAAATGTTCACATGTCAGCATTTGAAGGATGTGTGGGTGCTCACTGCCTGGACTGTGATACTGAGGACTGGGGGAGCCTACCCAGTGCAATGACATCTTGGCAGGTGTAAATGACTGATGTCATTTATTATCAATTTGAACCTGAGGTCACTTGGGCAGTGTACCCAGAATTTTCATCTCTGTTATGCCTTTGTGATACAAAATCATGTGAAAGAGTGAATAAGATTGGATGACTGCTTGAAAGTTATGTGAAACTGTGTAAATCAGAGGTGAGAGTAGCTTGCAGAAATTAAGTTCCCTACTTCGTGTTTATACCTCACGTGATTATTCATTTCAAGTATACAGTCTCTTTCTGAGAGTAATAATGAAAACGTTGAAGAAACCATAGATCCAATTACCCATATTGATCCCAGAAGTATAAAGAAAATGTTCATACTCTTATGTCTTCTTTTTATATTTGGTATAGCTTGATATAAAGTAGGAAATCTGTATCATTTTACTCTGCCCTCAAAGTAGGGATTTTTGGTTTGTTTTAATGCAAGCTGGGTTTAGGAGGAGATTTGAAACGTGTGTTTGGCTGGTATATGATGTAGACAGGCGCTAGAGAATCTGACATTTGTTGATATTCAAATTCTAAGTCCTGCGTGCGTGTTGTTTTGTTGTGTTGTTACCTGTTTGTCTGTTTTTTAATAGACCAGGCATTTGGAAAGACCTGAAGACCATGGGCTCTGTGTCTCTCTCCATATTCTTCATCACACTGCTTGTTCTAGGTAGACAGGTAAGAAGTCTGTACATATATATATATATATACCTTCTCTAAAGTGCTGTATTAATAGTGCCGTGCTGTGCATTGTAGTTAACCTTCTTGGAAACAAATGTCTAAGAATCAGAATCATGTTATCACTGAAGACAAACCCAGTTAGTACAAGGTATGGATGCTTATAGACAAAAGGGAAAATACCTTTCTTTTTTTCCACAGAAGACGAATTTTATGAATGGGTGAAATTTTAATCAGTTAATTTCCTGTTAAATCTCAAAATAAATTTTGTAGGTTTTATAAGCCTACAAAAGTGTTCCTTCAATAACTGACACTATTTGAAAAAAAAAAAAAAAAAAAGTATCCCCTTGACTGGGGCTTTCATTTGCGTTTCAAAATATGTGGCACGCTTCTTTGAACCGGGTCTGAATACCTTTGCTGCCATTTGCAGTCATTCCTAGAAATATGATCCCCTGTTAAAAAAGTTTTATTTTGCATTGCGAATGAAACTGTTCTTCCTTCTTTGGTCCCCCAACACTTCTGGTCTCCTAGTAGAGGCTGTGGGGTGCAAGATTTTTAAAGACAATTATTCTTCCTCTGCCTCCAACACAGACAGTTGCCCAAAGACCACAAGACTCATCTGAAGCCAGGCACCTCTGCCCCGTCCAAAGTCTGTTTTAAGTTCTACGAAGGGTGGCATGAAACAAACAAACAGCAGTGATTTATGTATTTGGAAAGAACCCATGAAGAAGCAATGCCAATTAAATTAAATCTGTCTGGTGTCTAAGAGGTACACTATATACTTACGAGTTTGGTTCTGGCTTCCAGTTGACTTCTAGTTCTCCCCACCAGAAAGCTGTTAGGAATTGCATAGTCAGTTGGACCGAGTCTGGATCTGGCTGTCAGGCCAGCAGTCCGGGACAACTGTCTTCCTCTCGCTTCCCAAGCAATGAGCTGCCTCCTCCCTAGGAGCCCATGATGCAGCCCTCATCCATCTCCCCAGCACTGTGCTGTCCTGTCCTGATGCAAAGCGGTTTGAGGTCCCTTCTTCCCACCCCACCACCTTGTGTTTCTCTGTTCTGCATTCTTTGGCTTGCAGTTTTGACAACCTGTACCATGTCCAGTTCTTTTTCCCTGGTTTCTCCTGCGACCCATTTTTCTTTTCTCATGACTGGCCATCTTTCTGCTCTCGCTCATATGGCAGGCATGCTCTCCCTTGAGTACCCTAAAATTTAAACCTGAGAGAATCGCACTTCCTTTCGTAGGGGTATCACCTAGATGATCATTTCTCAGGAAACAATGCAGCCATCCCCTCTATGGGGTCACCTGTTTCTCCGTTTTGTGCTGGGGATGCTTTTTCCTGCTAGAATCATCACTCAGATTCCTTCACAGCAGCAAACTTTAAGAACCTAGTATCCAGTTAAATTCTCCCAACTTTGTTATTGGTCATTGAGATGATCCACATTCAGTACCACTACATGATTATGGTTGAGTCCAATGGCTGACAGTTGGTCCCTTACCCTCTAATTAAACTAAATCATCAAAAGTGTTCAGTATTATGATTGAGCACTAATTTTACACAATTGGCTTGATACCAGTCTTATAGGGAGTCATTCCACTTTTGTCTTTAATGTAGCAAAAAGTAATATTTACATCTAGAGGCCTGGAAAAATTATTACTTCCTCTAAACGATTTATCATTCTTCATAACCATTCTTTAACACCAGCTATAAATCACCAAATCTATAAGACACCGTGGGAAATACCAAGGTGAGCCAGGAGGCTGACCTGCAATCCAAAATCATTGAGTGAATGATTTACTAAGGCCCCAGGTCTTCTGGGTAAGAACTTTGAAGTCTGTGACACAGTGCTTTAGTACTCCCCCCAAAAGGAGGGGAGGTATATCACAAAACACCCCATACTGGAAATAAGATTTTTCAAGTGCTACAAGTAAAGCATTTGTGGCCTCAGTTATTGTACTTCCTGATTGGTTTATTAAATGATAGTACCTGCATTTTGCAACCTATTTTGATTGTTATTCGTCCTGCTCCATGACCATCTTTTTTGAAATGATGGAGATGTGTTTGGTTTCTGAGCAAATCAGGATACTAAATATTGCTTTAGGTATCTAAGTAGCCTTGACAAAAACATTACATGTCTCTTATGCAACAGGTACAGTGCTACTTGCTGTACTAAAGTCTAGTTTATGATAGATGTGTTAGCCAACTCAGGGGTCTCTTTTGAAAAAGAAAGAAGCTTGGTGTCTCACCAGAGCTTACACAGCAGCACACTGAGGTGGGTACATTTATACTATAAAACCAGGGGACAGTCTACATGACCTCAAAATGAAGCTATTGTTTTGTAGGAGAGCTTAGAACCTAAGAATGTCCAGGGTCACCAATTGCCCTGTACTCCAGCCCAGTGACTGGTTCTTCTGTCCATGTAGAAAGATGCGAAGCCCTCCAGTTCCTCAGGTTGTTTTCAGAACCAGAAAAAGCCCAGAACTGCCCTCGAGGCTGTGCTAGATGCGAGCCCCAGCAGGGAGGGTCATGGGGTCCCAGGCATGTCCTGGAGGATTCACCCGTGCTCTTCCTGCTGTCTCATTCATTGTTGATAAAGCCAATGAAAAGCAAATTCTGCTTCTCTTCATGGGATCTGGGCCCCTGAAAACCTGTAGAGTAGCCCCAGGCAGAATCCGAGAGGTGGGTGGCAATCCAAGGAATGGGAGGCTCTCAAAGCTGAGGAAGCTTGCGTGTCTCTCCCAGTTCCTCTCCTCACACAGAATCCTCTGTCTCCTCTGCGGCACTGCCCTCCCTCTGAGTCACCCAGGCAGGGACTTCATCCTGGCCTCTGCTAGACGCCTGCGCATGGCCTCCCACCGTGTCTCTGAGTCAAATCCCAGCCTCCTTTCTCTTGTAAGGACACCCGTCTTCAGGTTTAGGGCCGACCCTAGGTCCAGGATGAGATTATCTTGAGATCTTTAACTGAATCATATCCACAAAGACATTATTTCCAAATCAGATCACATTCATAAATAAGAAATATTAGGACTTGGAACTATCTTTTGGAGGATTATTATTCAGTGCATTCCATTTGATTGGGGATTTTTTAAGTCTTTTTTGAGGGGGCCCTGCGTACGAGTTGCTAATGTGCCAGCTACTTACACAGAAGGCAGAGGATTCGAAACAGATTGCATTGTTTGGGAAGGTGAAAGATGATTGATAGATGGATAGATTTGGCGAATAGAAAGGTAGGTAGGTAGGTAGATAGATAGATAGATAGATAGAT
Source organism: Piliocolobus tephrosceles (assembly GCF_002776525.5). Taxonomy (NCBI): domain Eukaryota; kingdom Metazoa; phylum Chordata; class Mammalia; order Primates; family Cercopithecidae; genus Piliocolobus; species Piliocolobus tephrosceles. Next base: position 7,130,562 of record NC_045437.1, read on the forward strand.
AGATAGATAGATAGATAGATTGATTTGGCAAAATGTCATTTCAGTTCAGTGCAGCTGATTCCAAAATACTGTGATTATTTTTTAGTAGGAGACTTACAAAATGCTTATCTGTTATGCAATAACAATGGCTCTGAAAACCTGAGCAACATCCTAGCATGGCGTACGGAAACCTTTCATGCTCACTTGGGTTGGACTTGCTGCCTTAACTGCTCCCTTGGAGGAGGTTTCATCTCATGCTTCACTTTTGTCTAATTTTAAGTGCACCTGTGTCTTCCCCAAGCCCCTACCACTGGTTGCATCTATCATTTTAGTTTGAAGCCACACACATCCCTGATTTATTTTTTTTTTAATCCGTTCTTCAAGTAGGAAGACTTTTCTAGTCACTGTACAGCATAATTTCTATCAGTCCATGGTGTAGAAAATCTGGCATGAACGTGAAACTTTAAATATAAACAAACTTTTATTTTGGGGATTTTGTTTTCGTTTTTTGAGACAGAGTCTGGTTCTGTTTCCCAGACTGGAGTGCAGTGGCTCAATCTCAGCTCACTGCAATCTCTACCTCCTGGGTTCAAGTGATTCTCCTGTCTCAACCTCCCAAGTAACTGGGATTACAGGCATGCACAACCAGGTCCGGCTAATTTTTGTATTTTTAGTAGAGATGGGATTTTGTCAGGTGGTCCAGGCTGGTCTCAAACTCCTGACCTCAAGTGACCCACCCACCTTGGCCTCCCAAAGTGCTGGGATTACAGGCATGAGCCACCATCCTGGCTAAATATAAACAAACTTTTAAAATATCTTTTTTGCAGTTTTTGAAAATGCCTGACTACATGAGATAAATGTAAACACCACACCAGAGGAGGAGGAGTTTTCCTAATGTATGACAGATAATTTGAATCAAACCTAACTAATGAAAAATCATTTTTCTTTCAAATTTCAAAATGTGGATTTTAAACTTTTTAAATTCTCATTTGTGCATGAGAGGCCATCTGTGTGCATGTGTGTGTGTGTTTTGTTTTACTTTGTACTTGTCATTGGTAGAATTAATCAACTCAACAAAGCAAACCAAAAACTTGCAGTTAGCTCTTCTTTGCATTTGTTTGTCAATAGGTGACTATCTGTGTGAAATTCACACTCTCCACTAAGCCTTTCTATTACAGGAGGATCCATTCAAGTCCATTTCGTTATATTAAATTATTTACATCATAGGAGGCACAAAATGATGGCAAGACCCAAAAGACTCTTGGTCAGTAATTGGGCCTCTCCATTCCTACAGTGTTAATAATAACTACTTTTAAAATATGTTATATTTTAATACATTATAAAGCATGAATACAGGTTTTTACTAGCAGGCACTATCTTAATTAATATCAAAATGAACTTTTCTCTAAATGTAATGAATGGCATTCTGTCAGAACAACACAATCCCAAGTGGAAAAAAATCCATATTTTACAATGATTACATAGTTACACAATTTGTGTTAGGGAAAAACTAATTTACAAATGCTAAAGGCAAACTGCCATAAACGAACAATACAGTTTTTATTCAAATCATCAAAAAATGCACTCTCTCTACTGAGGTATTCTTCATTTTTTATTCATCATTTATATCCTACAATGCCTCTTTTCAAAAAATAATTTGAGCCATCTTTTAGTAGCATAACGTTGCAGGAAGCTTTAATGGCACTTTGAGTTGAAGCCTCCATATAGCTGATTTCCCTGTTTCTGAGGCTGGTTCTTGTTTTTTGCAAATCCATGTCAGAGGTGGACTGAAGGACATTGCAGGGACACCGAGGGCTTTGTAGGGAGGGGTGGTAGTTCTGTTTGGGGGTTCTTTTTTTGGGTTTCATTTTGTTCTTTTTGTTTTCTCTTTAAAACCTCCACTCTCTGGCAGGACAAGATGCCTATTGTTTCTTCACCTCTGTGTCCTCTTGTAACAGAATGAATATTACTGTAGGTTAGACTTCTTATGGAAGAACAAGTTCAAAAAAGAGCGGGAGGAGATAGAGACCATGGAGAACCTGAACCGTGTGCTGCTGGAGAACGTGCTTCCCGCGCACGTCGCTGAGCACTTCCTGGCCAGGAGCCTGAAGAATGAGGTCAGACCAGGCGGGGCTGGGGGCTGGGCGCTGGGGCTGGGTGACGTGATGACCTGGGTGAGGGCTGAAAGCTTCTTCAGTGACATAAAGGCTGCAGCACTTCGCACATCCGAGCGTTCAAAATGGCCAAGACTGGCTTGAATTGTTCAGTTTTCAAGAAGATATTGATTGGTGGTAGAGACATCGGTTGAGAATAGTGGGTTAGAATGACCTCTAAAAGTCTGAATTTGGAGGTGGATTCATTATTCAAGAAGATTTTTTCCCCAATCATGTAAAGTTCTGAATGTCCATTATGAGGCACTAGGGACCCAAATATACCTCCAAAGTAGCCACTGCTCTCTCCCCAGTGTGGGAGGAGGCCTGCCTTACCAGCACGCGATGGAGGCTCAAACCAAGAGGCAAAGTTAAGCCATACCTCCCACATGCCCACGGTTTCCCCGCACTCAGCTTCCCTGAGAGCCTTCCAAGGCTCTTAGAATTTCAAAGATATCAGATACACAGTGAGTGTGACGGCGTTTAGGAGTTACCTACACAAGAGCAGACCAAAGACTTGAGTCCATCCATTCGAATGGATGGAAATAGGAATTTCATGGAGGGTTTATCCGAATGGATTAGCTAGAGTTGAAAAGACTACAATGTCAGTTAAATATTGAAATGGCTTTTGAAGAGAGATGTTGTGAGATGTCTTTAATATTGCTGAAGTGCAAGAGAAAGCAGATGTGTCTACATTTGGACTTAACGTAAGAAACATGTATCTGAACGTCCGCAGTACGCAAAGCCCTGTGCTCGGTTCTTGTGGCGTTTCCCAGATGTCTGAGATGTGTAAACCAAGAAGTGTCTGAGATGGGTCTCCATCAGGTTAGAGGTTTATTTTCCAAGGATGAGGATGGTGCCCAGGAAAAAGAAACACAAGTTACACAAGGATTCGTGCCCTGTGCTTTTCCCAAAGAGAGTTTTGAGGACTTCAATACTGAAAGGGGAAAGAGTGCACAGTAGGGGAAGGAGGAAAAGGAATAAAAAGAGAAGTGGGGTAGACGGGAGGTGGTTACTTTCTTGTGAGGCTTGATTAGTGCTCATTGAAACCGCATTTTACATGTGAAAAGAGAGCAGTCAGGAAAAGCCCATTATGCCTTCCTCTACTTGGGCCTAGGGATGATTTCTGGTCTTGTCTTTGTCCAGTACCTGTGAAGATCAGCTATTAATTTGCATTGCCAGGGTAAGAGTCAACAGAACTCTGATTTCTGGTTAGTTTTTTGGGGGGAGTGTCTATTCTGAAAGATTTCAGGGCCCACAAGGAATGTTTTGCTGAGCAGTTGTGAGGGAGGCCACCTAGGGTGCTCCGTGGCCCTTCTACGTTGCAGCCATCCACGTGGGAAAGCAGGCAGTTTTTTGCACGACTCATTTACCAAGCTTAATTTTTAGTGAGTTTGGGGTTCTGAGATTTTTTTTTTCAGAGGTGTAACCCCTGTTCTTAGGACATTTTCACTGAGGCTTGGGAGTGTGTATGTGAAAGAGGCGGGGTCACCTGTAGACGCATGCACTCCGTAATGGATAAGCTCAACCTGATGATACCAGAACACAAAGGAACCTGCAGTGAGGAGCCTTGGAACAGTATTTTTCTGTAGCAGATTTGAAGTTGGCGTTAAGAATAAGGCGCCAGGTGGCAGATGAGCTGCTAGACATCACCACTTTCGTCTTCCTGGAAACGTTCAGGGCACAGTGGGCCTTCCAGGGCTACACAGCAAGTCTCATGGCCTGCAGGCTTTCCTGTTTCTTCTCTTGGTGGGTTCTTTAGCACCCGATTTTCCTATTGATCACAAGTAATAAAATCACAGTGTCTATTAAGGGGCCCTCTGTTCCCATTAACAAGAGTGTCCATCCCATTTTTAAATTCAACAAGGTCCCCATGTTTCCCCTGCCCTGTAGCCAGGCTGGTGGTGGCCCAGGATACAGAGATGAGTGGGATTAGAGGTGGCCTCATCCTCCCTGGGTGCCTCCTGGGGATAGGATCCCGTTATCTCCAAGGACACTGGGGTGTAAATATGGTACTCCAGAAAGGCTGCCACCATGAGGAAGTGGCTTCTGAATCTGGAAAGAAAGTGCTAGAAACTAGCCGAGAGAAGGGGGCCAGGGGGGAGAGAGGAACAGGGAGAGAACATTTCAGGCTCTAAGGGGCTACTTTTCCATAGGCACCAGGAAAGTGCCTAATTCAAGACCTGAGAAGAGCTCACTGCTGCAGGCAGGAGGAGAGCAAAGGGAGATGAATAAGGGAGCTGAGGCCAGGCGTGGTGGCTCACGCCTGTAATCCCATACTTTGGGAGGCCAAGGCGGGTGGATCACCTGAGGTCAGGAGTTCAAGACCAGCCTGGCCAATATGGAGAAACCCCATCTCTACTAAAAATAAAAATTAAATAAATACATAAATAATTTTTAAAAATTAGCTGGCCGTGGTGGCGGGTGCCTGTAATCCCAGCTACTCTGGAGGCTGAGGCAGGAGAATTGCTTGAACCTGGAGGCAGAGGTTGCAGCAAGCCGAGTTCACGCCATTGCACTCCAGCCTCAGCAACAAGAGTGAAACCCCGTCTCAAAATAAATAAATAAATATAAAAATCTTAAAAAGAATTTGGGAGCTGATAGGAGGGTCCCTTCCTGGACATGGGCTCAGAGGAAAGCTCTGGAGCTTGAGAAGCTCTGTGAAGGTCAGTGGGGAGCACAGAAGGTACCCTGGCCCAGGGTTCAGCCTCACAGCCCTGCAGAGCCCTCTCTCGTGGTCCTGACAGCCTTCCTGGGCCAGCCCTCCGGAAGCAGCAGGTTCTCTCCACTCTTTCCTGTTTGCTCAGCTTATTCTAAGCAAGCATCAGAATACAGTTACCCGCCTTGGAAATAATAAGGAAAGGCAAGATGGGGAAGGAGGATAAAACCTAGGACTACACAGTGCGGCCTCAAATCTTACTTCCAACATTGTCTGTTGCTGTGAACGTGAGCTAGTTACTTCCCTGTCCGAACCTCGCCGTCCTCATCCGTAAAACAGGAAGCATGGTGCCTTGCCTTCCAGTTGCAGAAGGGAGGCTGAGGGACATCTGCATGGTGCCTTCGCACTGCTGTCCCCCGGGTGAGGCGGGCATTTCACAGAGACGTGCACGGGGCCCACATCCGCACAGGTGGGGTGAGCGTGAGAGGGAAGACAGCAGCCAAGTGCGGGTGTCGGCAGCTCACAGTGACTCCTCCACTTCCCCTGTGGCCCTGCTGTGTACCAGGGACCTTCCTGCCACTGCACAGCCCTCTGGTGCTCCTGAGGGTGACATGACATTTTCCTCCGAGTCTCCTAAGGAGTGCTGCTGTTGGGTTAAAGACACACAGCGTCAGCCGGGCGCGGTGGCTCATGCCTGTAATCTCAGCACTTTGGGAGGCCAAGGCGGGCGGATCATTAGGTCAGGAGTTCGAGAGTAGCCAACGTAGTGAAACCCCGTATCTACTAAAAATACAAAAACAAATTAGCCGGGTATGGTGGTATGTGCCTGTAATCCCAGCTAGTAGGGAGGCTGAGGCAGGAGAATCACGTGAACCCAGGAGGCAGACATTGCAGTGAGCTGAGATCGCACCTTTGCACTCCAGCCCGGGCAACAGTACGAGACTCCATCTGAACAGCAACAACAACAAAAAAGACACACAGTGTCTCCTGTAGCATTCACCACCCTGCGAGCTCCATGGTGTAAGGCTGAGTAGTGGGGCAGGCAGCACGGCCTAATAGGAGCCCGGAGTGGGGACTCAGCACCTGGGGTGAGCCCTGGTTTTGGCACTGCCTCACTGCAAGGGCAGCTTGGAAACTTTTCAGGAACAAAGCAGGAATGGGAACATTTAGATGAAGCCAGCTCTGGGCTTTGTTTATGTATTTGTCAAATAAAGAAGGTGAACTCCTTGGAGGTGTCATCACAGCCACTGTGGCCCTATGTGTACACAGGGACCTGTCTTTAAGCATTGAAATAAATCCCCCTGCAGATGGTCAGTGCCTGTTCACCAAGCTGCCAGTTGCAGCTCCTGAAGATAGTTCCTTCCTTCATTCAGGAAACATAGGGTCCTCAAATCTGCACCTGACTGAGGGCAGCATACAGCCCTGTAGGAAAATGAAAGAGCTCGGTTTCAGAGCTCTTCAGACTCAGACCAGCACAGATGCCTCCCCGTTCCATAACAGGCACACCAAGAGTGTTTGAATTATGCTCAAGGCCAGTGATTCCTGCATGGCAGGCTTGCACTTTTGCTACTGACCTGACATCGTTCTCTGGAAGGGAGAAGAGTGGACACTGAACCTTAAATCAGGGCATCATCATTCCCACTATGGTGCTGGGAAATGAAATGATCGTGTCATTCAGCTAGGCTGGCGGGCTGCAGGGTTCTCTGTATTTAATCACACAATGCAGATCTTCCTTTGGCTATAACATTTCAAATTTTACGGCCAATTTCTGTCTAATAGGGTAAGCAGTGGGGGTGATGGCTACTCTAGCAGCCAATGTAAGACTTGGGGACTAAACTATGAAAAGGAGCCCCCAAACCGCACCACAATCAGAGCAGCCGCATGCTGTCTCCTCAAGGACCCTGTACTCCTCCAGGGGAGGTTTGATAGCCAGTTGCCGAAACAATGAGTGTGGGGAGATTCTGGAGGCTTCGGTCCCCATGGGAACAGCACTGCATGCAAAACAGAGCCCACACAAAGGGCCTGAGCTAGAAAGAGAGGCACCAGCCCCCTGCCAAAAGTTCTCAGAGTTCCCACAGTGAGTCTCAGAAAGGGAGAGTTTTGTTGATGTTTTGTTTGTTTCTGAAAACACATAGCGAGGGTGTTATAAGGAGAGCCACCTGTGTGCATAAAGCATCGCAAAGTCGTGCCCCTCCCTTCTGTGGAATGTCTCCTATGGCCATTGGACCCTGCTGCCCTAAAGTAGCCTCCTCACTGGACAGAAGAATCTATCTCCTTGACCTGATGATGTAATATTAACCTTGCAATCCCAGGCCAGGTGGGGCTAACATTGCGTGGCCTTGCACAGATGAATGATAACGGTGCCCATGCTGTTTAAGAGTGTAGCTGTTACCAAGGTTTCTGTCCCCTCTACGGTGTCAGGACCACACAGTGACATCCTGCCTGAGCTCTCTCCCTCGCTAAGGTTTCCCCAAACAGAAGCCCTACCCCCTACTGAACCTGCATGGCAGAGGTGGCTGATGCTAGGACCAAAGAAGTCCCTGCAGACAAGAACAGCGCTTCTCAAAGTGAAGGACCACCTGCCGCACCTGCTAAACGGCTATGCTATTCCTGATCCCCACACAAGCCTTTCTTGACCTCCTAGGCCCTGCGATGTGACTGAGAGCAAAGCATCTGGTCCAGCCCTGGCACCTCTTGGCTGTGGGGCCTCAGAATCCTCTCAGAGACCACTACCAATTTTTGAAGCAATAATTTAGATGAAGCTCTTAGAACTGTGCATGGCATGTAGTAAATACTGTCAGCTATCTTTTAAGCAAATATCCCAGATTCATGCAAAGCTTGAGAATCACTGCCCCTGGGAATTGATTAAAAGCTTTCAGCAAGGGCTCTTGCCCAACGTTTTTAGAGCCTGAATAAAGTGGAAAACAAAACCCAATGTAATCACTTCACCCCGTTCCTGGCATTGCATAAAAAGCACTGTGGGCAGTGTCTGCCTTCTCAGCCCCCTCTCAGCAGGGTAGGCCAAGCCCTGATGCTGAGTGCTCAGTGCCTCTGAATGCAGAGGCTCCAAGGGAGGCTTCTGGGGCGTCGGGTGGATGGGGGCAGACCCTCAGCCCCTTTGTGGAGGTTACCCCGGCATCTAATACCCACACTAATCCATTTCCACTAAACTCTCCATGATACTGCTCTGTGAGTCTCCTGGAAATAATACAGGAAAACAAGACTTTGGCAAAAGTAAATATAGCTATACTTCACCAATGTTGCCGGTTCGGTTCCAGACCTCTGCAATCAAGTGAATATCACTATCGAGCGAGTCACAAATTTTTGCTTTCCCAGCACATATGAAGGTTATGTTTACATACACTATACTGTATGTATTAAGTATTCAATAGCATTAGGTGTAAAAAAAAAGTACATACCTTAACTTTAAAATACTTTGTTGCAAAAAATGCTGACATGGACACACAAAAGGAGCACATGCTCTTGGGAAAATGGTGCCAGTAGACTTGGTCGAGGGAGCATTCACTTTGTGAAAGACACAATATCTGTGCACTGCAGTAAAGCAAGACACAATACAACAAGGTCTACCTCTAAGCCAAAAAAAAAAAAAAAAGAAGAGGACTTGAAGTCATGTTTATTTCCCTGTGTGGGATCAGCTTACGCCTGCATCCTTTCTGACTTCACTAGTGAAATACTTCATGCATAAACAGGATGGAGGCTGCTTCCCGGCAGAATCACTGCCCTGAGGATGAACGGCCTCCTGGGACCAAAACCGACGGGCCAGGGCTCTGGGAGAGACCAGGCAGGCAGTTCCAGTCCTCTCTGTGGCACAACCTGTGGTTGCTGATGACTTTTTGAGTCCGGGGCAGGGGGTCTTTGGATAGCCTCCACTCCATGGCTTCTGGAACAATCCTTGGAAAATGGCACAGCTTATGCCAAGACCTGCATTAACAGATCATGTCATTTTTACTCTCCTACCCACTGCATCAGTCAACAAAGGAAATTAATTTCCCTTCAGAAATAGGGAGTCAAGAATGATGTAATTACTGTAACAATCAATTCTGAAAAGGTTTTATTTCAGTGAAGAAGTGCTCATAGGCCTGTGCTTGGGCATAGACCTGACTGCTTGTGTCTGCGCAGGCTTTGCAGTGCCTCTTCCTTCTCCTGAGCACTTGTGTTACTTAAAACTTCCCGAAGTTTCTCCATCAGCTGTTAACTCTCATGGCCAGATTCAGCCCACACAACCCTCAAGCTCATCCCGAGAGTTCTGTGCACCCAGATGGGAGCCTTCTCTGTTTTGGAAGCCTGTTCTCCCCACCTCTGTGTGTGGCAGGAACATTTCTGAAAAGCCCCTTCAATGGGCATCAAAGCCAGCTCTCATCACTTGGGGAGAAGACTGCATTTTGTCACCAAATTGACCCTGAGTCAAGTCTCCGGGTGATAGAGGATTGTGAGCCAGACAGCTTCATTCAGAGAGAGCCAATGCCTGATCGAAACAAGCCACACGAGCCACGGGTGCCACCACAGAAATTTGGGAAATGCCCCTCGTGTGCAAACAGCACCTCCCTTTCTACTGTTGAAAGCCCTCCCAGTGACAACCGGGCAGATCCTTCAACAGCACTAAGCTTAAAGCTCTATGCCCAAGTGTCCTCTGCAGGAGGGTCAGGCTAGCATGCCCCTGGGGTTGCAATAGACGCTTCTGTACTTTCCAGTCATTTGACTCCCCTGAGTAAATTAGGCATTAACTGATAGCTGGGGACACCAGGTGCTTAACGCTTCCCCTATAGGTCAACTCGGAAAACGTGGACGATCCAAAGCCTCTATGCAGCCCGAGTCAGTGAGACGAAGCACCAGTCTGCTCTGGAAGGTGGGAGACCTGAGTGCCAGTGGCAGCTTTGAATGTTTTCTAGAGCACTCCATCCCCCGTGCCCACCTCAATGAACAGCCCCAGACGCCTCCACACCTGGGCCCACAGCACCAATTACGCTTTATTATGTTTCCTTGATTTTCTCTGTCTCTCCACCTAGACTTTAAGCTCCCTGAGTGCAGGGCTTGTGTTGTTTTTCTCTGTGTCCCTAACACCTGATATGAAGCCTGGCACACAGCAGGCCCTTTGATAGGGCACGTGTGTGTAACATGTGTGTGTAAATTCAAAGAGAACTTCAGCCTGTGACACGAAGAGACACTTGCTCTCTTACTCCAAAGGAGGTGTCAAGCAGAGTGCAGAGCTTACAAAAGCCTTCCTTGACCTGCAGGGAGCTTATGAATTGGCCAGAAGACTAAAGATTGAAAGAGGGTTTGGACAGAATGTAGTGGGGATGAGGCCATCCTAAAGGGGAAGGTGGGGATCCCCCCTCACCTCCAGCCTTGTGAACAGGCCAGCACTGCTCAGCCTGGACACACCCCATGACTTCAGTCTCTGAGTGGTTCTGGGAAGCATCTCCAACTGGGGTACACGGATGGCAGGCAGGTTCTGACACTTGGAAATGCTGAGCACAGGTGCTGATGGGGCATCTGGGGACACAGGGTAGGGGAGCTGTGGCTTGGTACATGGTTGGACTGTCAGTTGTTTGCACAGCAAAGCTGAGTGTTGCTAAAGGACCAAACAAGAAAAAGAGAATTGGTGTAGGGTTGTTTTAGATCCAATGTTACAGAGCTGCCTGGGGGGACAGGAGGGAGGGTGAAGAGACCTTGGCAGAGAAACTTGAAGAAATAGCCCGAAGGCCCAGACCTGAGAGAGTAGCAAGGAGCAGGAGTGATGCACACGGCCTCCATCATGGAAGACTCAAGGGTCGGAGGATGTCCAGGGATGGGCGAAATGACAGGGAGTCTTCCAAAAACCCATGAAAACATCCACAGGAGGAAAGCCAGGTTTGAGTATTCAGGGAGCGCGATGCAGCTAATAGGAAGCTGTCCTGCCTCATAGCCTCTTCTGTCTTCCCCTGTTCTCCATTCTGGATGGAGCATGCACATAAAGTGTTCAGAGAAGTGCCCATCCTACCATGTGGTGAGTGTTCAGTAAGTGCTGGCTATTACTGTGCTTATTCTTGTCATCATTGTCATTCCCCAAAGAGCACTCTGGTCAGTGTCAGCAGAGAGCGGGGAAATGCAGGATATAGATAATATGTCCTCAGCCAGGTGCGGTGGCTCACGCCTGTAATCCTAGCACTTTGGGAGGCTGAGGTGGGTGGATCATGAGGTCAGGAGTTCGAGACCAGCCTGGCCAACATGGTGAAACCCTGTCTCTACTAAAATAAAAAAATTAGCTGGGCATGGTGGTGCGTACCTGTAATACCAGCTACTCAGTAGGCTGAGGGAGGAGAATTGCTTGAACTCAGGAGGTGGAGGTTGCAGTGAGCCGAGATCATGCCATCCCACTCCAGTGTGGGCAATAGAGTGAGACTTTGTCTCAACAAGAAAGGAAAGGAGAGGAGAGGAGAGGAAAGGAAGAAAGGAGGGAGGAAGGGAAGGAAATATGTCCTCCCCTTGCTAGATGCACCCATTTCCTCAAGTACAGGGATGTCAGTGGAGTTTATACCACTTTTATAAAACTGACATTTTTAACTCATGTATCCCTGTTCTCTGACCCCGTGACTGCAGTCAGCATTGTCAGCCCCATGCCTTGGCTGTCATAGGCTGCCTACCAAGGATATGAGTGTTCACAAAGGCAACTTTGCAGAGAGAGAGAAAATACAATTCTGCACAAGAAACCAGCACGATCACATTGAGCACAAAATAGAAAAGAAAACCTTGATTTCATTGTTCACGTGCTTTGTACAGATTTTGAGGCAGTAGTAGGGATTATAGAGTGGCTGGTCCTGAGAACCATGAGTCTATCTTTTTCTCAAAACTGTTGTGGCTTTCAGTTGGGTTGCCCTGGCTCTGATGGGTTTGTGACGGGATCTCACTGGGAAGAGCAGTTCCTCTGAGGTGCCACCAAACCTTGGAGTTACGATACTATTTAAGTGCTTGCTTTCTGCAAAGAAGTTCATCTGGGTGCCCCAAAGAGCGGGGCTTACTGATAATGTTCATATAGAATGGATTCCCTCGCCCTGCCAGACACACGGGAAGCACCAACCACTAGCATTTTTCCCTCCCCTCAGAGGTCGGCCATCTTGTTTAACAGAACTCTCCTCACCTTTCCTGGAGAAGAAAGCATTTCCCATGCTGTACTGCGTCCACAGTGGCCCCGGCCGGTCTGCCTGTGTCAGGGCCACCTCAGGGGTCTGAAGAGCCCTTGCCAGTGGAAGGGCACATCCTCTACACCTAGGACTAGCCCCCAAGACCACCTGACAGCTCTTCCTTTCTGGAACCTTCATTGAATTTGAAGGTGTCACTGTGTTGGGAAAATTATGGAAACACGTTGAAATTGTGTTTACAAGACGTTGCAATTTAACTGATGTCTATGGATAAAGAACTATGAGCCTTTTCCTATTTAAAAGCAAAATAATATCCTGAATAAATATAGTCAGTGTCTAATACAATATGAATAAGTAGACTGAGGAGCTCTATTGGTTCTTTCTGTTGTGATAAGAAGTAACTTGATGAATTCCATATGCTCTTTGCAGGAGACACTGAAGAGGAAAATTCATCAAGACTCCCATCCAAATACTATAGCCATAACAAGTTACTTCAGGACAATCTGAGAGTTTGGGAAATTCTTTTGTTTCCCTTCAGTTGTTTAAAGGACACTTTTTACTAAGCCAGAACTCTGTGGTCTCTTGTCATTGTCTCAGGTCAATATGACAGAGAGGTTTAACTGGCAAGGCACCTCTTCTTAACTGCTAGTGGCCTGAATCCAGCCCATTAGAAGCTTTCCCCTGTGAGCAGCAGCAGCCTGTGGATTGGGCCATGGCTGGGGTGGGGCAGGTGGAGTAGGCATCTAGGCGATGTCTGTGTGAATCCTGGCAGAAACAAGCCACTTGCCTGTGGAGGGTTTAAAGATCAGTCTCCTAGTGATCAGCTCTTGCTTTTCTCCCAAGCAGGATCTATACCACCAGTCCTATGACTGTGTCTGCGTCATGTTTGCCTCCATTCCGGATTTCAAAGAGTTTTATACAGAATCCGACGTGAACAAGGAGGGCTTGGAATGCCTTCGGCTCCTGAACGAGATCATCGCTGACTTTGATGATGTAGGTACTGAGAGTTGCCCTTGAACGGCAGGAGTACCCCCAGTCTCACACCTGCGCACTTGAAGTTACTTCGGGATAGCGGCCTATCCCAAAAAACTTGTCCTTTGGCATAATTTCTGGCAAGTGGCGTTAAAGGCTTTTGCTTTATTTAGGTCTCTGACTACCTTGAGGTAGACAAATACATTGTATTTTTGAAGCTGGTATGACTGCTAGCAACAGCTACCAAAATCTGTTAAATCAAATGTGTGTATCCAGTGTGCTAGTGGATTCTCTGCTAAGGCTTGAATTCCAGGTAAAATACTTGCCCATCCCTTTCCACATAAAAAGATAGTGAGTTATAATAGATTATTGCTATGTCTGTGCCTCCTTCAATGCCTTTGTCAGATATCAACTTGCACTATGCATGGATGACATTTTGTTGTTGAAAATACGATCTGTATGGGAGGATAATACAACATCCTTTAGAAGGGACGGAGTGTCTGTTTTAGAATTAGGTGTCGAAATAGGTGTCATTTTTCAACTTTCTACATAGAGAATAACGTGTTCTATTTCCCAGTAAGAACAAACGCCCCTCTGGTTTAAGGATATTGCAGCCACACTATTCTTATCACTATCTTGCAAAATAGAAGAAAATTGACGTCTGTCCAGGAGCATATGTTAATGATGATTCATGGAATTTGGAAATACAGTGATGAGATTACATAACACGGTGGTTTCAGGCAAACCTCCTAAATGTCTTGTGGGCCCTGTGCATTTTCTCTCACCACCATCATCACTGTGAGGGCGATGCTAGAGATTCATGGTGACGTCATGACCGCCAGCAATTACCACTGTGGTCCTGGGTGCGTCGTGACAAACAGCGGCTGGGGGTCTCAGCTGCTCCTCAGTGAAATAAACATTCCCCAGTACTAAAGGGTGAATGACAGTGGCTATGCGGATAGGTGATACAGGGATTTGCTCGTCTGTCTTAAATTATTTGATATGTAATCCTGGAGGAATCTCCTTGAAATCCAGAGTTCCAAGGAAGGGACAAGAAAACGCTCTTGGTCTCCGGTCAGCGCCATTTGAACCCTGCCCTCCCGAGCAGGTACAGACCTTCCGGGGCGTCCTTCACGTGCAAGTCCATTCCTCTTCCTTCCTGCAGCTTCCATTCTTATCCCTACCTTTCCTCCATCCCAGCTGAAAGCCTAAATCAGCAGATTAAGGAAGAGTCAAGTGGGACGCTGATAACTAATTCTAAGACAAGAAATAGTAGAGCTTGGGCCAGCTGTGGTGGCTGGTGCCTGTCATGTCAGCACTTTAGGAGGCCAAGGTGGGAGGATCGCTTGAGCCCAGGAGTTTGAGATCAGCCTGGGCTGCATAGGGAGACCCTGTCTCTGCAAAAAAATTTTAAATTAGCTGCACATGGCAGTGTATGCCTGTGATCTCAGCTACTCGGGAGTCTGAAGCAGGAGGTTCACTTGAGCCTGGAAGATGGAGGCTGCACTGAGCTATGATCACGCCACTGCACTCCAGCTGGGGTGACAGAGCAAGACTCTGTCTCAAATATATATATATATTTTTTTTATTTATATATATTTATATATTTTTATATATACATTTTTATATATTTTTATATATGTATTTATATATATATATATATATCATATGGCTTCTCTTCTGTCTTGCAAACAGCAGCCTTCTCACTTCTCTTAGGCCTCCTATGGAGGGGAGAAAGAGAGCGAGTAAGCTGGTTTCTCTTTCTAATATATATATTAGGGCTAGGGCTGATAACAACCATTCTAGATCTTTATTCCATCCACCTCAAGCACTCAGAGGGCAAAAGCCAATCCTCAGCACTAATAATTGATCATAAATCATTCTGACCATGCAATAAAGAGCTCACTCACCAAATCATAATTTTAAATTTATGCCTTCAAATGCATAGTCAGGAAATTTATTTCAAGCCCATTGTCATTTGCATCATAATTCATCTTGGTTCCTTCACTAGCAAAATTTGAACGGTAATTCATGTTCCTTGGAAGTAAATCATTATGCTGTACTTTCCTCCAAGGACATGCGCTATATGAAATACATGAAGTTTTCATTCCTGGAAAAGCTCAGGGCCCAAGGGTGCATACGCAGGGGTTGAAACAAGTCATGGCATTACTGTGAACCAGCATTTGAGAATGTCTCTATAAAGTGCTCAACTTCAGGTCAGCATCCAACTGAGTAACTGGATGGTTGTCATTGCTTCACAGCTTCTTTCCAAGCCAAAATTCAGTGGAGTTGAAAAGATTAAGACCATTGGCAGCACATACATGGCAGCAACAGGTCTGAGCGCTGTGCCCAGCCAGGAGCACGCCCAGGTAAGATGTGTTGAACACTTAATGGCACAGGTGAGCCTCAGCCCCATCCACAAACCACCCCGGGACCAAAATAGCCATGAAATGCCCCAAGAACTGTGTATGATGTACAACCTAAAGCTCAGGGTCAAGGTCCTATGAGAGAAGATGAAAATTCCAGACTTAGCGCCAGAGGATCTGTTCACAGAACTCCTTCTGCTGCCCAACAGGAGAAGAAAAACCAATCAGTAGCTGCTTGTTAATATAGATAAATATACAACGAAGTAGAAGATGAAAGCTAGTTATTTAAAGGAGACTCAGTAAGGATGGATCTAGGTCTTTTGATTTAAAAGAATGTAGTCAAGGCCATGTGTGGTGGCTCATAATCCCAGCACTTTGGGAGGCCGAGGCGGGTGGATCTCTTGAGCTCAGGAGTTCGAGACCAACCTAAACAACATAGTGAAACCTCATCTTTATCAAAAATACAAAAAACTTAGCCATGTGTGGTAGCATGCACCTCTAGTCCCTGTTACTCGGGAGGCTGAGATGGGAGGATGATTGGGCCCGGGAGGTGGATGTTGCAGTGAACTGAGATCGCACCACTGCACTCCAGCCTGTGTGACAGAGTGACACCCCATCTAAAAAATGAATTAAAATAAAATAATGTGGTCAAAAAACAAGTTGGCCACATGGAAATTTCATTGAAAAGGTCATTTGGGCAAAATTGAATATCTTCAATCAACTAAGGTTTTCAAGATTTTCTTGTGTGTGTGTGTGTGTGTGTGTGTGTGTGTGAGAGAGAGAGAGAGAGAGAGAGAGAGAGAGAGACCATGTACATAGACATGCTTGTGTAACTTGTTGGAATATCAGTAGGGGCCCGTTAAAAATATCTCATTTCCCCTCACGACAGTGGCCTTTGCTGTGGAGCCTGCCCTCTGTTGGGCAGACCACAGAAAAACAGAACACACTTTCTGTGGACAGGCAGGTTCCCAAAGAGAAGGGCTGAGCATGGTGTATGAGTCCCTCTCCCATACCCACCTCACATGGGAAGAGTGAGAGCGGGGAGAGAGGCAGCAGGCACCATAACAGAGCCCCCTCTTACAGGAATATCAGGAGAGGGTCCTAGTTTCCCACTTAACATTCATGCATTCATGGGCAAAGAGTAGAATGTGGATAGACGTCTGACTCAAGATGGAACCCTAGCGTTCTTCCAGTTAATTGGAGTGATATGTATTCCATTGGTTCTCCTCTTCAGGTGGTTGCCCTCAGATTATTATTTTTTAATGAGTATGCATTACTTCAGTAATAAAGAAAATAAAAGAAACAAACAATAAAACAGACCCCAGAAGAACTTAGCCTTTGGATTCTGAGCAACACCTTCTCAAGCCATCATGGAGCCTGTGGCCAAAGGACACATGCTGTACCCTCTGCATGGTGCTGTAGATTTTTAATGATTAGGGTTTTTTTCCAGAACATTAAAGTGTTAAAAAAATTGAAAAAAAATGTAAAATCAAGATATTAAAATGTACAACATTCTTTTACTTTTAAATATTATATTTATAATCCAAACCAGAACTAATTACAATTTTACTTTCCTGGCTTTCATGGAAACAAATATATGCTTCTCCAATGCCTTTAGTGTTCTGGAAAACATTGACCATTTAAAAAATACAACATTAAAACATGTATAGAGACAGGCATTTTTCTTATTGCCTCAGGCTCTAAGATGCTCAGCACAACACTGTCAGGACCTATCTGCCTTAGTCTGCTTGGCCTGCCAGGCAGAATACCACAGGCTGGGTGGCTTAAACGACAGAAATTTATTTCTCACGGTTCTGAAGGCTGGGAAATTCAAGACTGAGGTGCTGGCTGATTAGGTGTCTGCTAAGGGCTTCTCTTCTGTCTTAGAAACAGTAGCTTTCTCACTTCTCTTAGGCCTCCCATGGAGGGGAGAGAGACAGAGAGAGAGAGCTGGTTTCTCTTCCACTTTAAAGAAGGCACGAGTTCTGTTGAATCGGAGCTCCACCCTTGTCATCTTAGTTGACCAAAATTACCTCCTTACAAATCCCTCTCTTCAGTACAGTCACCTGGGAGGTCAGCACTTCAACATATAAACTTTAGGGAGGACACAATCCTGTCCACAGCAGTATCTTTATTTAAAATTTCATTGTTTTAGTTCATCTTGAATTTTTCTGCATTGATTTTGGTTTTTAAAAATATTGCACTAGGATATTATTTCTCATGATTGCTGAGCTTTTTGCACCTTCTGAAGTTTCACCCCTGAGGTGAGTGCCTCACTTACCTCACCGTTATCCAGCTATGACTTGGAGGCTTCTCCAGCTCATCTAGTGAGGGCCATCAGGAGCACTTCACCTGATCACATCCACTCCAGCCCTTTGCTCTTGGACAGCCAACTACCAATCCTTTGGCAGGGCCTCGGAATGGGAGATCTTTCGAGGCACTACCAGGTGAAGACCTGTTCCACATTCAGTGTCACTCTACAGCCCATTACTCTACAGCCCAGGGTGCGTGTCTGCCTGTTCTTCCTGACCCTAACTCTGCCTCCATCAGACCCAGTCTCCTGGATCTTCAAGAAAAGTATCCAGGTCTTTTCCTTTCTGCAGCCACACTTTATAGACTAAGAGTTTGTATCCACTGCCTTTACCTTTCACCTTCTACTTTCTCTCTACACCTCCCCAATCCTGCCTCACCAGTGCCATCAGGAATTCTACTCTCGTTGACCAAAAAAAAAAAAACACTTCCAGATTCCAAAATTCCCATCCAATCACATTCTCTGAGAATTCGTCCTGGGTGGTGTCCTGTCTGTGGGTGGCCGTTGCCTTTGCCCAGTAATCCTCCCTTGACTTTTGAGCCCTTCCATTGTCTGGCCCCAGCCTGTGGTCCCTCTCTGTGGGACATTGCAATATTCTTTCCCCAACCCCTCTTTGTCAGGGACCTCTCCTAAGACTTTATCCATCCCCTCTGCACGTTTGATCTCCATCAAAACCTCTATCCACTGTCTTGACCATTGGGCAGACTTGGATCACTTCCAGCTTCCTATAGACACTGCTTTCTAACACTACTGCCATTCTCTTCTTGTCCTCCCCACTTTGGAAACAGAGCACCAATCCTCTGCTCCAGCCCACTGCCCCGACCCATCCCCTACTTCTCCCTACAGTCTCTACACCAGCCCTCAAACACGCATGTGCTTTTGTGCAGACCAACCTGGGTTCTATCCACATCCTCTCCAGGTACGGTGCACCCATGACCTGTAGCAGCACCACCTGTGGCGATTGTTATAGTGGTTTCCAGAGACAATCCCAAGCCTGCTGTGTCTCTGGGGTGGGCTGGGGACCCCGATTTCCACTAGTTTACCCAGGTGATTCTGATGCTTACAGAAGATGCCCTGCCTGATCAAGGAGCCGTTCAGAATCTCACTCATGAGAATGCCAAGGCTCCAACTTTCACAGAAGGCTTTCCTGTGCCCCGACTTGGGGAGCTTTGCCTCACCTGGCTGTCTGGGTCCAGATCTTATTTCCTTTCTTCACTGTTCACTACCTGTTATTTTCAACTTTCCTGGAAGTGTGTGTATGTTTCTTAGTCACCATCCAGACTATAGCAGGTACCATGTCTTATGCAGTGGCCTTCAAAGTCCCCAGCAGGGCCTTTAAGTAATCACCCGTGTTTGTTCAAGGAGGAATTGCACCTGTGCCCACTGCGTCTCCCAGACAGTGTGTAGCTTCCTTCACTCTGTTTTACAATCCTTCCACTTCCAGTGCAAACCCTCTGATTGATTTCACTGACCTTGTTGAACCTTTACTGAACCTTTACTGAATGGCTCCTGAGCCCTTACAACAAGCTTAGGAGGTAAGTAGTAAAACTCTTTGCCCATTTGAAGGATGGAGAAACTGAGGCATGTCCTAGGGAAAACAAGCAGCCATAGAGTAGGGCTCAGACCTGGGCACTCTGGGTGTATCTGTCTGTCCAGAGCTCCGCACGGCAGCCTCTGGTGCTGCCTCCTGTCGTCCTTGGCTCACCTGCCCCTCCACCAGCCCCACCCTTTCCTGAGCATCCCTGCATCCCTACATTTGTATCTATCCTATTCACTCATCGCTGCTCCCAGCCCTTTAGCAAATTCCTTCCCAGGAGCCCCATTCCTCCACCTTCAGCTGCCCCAGCAATGACACTTAACTTCTTAGTTATCCTTGAGTGACTTACTGACTTCCAACCCAGCCACTGTTGTTAACACATGACTGTTTTCAGGGTAGAGTTGAAAGAGCATCACTGTCAAATGAAACTGCTCATTAATTAATATTATAGCTAAGTGTTCTGCACTTCTGTTACCTTATGCATGAAATGGTGATCACGCCCCTTGCATGAGGCTGTTGGGAAGACTACATTTAGTATGCAAAATACTTAATCGACTTCATGGGCATAGTAAGGAATAAAAATGCTAACAGTAATAATAATATAGTTGTGGTTGAACTATGTTTTGCATATTGCTACCGTTGCTGCCTCAAATAGAACAGAGATAAGGGTTTTAGGATGTTGAAATATGGTATGTCATCATATCCACGAAGGGAAAGTCTCTCAGTACTGTATGTGCTATTTGTGATTAGAGCACTTAATTAGATTCTTTACAAGGGCATCCTAGAAATATTTTGAAGTGCAATGAATGTAATCTGAAATGAAAGTTCATTACAATTGATTTGGGGCAAATAACATACCTGATAAATATTCATACTAATATTAGTTACTTTTATAAGAAATGAATGTCACTTTGACCTTTTGTAACTGGCCCGAAATGGGCTTAAATCTTTGCTTCTCTTTATAAACAAAATACTTTCTATTGATTGTTTAGCCAAATCTTTAGTCTGGCAACAAAAGATATTCAGTTTACAAAATATATAGGGTAACCCAAGGATTAATGTCTTTTTCTTAAATCCAAAAAGAGGCAAATTATCTGGGTAACAGCCTTTTGAAATTTAGCCTTTATTTGTAATTACCTCTGCATGTTCTGTTTGCAGTAACAACGTACTTACCCATGGAGAAACAAGTGCATAGAAGTATATCAGCACCTAGTGAGGCAGGGCTTTTGTGTCTGGCCCTGTTTTGCCTCATTTGTACTTTTTAATGAAATGATCCATTCCAATTTTTTGCTTAAGTCAACAATGTGGCTCAACGGTTGCGTTACATGTAAGAACTGATTGTTGTTTTTAGAAGAAACAGGCATTTGTCAAGAAAGGAAATATTAAACTGGAAATGGGCTTTCATTCATTCCCTGAGCACACTCCCTGAGGTGCTCTCATTTTCTATTGACCACTGAATCCAAGCCAGGGTGTGAGGTAGGCACAGACAATCTGGGAAGATTAGAGAGATCCTGTCAAATGGACCAGAGAGGAAGTTAGGAGTCATTCAGCGACCATCCTTACCAGTGTCATAGTAGTTAAGGGGTCCATTAAAACTAATAGCCCCAGTTCCCTTCACTGGTAAGAATCAAGAATAGCTTAGGTCTCTGTGGAAATGAAAAGCAAAAATTCCTAAGTCTGTGTATTTTTGTGCAAACACCAAAGCTGTCATGATGTGTCAGAAGAAGAGAGAAATTTCCTTCTGCTTTCATGCTGTTAGCAGGAAACTCAAAACTGAAAGAAAAGGAACTGTCCCCCTTCACTATACATACAGAGAATCTCAAAGACACTTAAAAGGTCAGGCAAATTGGTCGTTGTTAAAGCTGTACATAAGAGGGAAAAGTACCACACTTAGCCATAAAACAATACTAGTATCTTCCTCCTAGATGGCTGTCATGTCAAGCAGAGTGACAGGTATCTCTACACTATCATGAAGGAGACTAAGACCCAAGACCCAGGGATGCAGACTGAATGCATTGCTTGTATCCTTTCATTCAATCTTAACTGAAACCCAATGAGATAGGGAGTTGGCTGGGTGCAGTGGCTCGTGCCTGTAATCCCAGCACTTTGAGAGGCCAAGGCAGGCGGATCACCTGAGCTCAGCAGTGCGAGACCAACCTGGCCAACATGGTGAAACCCTGTCTGTACTAAAAACACAAAAAATTAACCGGGCATGGTGGGCGCACAACTGTAGTCCCAGCTGTTTGGGAGGCTGAGGCAGGAGAGTAGCTTGAGCCTGGGCGGTAAAGGTTGCAGTGAGCCAAGATGGTGCCAGGGCACTCCAGCCTGGGCGACAGAGCAAGACTCCATCTCACAAAAAAAAAAAAAAAAAGGTAGGGCATTATTGTCCCATTTAACAGGTGAGGAAAACTGAGACCCAGAGAAGTTAAATGATTCTACCAAGGCTGCACAGCTAATGATTGCAGAAACTGGAGCTGAACCTATTTTTGCCTGACACAGGCAATATTCCATTAGCAACCCTCTCCCAGGTAAGCTGATTATCACAGCATGCAGTTTTTATGCTCAGATGGGAGGAGTCTGAGCATAAAAGCTGAGAAGTCTGATGAGATCTCCTAGAAGCCTGTCAGGAGAACAAAATGCTCCTTAGATAACAATCCCCAGTTCCCTTCCAAATCAGATACAGGGGAACTTGAACACCAGAAGTTTTTCAGCACAGAACACAGGGCCAGGCACATAACAAATGCTCAGTGAATATTTATGGAAGGAAGAGGGAGAAGAGAGTACAGAAGAAGAAAGTTATGTTTATTTTAGCCTGAAAGATTACCTCGATTATTACCAAACAGACACTTGGGTTATAAAATCATCTTGGTAAACATGCATCTACTTTAAGCAATGTTCCTTGCTGGTGAAACTTCCAAAACAACCAGTTTATAAAATGTGTTTCAGGGAACTGAGTAGTCTCTCTCTATAGCTGGAAGCCCATTAAATAAATACCTGGGAATATGTAACATAAATTATTCAGATCATAGGAGAAATAACTGCTTCATACTGTCATCAGATATTTATCAAGAGCACACTTATGAAGACTTGTTGAAATGAATTGAGTTATTCTAGAGACTGAACATAATTTTTCCTGGGGTTTGCTAAGCCCAAATGAGTTATTGATGTTGAATTAAACTTCATTCCCAGAACTCAGTCTCTTCTTTTATTACTGAGATCACTTAAAACCTCCAATTTAAACCATCTGTGTGAAAACAGATTGGGCAATAGTTTCTCAAGGAGCAGAGCTTGTTTGCTGCACCTTGGTTTGGTAAAAAGCAAAATCATTTCTCCCATGGCAAATATGTCCTCCTTACTTGGACAGTTGTAATTTTTACTACACAAGATTTTGCTCGTTGATTTAACAGCTTGTGCTTCCTGTTAAGGAGGAAGATGTTTTCCAACTGACTGCACAAGCCTCCAAATCAGGTTTTCCCCATAAGTCGCGAGACAAAAAAATACTAGTGAGCTATGATAGAAAAGACTAACTGTTCTTAAGAAATGACATTCTGAAATTCCACCAAAGTTAGCTGACAGTCAACTTTATAGCTCCAGTTTTGTAGTTATATGGTTTTTCTCTCATGACTCTAAGTTGAGAATGTACTGCAATAGTTCTATTTCCCTTGACTTTTTCTGGAATGATATAATTCACCTGAGGATAGGAAGATGTCTTTCTCTCTTGACTAGAGATTTAATTCTTCTTCTCCATTCATATTTATACTGTTTAGTGCAGTGATTCTCAACTGGAAGCAATTTTATTCCTTCCCCCCGACCCCCCGGAGCATTGTCATTGCCAATGGAGACATTTCTGGTTGTCACAATGAGAGGTGAAGGATGCCCCTGACATCCAGTAGGCAGAGGCCAGGGATGGTGTTAAACACACTGTGATATGCAGGACAGCCCGCAGAATAGAGAATAACTCAGTTCAACCCAGTTCAAGTGTCCATGGTGCCAGGGTTGAGAAACCCTGTGTTAGTGCAATCCCCTGCACGCTCCTTACTAAACTCTGTGTAGAAGAGATGAATAACCCCTTCTTCATTTTCCTCTCCCCTTCAACTACTACCTTGGTAGTAACTTTTCTCTACCTTGCTGTCACCTTGAATAGGTGCTTATGTCTGCAGTCTCCATTTATCTTCTCACCCATCCCTTCTGAGTCTCTGAGAGTTGGGCTTTCTCTTCACTTTCCATAGAGGACCTCCCCCAAAGTCAGCAGGTGGCTCCTCTTTATCCCCAGACCTTTCTTCATCTCTGATTTAGCTCCCTTTTGGATCCAACACTCATCTCAGAAGTCACTGCCTAAGGCCCACAACAGCCCCATGTTCCGTTTCTCCTGGTCTTCTCTCAGCTGTTTTCCAGTGTGCCTTGGACCCATGGCATAGCCAAGAGCATATTCCCAGCTCAACCCTCTACTATCCTATTCTCCATTCTTCCCATACATCCCCCACCTGCTGTAGTAGGCACATTCATGATCCTTCCTAGGTGCGTGCTCCTCAAATGTACAGCGGTCAGCTTTGACCTTCCGCCAAAGCTTAATGAGTCCCTGTCTGCATTCTGCCCAGCCATTTCCTCTTGGTGATCCTACTGCCAACCTAAGTATAGTCATTCAATAAACATTTATTGAGTTCTTCTTCTTTGTCAGGGACTTTATTCTGCTGTGGAGACACAGATTAATAGAGCAAGGGTCTCTACCTGGTGGAGCTCACCAAGCAATGAGGGATGCCGACTTGAAAAGACACACAGCCCTGGCTTCCGAGCTAACACGGATGTCCATTCGGCCAAGCAGCCATGCCCGGCAGGCCTGGGACCGCATGTCAGTGAAACCTCGAAGGCCCAGCAGCTCATCAGGCAGGCTGGAACAGAAACCCTTCTCCACACCATTTTGGTGCACAGAATCATTAAGTATTGGGGGAGCAGGAACCTTCAGGACATTTAAATGAATTAAATGAATTCTATGCATATACTAATAATGTAACAAAAAATAGAAACTTTTAAAAGGTGAAATTCAAAATATATAGTAAGCGCTACAAGTTAATGTTAAATATAAACAGGTAACAGGAATGATAAACAGAAATTCATAGGAAATCTGCAAAGAAATGTTCACTTCTTCCCACTGGGAAATCTTCAGGACTTCTCTCCTTCAGCTCTGTGATTCCCTCGTCCTCATGGGATGACACAGCCCTCGAGGACGAGTAAATGAGGGAATTGTTACCCTCCATATTAGTTTGCTAGGGCTGCCATAACAAAGTACTGCAGATGGGATACTTAAACCACAGAAGTTAATTGCCTCCCTGTTCTGAAGACTGGAAACCAAAGATCAAGTTGTCAGCAAGGTTGGTCTCTCCTGAGGCCTCTCCTCTCCCCCTGTCGGGCCTCTTTCCTTCTTCTCCTTGTGTCTTCACACGGCCTTCCCTTTGTGGGTGACTGGGTCCCGACTGCCTCTTCTTAAAAGAACACCGGTCATATTGGATTAGGGCCCACCCATATAAGCTCATTTTATCTTTATCACCTCTTTAAAGACCCTGTCTCCAAATACGGTCATATCCTGAGAGACTGGGGTTAGGACTTTAACATATGAACTTGGAGGGACACAATTCAGCTTAAAATCCTCCATTTCAAGGCCTAAGAGGGCAAAAGAAGGGGGATGTTCCCAGAACTAGAGAGAGCTGCAGTGCAGAGACAGTAGCTGCCACCCGGGGCCGTAGCCCTTGTCCTCCGTGAAGAAGACTGACCCCTGTGGAAAGCATGCGGTGATCAGGGAAGAGGAGGAACGAGGCCCCAAGCCTCCTCCCCACTCTCTTTTTCCACAGCATCTCCCACTGGGCGATCCCCACTGGCAGCCCAAGGACAAGGAGCGGGCACCCCCTAGCGGTCAGGCCGCCAGAGCCAGAGCCCAGCAGAGAAAGGCAAAGGCCAGCTGTGAAGGGGAAAAGAGGGAAGAAGGCACCAGACCCTCCTCAAAGCCAGCTTCCCTTGGTGATTTTTGGACTAATACAATATAGGTTCTCCCTGGTCAGCCTTAGCCTGCATGATGCTTTTGGCCTGAGGAGGCCTGAGACACGGAAGTCAGTGTCTTCTAGCGCCTCGTGTCTCACCTTGGCCACACAGTGCTTCCTTGAGATGGGATTTGATTCTTACAGAATGTCTGCAGTGCCTTGCAGCATTAGAATTTGCCAGCATTCCTTTCGGCCTAAAGCTCAGGTTTGGGATGAAGGGGAAGTTTCCAGCTGTGATGCTCTAACTTCCGTCCGCCTGTGTGTGTTTGTTCTCAGGAGCCCGAGCGGCAGTACATGCACATTGGCACCATGGTGGAGTTTGCCTTTGCCCTGGTAGCGAAGCTGGATGCCATCAACAAGCACTCCTTCAACGACTTCAAATTGCGAGTAGGTACGTTCTGCAGAGAGGTCTCGGTTTCAGTTGTGGCAAAGATGTGGAATAAGGAGTAAGTCATAGGCGACATTGATGACCCTTTCAGTGTTGGAGTAGAACAATTACAAATGCATCCCATTGCAAGACTGGATGACAGAAGGAAGGACACTTTTGGACAAATTAGAAAAAGCACCCCTTTGATTGGACCTAGGCTGCCGGCACTCAGCCAAGGTCCCGTCCACAAGCACAGCACGCACAGCCTTGAGCTTTCGTGCATTGCTCATTCACTGTGAGACATCCACAGAGAGCAGCTGCATTATTTTATCGGCCGTTGCCAGTGAAACTGGGACCTGCCACTAACGATAAGATTCATCCATATTTCAGAGATGTAAACATGTTTTAAAAAAAAAAAAAAAATGTAGGTCTTAGAATTGTTGCAATACAGTCCCACCTTCCTGGGGCCACAAGTTGTAAGACCACCAAATGTGTGGTAGGTTCTGAAACAGTGACAGCTTTTCAGATTGTGTTCAAATCCTAGAGAGAAAAAAAAAAAAAAATCCAGCTGTCTTTATAATATTGTTTAAAAAAATAACCTTTAGGCCTGGTGCGGTGGCTCATGCCTATAATCCCAGCACTTTTGGAGGCCGAGGTGAGAAGATCACTTGAGTCCAGGAGTTTGAAACCAGTCTGGGCAACATGATGAGACCCCATCTCTACAAAAAATAAATTAGTTGAGCTTGGTGGTGCACGCCTGTGGTCCCAGCTACTTGGAAGGCTGACGCAAGAGGATTTATTGAACCCAGGAGGTTGAGGCTGTAGCAAGCCATAATGGTGTCACTGCAATCCAGCCTGGGTTACGGAGAGATCCTGTCACAAAAAAAAAAAAAAAAAAAAAAATGTAACCTTTGCTTGGTTAAAAACAGAGGCTTCCTGATTTCTAAGTTGTTA
The DNA here is from genome assembly GCF_002776525.5 of Piliocolobus tephrosceles. Taxonomy (NCBI): domain Eukaryota; kingdom Metazoa; phylum Chordata; class Mammalia; order Primates; family Cercopithecidae; genus Piliocolobus; species Piliocolobus tephrosceles. Next base: position 7,157,028 of record NC_045437.1, read on the forward strand.
ACAGACTTTAAGTTGATTTTTTTTTAGCATGTTTCATTACTTGCCTTTTACAAATTGTTATTTTTTTCAATGTGTGTTTTAAGTCATCAAGTCAACACACAGCTGGGTTGCGATGTGTGTGCAGTTACTTGCAACCATTCAGATTTCTAAGAGCTTCCTTGACCGTTTTATGGTTTTCTTGGCAACACATTTTGCTGCTTCTGAGAGTCAGTTTATATAAGAGCAGTTCAGGCAACAAATCCCATCTGAATGGTTTTTAACACTCTCTTACATACAAATTTCAACTTTAAAAAGAAATCTAAATATTTAAAGCCATTTTCTTCCTTTGCTATGGGTATGTCCTGAATTTCATTTAAATCCAAAATATGTTACATCTCTTTCACAAATGAGATGTGTTTCTCTCTGCTTGTACTATTAGTTGTCAGTGTTTACTCGTATTTTCCTTTTTTTTTTTTTTTTTGAGACAGTCTTGCTCTGCCACCCAGGCTGGTGTGCAGTGGCACCATCTCAGCTTGCTGCAACTTCCACTTCCTGGGTTCAAGCAATTCTCCTGCCTCAATCTCCCAACTGTCTGGGATTACAGTCCTGTGCCACCGCACCCAGCTTATGTTTGTAGTTTAAGTAGAGATGGGGTTTCACCATGTTGGCCAGGCTGGTCTCTCACTCCTGACCTCAAGTGATCTGCCCACCTCGGCCTCCCAAAATGCCATACTTTTCTTTCTACTTTCTCACTTCTGTGCATCGTAAACCCCTATCGGGGGCGCTATCTTACACAAAGATGAGATGGCCACACCAAACATGGGCGTGTCCCTTTGACCCCAGAGACTCTACACTGTTTTGACAGCTTGGAAAATGGGCTCCTCAAATTTTGCTACTATGCCTTTTTTTAAAAAAAAAAAAAATGTATTACATGAGCATATTAGTCAGGGTTATCTAGAGGGACAGAAACAATAGGATAGATGTATATATAATAGGTTAGATGTATATATAAATGAAAATTTATTAAGGAGTATTAACTCACACAATCACAAGGCGAAGTCCCACGTTAGGCTGTCTGCAAGCTGAGGAGCAAGGAAGCCCGTCCGAGTCCCACAGCTGAAGAACTTGGAGTCTGGTGCTGGAGGGCAGCAAGCATCCAGCCCAGGAGAAAGATGTAGGCTGGAAGGCTAGGCCAGTCTAGTCTCTCCACGTTCTTCTGCCTGCTTTTTTTTTTCTTTTTTTTTTTTCTGAGATGGAGTCTTGCTCTGTCGCCCAGGCTGGAGTGTGGTGGCACCGATCTCAGTTCACTGCAAACTTGCCTTCCCGAGTTCACACCATTCTCCTGCCTCAGCCTCCCGAGTAGTGGGGACTACAGGTGCCCGCCACCACACCCGGCTCATGTTTTGTATTCTTAGTAGAGATGGGGTTTCACCGTGTCAGCCAGGACTGCCTGCTTTTATTCTGGCCACGCTGGCAGCTGATTAGATGGTGCCGACTCAGATTGAGGGTGGGTCTGCCTTTCCCAATTCACTGACTCAAATGTTAATCTCCTTTGTCTGCACCCTCACAAACACAGTCAGGATCAATAGTTTGCATCTGTCCATCCAATGAATTTGACATTTAGTATTAACTATCGCAATGGGAGAATGACCTCTTCTATTATCAAACTTACAGAGACCAAAATAATTTTGCCCTGCACTGCAGCATGGGACCAGAACGACTATTTGCCAGTCACGTGTACTACATCCAAAGTGCCATTTTCCTGGTCTAGACTTCAGTGATATTATTCAGATTCACGTGAACTCTTGAATGGACCTCCGTCAAGTGGTGTTGACATTCAATGCCTACTTTACCCTGATTGTCCAATAACTGATAAGCTCTATACCCTCAACCCCATATATCAGCCTTGTTAGATTTCTAAGGAAGCCTGAACTCAACGTTTCATTGGCCTTTGAGCCTCTCTTTCCCCACACCCTCAGTCTCTCCCAGGAGGGGTTTCCCTGCCCTACCTCCACGCACCACGACATCCAGAGGCAGTTCAGAGATAGCAACGCGGAAGAATATTGTCGACAAAAGCGATGGGACAAATAATGAGGTGAATTCCCTCCTAGCATCCTTTTCAGCATATCAAGCTGTAGAATCGGTTGGAATCACAAATCAAGCACACCCCCACACTAACTAGAGATGGCCCAGTTGCCAGCAATAATCAGTCCAGGCTCTTCCCCACCCGCAGAGCTGCTGACCAAGCAGGGATGAGCAGTGGCCAGAAGAAAAGCTGAACTATCAGATGCAGTGCTGGAGCTGCAGGCCAGGGTCCAGCGGCTGACCCCTGGGTGCTCTGACCTGTGCCAGAGCTGGAATAAATTATTTGAGATACCTAAACCAGAAGTGTGTTTTCCTTGAGTACACCACAACATCAAAGGAGAATTTATTTCTTACCTCTTTTGTACCTGCAAAGGTACTGTTTGGAACAGTATTGGGGCTGTTTCCTGACCTAACTTTCCATTGCAAAGGGGAAGCTTTGGCCGAGTGCGGTGGCTCACTCCTGTAATCCCAGCACTTTGGGAGGCCAAGGCGGGCGGATCACAAAGTCAGGAGATCAAGACCATCCTGGCTAACACAGTGAAATCCCGTCTCTACTGAAAAAAAAAAAAAAATTAGTGGCATGGTGACGGGCGCCTGTAGTCCCAGCTACTCCGGAGGCTGAGGCAGGGGAATGGCGTGAACCCAGGAGGTGGAACTTGAAGTGAGCCGAGATCGTGCCACCGCACTCCAGCCTGGGTGACAGAGCAAGACTCCGTCTCAAAAAAAAAATTTAAATAAATAAATAAATGAGGGAAAGCTTTGCCTAAGATCTACAATCAGCTGTAGCAGACTAAGCAGTTCAGCAGTCAGAAATTAAGTCTCCAGAAATACCCTCATCAATCTACAGTCCAACTAATGCAGGAAGGCGGGGGTCCTGGACCCAGGAGAAAATGGAGGGGGAAGAATCAATTAGTGTCGGTATCCCTATTTCTATATCTATGGTCCTCCTTCCCCTGACTCCCAGAACATCCACGGTCTGTGCATTTGCAGTTCATGGGACAAGGAGCCATCCTGCCTGTTAAACTGGAGCTGGCAAAGGGCCCCGGCTTCTTCTTGATTAGAGATGTTGATTAATCTTTTGAAAAGCTTCAGCTCCTGACAGCAGAAGCCATATCCACCTTCCACACAGGGTCAAAGCTCAGATGTAGACATGGAATTGCCGTGGTTTTATACTTGCAGTTATTAAAAGGGGGAGGTCCACACAGCGTCTGTCACCTCTGTAGTTAGCAGTGGCCCAGGGCACCTGCTCACCTGGGGGAGAAACACTTCCTCAACCTCCACCTCCCAGGCTCAAGAGATCCTCCTGCCTCAGCCTCCTGAGTAGCTGGGACTACAGCCATGCGCCTCGTGCCACCACACCTGGCTAATCTATATATGTATATATATATGTGTGTGTTTATATGTATGTGTGTGTGTGTGTGTGTGTGTGTATGTATTTGGTATCTAATGCCTAGATAACCCAGGGTCCAAGAAACCTTGGACAAGAACTGGGCCAGCTGGGCTGAAGAGAGCTGGCTTCAAGCATGGCTCCAGCGCCCTGGTGGTTAAGTTTCCTTAGAGAACACAGTGCATGAGCAGGCTTATGTCACCCAGGACTGACATTCCTCACTCTGATGAATGCTGAGCAGTCAAGCCCAGCTTCAAGGGGGCCAAGAACCCAAGCAGCAAAAACTGACAGGCTTTCCAAGGCTCGCCTGGAGCCTGGCTGTGTGTCCCTCCTCTTTCCTGTGGGAGAGCTCAGTTGCTCTCCCGCTGATGGCCCTGGCATTTCCTCCAAGTGGGAGGTGCTCAGGGACCCCCTCAGTCTTCTCTGTTCTACCCTCAACTTTTCCCCTAAGTGCCAGTCATCTTCCCATGAGAACAGTTTCCCCAGATTTGTATCCCATCAAAATATCATTCTCACACACGTCAGGATTCTTTCTTAATGCTGACATAGATGGGATCCCTCGCCAGCAGCAATGCACATTTGGGATAGTCCTTTGGAAGGTGGTTTAGAAATGACAGCCATCACCACAAACACGAAAACATGTTCTTCCTGAACTCAGCAGGCTCGCCAGCGGTGATGCTATCCAAGGCAACGAGCCTAAAGGTGGGGGACTGCCATGTGCCCAGAGCCTGCTGTGGAGCTGGGGGAGTCGGGCCCTCAGGAGAAGACTCCATAGAGCCACCCACCTGCCTTTGGGGCCTGTGTCTGCCACCTGCTCCCTGTGTGAGGCCACTCCCTCAGCCTCCTGACCTGAATGCCCTGAGAATGAGAGGAGCGCACGTATCTGGAAAGCACTGAGAACAGCACGGGGGAGTGGAAAGTGCCCTGCTGGTGTGGCTGCGGGGGTAGTTGTGCTTGTTCTTTCAGCACAGAATCAGGGCGAACCCTAAAGTCCAACAGTGGCAGAATAGCCAGTGGCATACATCCATGTAGTGCAGCCATTTAAAATAAAAACGTTTGCTTCAAAATCAACATTTACTCTAAAACTCTTGGGAAATAGTATAGTAATCATCTCTTGCCTAAAACTGTATAGCAACACAGAAAAACCACTGTATTATGTTTAGTTTTGATGTCTTGTTGTTGTTGTTGTTGTTGTTGAGACAGGGTCTCCCACTTTTGCTTAGGCTGGAGTGAAGTGATGCTATCTGAGCTCACTGCAACCTCCACCTCCCAGGCTCAAGGGATCCTCCTGCCTCAGCCTCCTGAGTAGCTGGGTCTACAGCCACGTGCCATGCGCCACCATACCTGGCCAATTTATATATATATTTGGTAGAAATGGAATTTCACTATGTTGCCCAGACTGATCTCAAACTCCTGATCTCAGTCCACCTGCCTTAGTCTCCCAAAGTGCTGGGATTACAGGTGCACCTATAATCCTTTAGTTTTTTAAAGCATACACATTTTATCTTATGCAAAATGATAGATGGTCATATAAACATGAATCAAGGTCTAGAAGATAAAAGAGAACAGATATTTTAACCTTTTTCAGTAGGAAAAATAAGAGGAATTATTTTTCTTTGCTTTAGAATTTCATGAGTTGGGCTCATGTTTGTTTAATAACGATGATTCAAGAATGGTCCTATGAAACCATCCTGTTTAGATAGTAGCCATGGCCGGGCGTGATGGCTCATTCCTATAATACCAGCACTTTGGGAGGGCAAGACAGGTGAATCTCCTGAGCTCAGGAGTTTGAGACCAGCCTGGGCAACATGGCAAAACTCTGTCTCTACCAAAAATACAAAAAAATAGCCAGGTGTGGTGGTGTGTGCCTGTAGCCCCAGCTACTTGGGAGGCTGAGGTGGGAGGATCACTTGAACCTGGGAGGTGAAGGTTGCAGTCAGCCAAGATTGCTCCACTGCACTTCAGACTGGGTGACAGAGTAAGACCCCATCTCAAAAAAAAAAAAAAAAAAAAAAAGAGTGGCTATAAGATGAATCTTGCTAACTCATCTCTGATGTGGCACAGGTATTAACCACGGACCTGTGATAGCTGGTGTGATTGGAGCTCAGAAGCCACAATATGATATCTGGGGCAACACCGTCAATGTGGCCAGTAGGATGGACAGCACCGGAGTCCTGGACAAAATACAGGTAATGCAGTGTGCAGTCTGCACTGCCTTCATCAACCATGTCTATTCTCTTGGGATCCATACATAAGTATAATAAGGATACTAATATGTTAAAACAAAGGAAAAAAGTAAACCTTGAAATTTACTTAAATCTTTTGGAGAACAATTTTTGGGGAAATGTCAGTTTCTGCATTGACTGTTAACAATAACAAAATTCTAACAATATAAAGGCTATTGCATTTGTGGAAATAAATGATCCAGCAGCAACCAGCATGATGGCACAACAGCCCTGAGCGTTCGGTACGGGAGTGGTGCCCTCTTCCACCTTTATTACTTCTCCTGGTGCCAATACCTTGAACAGGACTTTGCAAGCGAGAGGGATCATGCATCCAAAACCAGACACAACCCCCCACCTTCTTCTCTCAAGCTGAATTGGGATGAGGGGAAGTGGTAGGCTGAAGAGAGGTCGGAGATGAAATAGAAGGTTGATATGAATGGCAGTGCTGAAATCTACCCAAGGGAGAGAAAGGAAGGTCTGACAAATGAAAAGCAGTGGTTGCAGAAAACTAAAATTATTTTCTATGACTTTTTCCATTGCTCATTAAATCAATTATAATCGTGGTTAAAGTAACTATGTTACAATAGCACTAATAATATCATACTTTTAAAAGTATTGTAAAATCACTGAAAAGGTAATAGAAAAAAAAAATCTGTTATTAAAGCTATGCTGAAACTAGTCTAATCTTCTCATGCAACTGCTCAGTTGATGACGCTGAAACTATCCCCCAAGCTACAGAAGAGCAGTGGTTCAGCCCAGGTTGACAGTGACGGAATATTCCGTACCCACGTCCTGTGCTCCTCCCACGCGCTGTGGAGACTGCTCAGTTGCCCAGCTAGAACAAGAATCGTGGGGCGTTTTGGCAGCCTAGTCTAATCATTTCCTGATGGTACCAAGGCTTCCAGGACTTTCTGCATAAACATCACTAGCCACTTCCGATGCCCAGGGATACTCCAGCAATCCTGGACAACCCCGGTTCTTCTCTTGGCAGGGAAGAGAGGCCTGCCCCTACCAAGGACTCACTTTCCCACCTGCAGGCCAGCCCATGTCCCCAACACAACACCCGGAACAGTCCAAAGATTTGTGGCAGTTTTTAATATGCTTTCCAGCCCCCCAAGAAGCTTTCAAGCACTTGGGATAAGTATCAAAAGCAATTTAAGTGAGGCAGGTCATGGAGAGTGCTGCCTCCTGGAGATCGTAAATCTGCTAGAGGTTGATGTTTGAAATGAGTTTGAGCTCATGTGTGTCTCGAAGAGGATATTGGGCTTCATAAAGCTCCATGTGACTCAGGGCAGGTCAGCCACCAGCACCGGCTCCATTGCCTCTGATCCCCGGAGGGAAAGAAGACCGGTTTCTGCCTGTCAGTAGGGAGCCATGTTTGCAGACCTGCGTTTGCTTCCCTAGCACAGGAGCTGGAAGGGCTGCATTTGGGTGGGTTTTTACACCGAAGGTGCGGCTTGCTTCCTCACTCCAGTAAGCTCTCTTTTCCATTTATGTGCAAAAAATAGTGGTGAGATGCCAGGAAAATAAAAAACGATGCCCAGACCATTAATAAGCTTCTCCTAGGCCTGAGGAACAGGTTCTTTTTATTAAAGGGCATTTAACTCCCAGCATGCTTGCTAGCCTGGAAACCCCGAGAACAGCAGAGCAAGCCCACTTAGCAACCCTGCGGGCCTCTTCTAGGCCTGGAGGCATAGAAACCAGCGTGCCTCAGACGGACAGCTTCTTCCTCCCGGTTTCCCGTTAATCATGCGGCGCTGATCGGCGGGTGGTCTGGCATGACGAACACCAGTGGATAGTTTTAAAGCGCCAGTGACATTAGCGCCAGGCAATACCTCAACAGTTAACCCCAAAGCACCGAAAGATTGGTTTGTTCTCTAGACGGAAGGTCACTCGTCCAATAACCACAGAATTTGCAAACCTGAGTTTCTTGGTTTTCTTCATCTTCTTTCGGTTCTTATCCAACACACAAAGCACTCCCTGGGTTCCTGTCCTCCTCCCAGGGTTTGGGCCGGACCAGAGCAGCAGGACATGGGCATCTGGCACCTGTGCCTCCCTTTCCTTTCCGCTCTGCTCATCAGGGTCCTGAGGACCCACACGTGGGCCTTGTGCTAGGGGCTGTCCTTCCATGACATTGCAGAAAGGTGAATGATTCTTCCATAGCCAGTCCTTGATACTTGTGCATGGAGGATTCGCCCTGGTTCTGGGCATCCCTGGATGCTGTCCTGGGCTCTCATGAACACAGCCCCTCATGGTTTCCTTGTACTTCTGCCTCTGCCCCCGCAGCGGCATCTGCCCTCAAGGCCCCTCTCAGTCTCCAAGCCCAAGGAGGCTGGAGCTTTGCTGCTGATACGGCCCCCACCTTTGCACCTTGCCTGGGCCACACCACAACCAAAATTGTGCCATAACACCCCTGTGTGCCATCACAACACTGCTGTGTGCCATGACAATGCTACGTGCCAGAACAACGCCGCCCTATTCCGTAACACTTCTGTGGGCCATCACAACACTGCCATGTGCCACGACAATGCTGCTTGTCCCATAAAAACACTACTGTGTGCCATGACAACGCTGCCGTGTGCCGTAACAATGCTGCCGTGTGCCATGACAACGCTGCCGTGTGCCATAACACTGTTGTGTGCCATAACGACACTGCTATGTGATAGAACAATGGTGCCATGTGCCATAACAACACTGCCGTGTGCCATAACAACGCTGCCGTGTGCCATAACAACACTGCTGTGTGCCGTAACAACGCTATGTGCCAGAACAACGGTGCCCTGTGCCATAACAATACTGCTGTGTGCCATAACACTGCTGTGTGGGTTGCAAGCTGCCCAGCCCTGCCATACCTGCCTGGCACAGATTTGTCACTCCAGTGCTGGAGGTGGCCAAGGTCTCCCAGGTGCCCTTGTTACAGCCGTGCCAGGTGCCTTCTCAGATGAAGTGGGAGGAGATTGCTCCTTTGGGCCTTATGTTTCCAAAGCAGCATTACCAGGGCTTTCTGCCCAAACTCAGACACCAGCTAGGGGAGACTGGGTGGAGGAGCCGGTAGCCAACAGAGGGGTCTTCCCCGGCCTCAGACGCTGAGGCCTCGCCCTCAGACCACACCTGTGTGCCTCGCTGGTTCTCTGCTTTTGCAGCTCCTCCACACTCAGGCAGCCCAAGCACAGGCAGGCGTGGGCCCGCAGTCCCAGACAAGGTGTCCTAGGGAAGGCGCAGCACACGCCGAAGCTGAGAGAGCGCAGGGCTCAGTACAGGACAGTGCGTCTCCGCTGAGGAGGAAGCGTCAGAGCCAGCAAGTTCACTGCCATCCAACCGGCAGGGCCTGGACACGGCTCGGCAGCCGGGGCCCTCGCCGGTCGGTGCAATGGCAGGAAATAAGTGATCCTGTCAAGCCGGCAGCCTGCAAGAGGAGCTGCCCTCCTTAGCCCCCCGTTTCAATACAGTGAAGCGAGGAGACCTTTGAGACTCGACTGGGAGCGTCATGCTCATGCGGACACCGGTGCAAATTCCCACAGTTCTCCCAGTTTTATCCCTTCACTCACAGGCATCAAACCTGACGGACGCGACCCCTTGCAGGAGTTGAGAATGCTCCTTCTCAGGGGGTTCCTCCCATCGACACTGAAATTGAGTGTTAATGTTTATTATTTCATGAAAGGACATTCATGACAATTTATAAACATCATCCAGAATCCCACCACTCCAACCTGTTTTGGTTTACTCTGTTTTTTCCAGGTCTCTTCAATGTGAATACATAACATCGTGTGGTTGAAAGCATAGCCTGGATCCAGGCTCAATTCCTTTTCTGAGTGAAATGGTTCGATATTGTCTCATCCACGATAGCATCATCGTAGCACCGTAGTTTACTGGAGTTACTTGAATTTTAGGTTGTTTCCAGTTTTTCACTATCCCTGTGCTGAATTAAACAGCATTGTCCTTTACAACCTTTCTTTCTTGTGGATTACTCTCACTGTTCTACCGACTTCTCAGGAGTGGAATTCCTGGGCTGAAGAGCATGGTGCCTTTCTTTGGCTCTTCATCCTTGAGTCAGATGGGTTGTATCAATGTAGGTACTAACTAAGCCCGTTTTCCCGTGTTCCTGTGCCTTCTAGGTCACGGAGGAGACAAGCCTCGTCCTGCAGACCCTCGGATACACGTGCACCTGTCGAGGAATAATCAACGTGAAAGGAAAGGGGGACCTGAAGACGTACTTTGTAAACACAGAAATGTCAAGGTCCCTTTCCCAGAGCAATGTGGCATCCTGAAGAGTCACCTTCATTTTGGCAAGAAGACTGTATTTTCAGGAAGGTATCACACACTTTCTGACTGCAACTTCTGTCCCTTGTTTTCGATGTGCGTGCTCTGTCTGTCCTATGGAGCCTCTGCAGACTCGTTCCCGTGACCCAGTGGCATACCGTTTGGTGTCTGACGTGTGCCCAGATCGTTCTGCCACTTGCACTGTGCTTGCTCCTAAGCAAAAGGGAAAAGGAGCGTGCGTGATAGAAGAAAAGCATTGAGAGAACTAACAAAGAGGAGAGAGGTGAAACACACACACATTCTTAAGGCAATAAAACTAGGGGGTGTATATTATCTTCTGGTGCATGTTCTTTTCTGGAAAATACGGTAGCTCGCCAACCGCATCTGCTCGTCTGATATTCAAACACACAGTATTCGTGAATAAGTTGATTCTGTCCCTCACATGGAGTCTGTGCTCACCCATTGTCTCATTGCCAGTGGTGTCCAAGGGCCCCCGTTGGGACCCACGGCTCTCGTCCCTCTGCTCCATGTGTCTCATGCCAGCAGCACGTTGCCGTCCGTCACCAGAGTGAGTCTTCACAGCCTAGGACCAGTTTTGTACCAAACTCGTCTGATGTTTTGATGCCATTTGTCTTTTGTAAAGTTAATTCATTAAAAGTTTTATGTACTTTGATTTACAGCGCCTGCATCTTTCATTTTCCTGTCTTCTTTCTTCTGTGGTTTGCTCCAGAATTAAAGTGTGTTTTCCATCCATTCTCCCTTTTGACACAGTTGTTTCGGAAAGAGCTCTCCAGAAGTCAATGTTGAAATGTAATTCAGATTAGGAGACAGTGTGTGACGCAGATAATTGGTGACTCAGCTCCCTGGAAAGCAGGCAAGCATGTTGAATGTATCTAGTGGTCTGCTTTTAATTTGGGCGTCTCTAGAGAATGCTTTCAGGGAAAAATACTTTCATAGTAAAAAGATTCTCTGCGAGCAACAGTGCCCCCTCCGTCCACTACGCTCCTGTCTACAGGAATGTTTTGCTAGACCTGACAGAAATAGACTGTAAAAGAATAATGTGGAACCAGCTATGCAAATCAGTCTCACAGTAGCGTGAACTAACTGAGAGAAGTACTAAGTCCCACAAACTGCCTGTGAAGTCTGAGAAGGCTAAAGAAGACACACAGCCAACGTTCATGCACTTTTAAAGACAGAAGACCTTGAAGAATTTGTCCTTGTAAATCCGATACAAGTTGTTTGGTACTTATAACATAAAGAAATCATACTTTGCCAAATAGTGAAAAGTAGAGCAATCATGTGTAATCTAATGTTTAAAAGCAAAACTGCAAATTGTAGCCCAGTTGGTCAAACTTGTTTTCTTTTTATAGCTCGTGGCAGGCATCTGTAAGAGGTAGAGGACCCAGATGATCTCTTAGGAAGCCTTTTATTCGTGGAACTCGAACTTGAAGCACAAGTTCCTGGTTTGATTCCTGGCTCTGATTTTTTACCAGCTGTGTAACTTTGAACACATCTCTTAGTCCCGCTTAGGAGCAGTTTCCTTATTGGCAACTCATGGAATCGCTAGTGATTAAACGAGGCAATGACTGTGAGAGAGCCTGGCAGGGCCTGCACATTCACAGCACGGGCACAGCTGCTGTGCCAGGACTGTGACTCATTCCCAGTAAAAGGCACTTATCGAAGCTGATAACCGTCCTTTATCACTGAAGTGTGAGTAGAGCATGACTTATTTAGTATTCGGCCTCGGTGGGGAATTTTTTGATCCTGTAATCACAACTCAGCATTGGCCTTAACATCCCTAGATCTCCAAAAACCGTGGTTGAAGCAAAGGCTTTTCTCTTTCCTCTAATCGAAATCTGGACTAGGATGTCGTAGCATTTCTATGAGCTCAAACTGGCCATGGTGTAGAATGTGTAAGGATGAGCAGCAGGTGTGCCTCGTGGGTTCCTCCTCTGTTACATCCTGCTACACTCATCCACAGGTCTCCTTGGGTAACCTACCCTGAGTGAACACCCCCAGCTGGCTGGTCCACCAAGTTCTCGTAAACAGAGTCCCTCTCATACCCCCATGAGGTGCACTGAACTTGGGTTTGTGCTAAAAAGAACTCAAAAGGAGAATTGTGCTCTCCCAAAGCCGTATCACCAGTCTTACCAAACAATAGGCTTTTAAAAGCATTCAGAGTCATTGTCAGAATCCACTGTGGGAAGCTCTGTGTGCACCTGGGCCCTTCTAGGTGTGGTCCCATAGCAGCAGCCTTAGCATCCCCTGGGAACTTGTCAGAAATGCAAATTCTCAGGCCCCAACCTGAAGGAGGACCCTGAATCTGAGATCCCCGGGGCGGGGGCCCAGCACAATTGCTATTTAGTGAGCAGGTTCTCCAGGTGATTCTGATCCCTGATCAAGCTTGAGCCCTCCCTCCCTCCCCAATGTTTTTGCAAATGAGGAAACTGGGGCAGAGTCATTCAGGCACACGTGTTCAGAGTTCCACAGTTGATTAGCAGTTGAGGCCAGGCTAGAATGGAAAACTGCCTGTTCCCTGAATCTAGAAGAGCACTACTCCTGCTCAAAGCTCCTTAAAGCTCTGGGCAGCTGAAAGCATCCCTGTGAGCAAAAATGCCAGGCAGAAAACTAGCAGTGCATCGCTCATCAGCCCAGGTCCCAGTGCCGCTGGTTTCAAGAAAAAAATCTCTTCCCAGTGCTCCCCTTAAAGTCTTACAGGAAGCTTCTCATGGAAATTGCCTCCAGTCCAGTTACCTAAAAACCCCAGTGCTTTACGTATCTGTTTAGAAGTGTCTAAGTTTTGTCATCAATCCACGATGTTATTCTTCCTTCCCAACTCACTGTGCTCCTAAAGGCAGCAACCATTCATCTTTCCCTTGCTCTGAATACATTGAATGACCAGGTAACATCATCAGGCCGGGTGCAGTGGCTCACGCCTGTAACCCCAATATTTTGGGAGGCCGAGGAGAGAGGATCACTTAAGCCCAGGAGTCTGAGACCAGCCTAGGCAACATAGTGAGACCCCACCTCTACAAAAAAAAAAAAAAAAAAAAAAGAAAATTAGCTGGGCATGGTGGCACGTGCCTGTAGTCCCAGCTACCTGGGAGGCTGACGTGGAAGGATCACTTGAGTCCAGGAAGTCTAGAATGCCGTGAGCCTTGATTATACCACTGCATTTCAGCCTGGGTGACAGAGCGAGACTCTGTCTCACAAAAAAAAAAAGAGAAAAGAAAAAGAAACACAATTGCCCAGTGATGAAAATTTATAAACCAAAACAATCCATTAATATAAGAATATATTATCTTATGTGTGATGAGTTTAACAAGCATTCATGCATTGGCTTTAAATGATAAACATTGGGATACCAAGAGAAATACACTTAATTTCCTCTTACAAATGTGAGAGCTTTTGAAATCCTGGCCAATTACAGCCCTGCCTTTTGAAAGTCAGTATGTAGTAGAAGGTAAAGGGAGTAAGGTCTGACTTAAAGTAAATGAAAATAATTTAGTTTGACATTAATTTATTACAGTCACTTACAGATGCCTTGTCTTTGTTGAAATCAAGTCTGAATAATGAATAATTTATAAATATTTCTATAACCCAAACTTTATATATTTTCTATTATGTTACTATAAATATGGTATAATGCACCCAAAGGCATTCGAAATAAACTACTGCCATTTGTTTGAAATAAATAAAAGACACCTACACTGAAAAATTGTTTTCAAAAAAATAAAGAAATATTTAGGAGTCACTCAACCTTGAAATTGCCGGCAATTCAGTGTCATTTATTTTTAGAGAATCCTCTTTGCATATTCAAAAGAATAAAACCAGTGATGGAGCAATCAGCATTGAAATTAATTAGGCCACCTGCCCATTCACTGATAAACTGTGGGAATTTAATCATGGTAGATGAGAGATGATTTCTTCCAAGGGGTCCATTCATTAAAAACGTAGCTGATACCTTAACACTTGGGTAAGTTTCCAATTATCCCCAGAGTAAATATTTCCAACTTAGGTTAAAAGCGACTGCTTCCAAAAAGAAGACTGTTTAAAGTCAAGTCATTGCTGTGAAGACGGGGCACTGGGTGGGGCACACACTGGGTGCCTGTACGTGCACTCCTGCAGCTCATTGCCTCCCACATGAATTCTAGGTTTGGAAATTCCACTTTAAAGATGAGGAAATGTCTGCTCCTATAGATGATATGACTTGCCCTAGAACACAAATCTAGAAAGTGCAGCAGCCAGAATTTTACCCAAGTTTGTCGAACACCGAAATCTAGTCTCTTCCCACGACTGGCCCTCTCTCCCTGAGCGGTAACAGTGAGCACTGCTGGCCACCAGGGCCACCCATCCTTACTAGGGCTCCTGGTCCCAACTGCACTAAATTCTGTTATTTGTGGCTCAGACCTCTGGAAAAACAAAAATGGAGTTTCTAGAGTTCAGTTGTGCCAAAAGACAATTGTCATTATATCTCCTTTTGGAGAAGGGAATATGGCAGGGTTGCTTGTGTTACCAGGCAGCAGGAGTTCCCATACCTCTTCGGAAAAGTAACTGCCCCTCACTCCTGTGACTGCCTCCCCAAAGAATCCTAGCAAATGTAGAGAGCCGATGACAAAAACCAACCCAACCATTACCAAGGGGGAACAAAGTTCATTTTATGCAGGTGCTCACAGTGAATCGGTCTCCAGTATCATTTGATCAAAAATAATTCCAGCTGAAAATCATCACACCAGAGACTCTTCACAGGTACTGAAGGTGTTTTTGGTCAGGCTCCTAACCACAGCAACCTGAGGGAAGCTGCTGACGTTCACGTGTCCCACTGTAGAGATGCAACACAGGCATAGCCAAGCTCCTAGGTGTCATGGGAAGGGGAAAGAGGGCTCCACATGCCACCTTCTTGCTGTGCAACCTTGCCAGCCCACAGGGTATCGCGACATGCCCTGTGGACCACAGGGATGCTTCACGCTGGAGCAATGTGCCCAAAGCCCGGTGCCTTGAGGCTGGGAATGTCGTTCTTCCTATAGAAGTCAGCCTTCACGTGGTTGACGCGGCCGAAGTCCCGGTTTAGGGGTTCAATGGGCTGATTGATGCGCTTCCCATAGACAGAAGACGTCAACACTCCAACCGGCCTCTCCTGTTCCTGGTGAAAGTTATCAAAGCACATAGTCAGCACCACTGCATTTGCCAGCACAGCTCACCCGTACATCCATCAGCCTGGTCCTGGGAGCTTTACCTGCCCGGGTCCCACCACAGTAGACCAAGAGGGGACCTCCACGCTGAAGCCAGCGGCCTCACAGGGAAGTAGCCTATGGCAGGGAACTGTTGAATTTGCTAGAAAGCTGGCTGGTGTATTCAATGGACATGCTGGGAAACTGTGCTGGACCATTTGCTCTACCTGTCTGTCTCTGTGCTCTTCCTGGTCATTTACCCGCCCCTGCTGCTGCTGGTCCCTTCCCACCACCCAGATCCTGGCTCAGATGTCCAGGTCCTCCCTGACCCCACCCCTCCCCAGCTCCCTGCTCATCCCTCTCACCTTCCCCCTCTCCCATCCTCACGTGGCTTCGTCTTCCCACACACCACTCAGCACCACCTAGAATTTGCTCGTCATTCCTTTTTTTCTTCTCTTTCTTTTTTTCTTTTTCTTTTCTTTTTTTGTTCTTTTTTTTTTTGAGAGGGAGTCCTGCTCTTGTCGCCCAGGCTGGAGTGCAATGGTGCGATCTCGGCTCACTGCAACCTCTGCCTCCCGGGTTCAAGCCATTCTCCTGCCTCAGCCCCCCAAGTAGCTGGGATTACAAGCGTGCACAACCATGCCCGGCTAATTTTTATATTTTTAGTAGAGCCGGGGTTTCCCCATGTTGGCCAGGCTAGTCTCGAGCTCCTGACCTCAGGTGATCCGCCCACCTTGGCCTCCCAAAGTGCTGGGATTACAGACTTGAGCCACCACACCCAGCCCATGATTTCTTTGCCTTTACTTTTTCTCTCTTCCTTCGGGAATGGCAGCTCTGAGAGGATGGAGCTTTTTTCTGAAAAACTATGTGCCACAGTTTTCTCCTGAGAAAAACACTAACTTTGCATCAACTTACAAGGCACCACATGTGCTGCTTATGGTGGCTTCGTAACTAAACTTGGAAGAAATGTTCTCGTGTGCACAATTTGAGCTCTGCAAGACCAGCTTTTCTGGAAAAATTATGAAAGTCTGGACTCAGCGGTTAAGCAGAGACTTGTTTTATCTGTTGAAGGGAACGTCTTAGCTTTGCTGTCCTTAAATTTTTAAATTCTAAAGAACCAAACAACAATATCAAGAAAAATACACAATGACATGACTGAATACAAGGAACTATAAGAGTATCTTAGCCTTAGCTTCTTGGCACAAAAAGATAGAGGAGAGCTGCATCAAGAAGATTACATAAAGCAACTGAGGACAATATTAAATATATATGTGTATGTGCGCATATACACACACATGCATGTACATGCCTATGCACACACATGTACAAGCATACAATATACACATATATGCATGATATATATACATATATTCATACATATACACACATAATATATACACATCCACATACATATGCACGTATGCACGCATCTATACACACATTTACACACATTCACAAGCAGACACACACACATGTACACACATATACACACATATATATACACACACATACACATGCATATACACACACATGCACATGTATATACACACAGGTACACATGCACACACATAAACATGTACAATATATACAAATATACATATCTGTATATACATATACACACATATATACACACACGTACACACATGTATGCCTATATACATGCATACACATAGACACAGTCATGTGCCATATGACATTTTACTCAATGATAAATCGCATATATGATGATAGCCCCATAAGGTTATACTATTAAGTTGGTGCAAAAGTAATTGCTGTGTTTGCCATGAAAATGGCAAAATCTAATACAACTAAAAAATTCCTATCACCTAATGATGTCATAACTGTTGTCATGTCGTAGCACATCACATTCCTCATGCGTTTGGAGGATGCTGGTGAAAATAAACCTACTGGGCTGCCAGTCATATAAAATATAACACATACAATTATGTATAGCTCACAGTACTTGACAATAATAATAAATGACTATGTTACTGGTTTCTGTATTTATTATACTTTTTATTGCTATTTTAAGAGTGTACTCCTTCTACTTATTTTTAAAAGTTAACTGTAAAACAACCTCAAGCAGGTTCTTTAGGAGGTATTCCAGAGGAGACATTGGTAGCCTAGGAGATGACAGCTCCATGTGTGTTGCGTGTCATTGCCTTCGAAGACCTTCCAGTGGGACGAGATGTGGAGGTGGAAGGCAGTGATATTGACGATCCTGACCCTGTGTAGGCCTAGGTTAAGGTGTGTGTTTGTGTCTTAGTTTTTAACCAAAAACTTTAAAAGCTTAAAAAAATTAAAAATAGACACCTTATAAAGATCTAAAGAAAATATTTTTGTACAGCTGTACAATGTGTTTGTGTTTTAAGCTAAGTGTTACTTTATAAAAGAGTCCAAGTTTTTAAAATTAAAAAGTTTATAAGGTTAAAAAGTAACAGTAAGCTAAGGTTAATGTATTATTGAAGAAAAATATTTAAAATAAATGTAGCGTAGCCAAAGTGCACAGTGCTTACAAAGTCTACGGTGGTGCACAGTCATGCCCTAGGCCTTCACGTTCACTCACCACTCACTGACTCACCCAGAGCAGCTTCCAGTCCTGCAAGCTTCATTCATGGTAAGTGCCCACACGAGTGTATCATTTTTTATTTTTATACCATATTTTTACGGTACCTTTTTATGTTTAGATACAAAAACACTTACCATTGTGTTATAATCATTCACAATATTTTCTACTATAACACGCTGTACAGATTGGTGGCCTAGGAGAAACAAGCTGTACCTATATGGCCTAGGTGTGGAGTAGGCTATGCTATCTAGGCTTGTGTTAAGTATACTCTGATGTTCACTCAATGACAAAATCGCCTAGCAATGAATTTCTCAGAATGAATCCCTGTTGTTAAGCAATGCATGACTGTACATACACTCCCCACCACACACACACACACACACACACGTGTGCACACACACACGTACAAGCATACCTCAGAGATATTGCAAGTTTGGTTCTAAACCATGGCAATAAATATCACTATTAAGTGAGTCATACAAATGTTTTGGTTTTCCAGTGCATATACAAGTCACGTTTACACTATACTATAGTATACTAAGTGTGCAATAGCATTATGTCTGAAAAATGTATAGATCTTAATTTGTAAATACTTTATTGTTAAAAAATGCTGACACAGAGATAGAAAGTGGATACACGCTGTTGGAAAAATGGGACCAATAGACTTACTTGACATAAGGTTGCCACAAACTTTCAATGTGTAAAAAAATACAGTCTCTATGAAGCCCAATAAAGTGAAGTGTAATACAACTAGATATGCCTGTATAAAGTTTTGTTAATCTGCTGACAACTTGTTAACATTCTGTCTTAATATTACCTCTTCATTAACATGAAGTCTCAGGCTTTTTGCATGTTCTCTGTCATCTCGGTGCAACTTCTGATCATAATCTAGTCGCCTCTTAAAAACACAGTCATAGAGGGAAATAATTCCAGTCTAGGAAAAGAGAAAGAAAGCCGTGGGTTAATGTGAAGGCTGGGTCATTGAGGCCTGATGGAGCACGGACGCCAGTTCTTTCCCAAGGGAGGCTGGAGGTGCATGTGGTGAGTATGTGACAGGAAAGGTCACCTCACCAAGCAGAACCGGCTGTGATGTGGAGCAGGGAGAAGCCCAGCCCTCACCAGCAAGAGAAGGTTGTTAAGAGGCCCAGGATGAAGTAGGGACATTTTCATGGCACTTCTCAACTTTCTCCTCCCTTGTTGAGACAGGTGGTTCCCCAAGCTCTCTTGCTGTCTGACTCCATTGCTAGAGCTCAAACTTTAAAATAAAAATTTGTCTTAGTCCATTCAGGCTGCTATAACAAAATAACATACAGACTGGGTGACCTCTAAGCAACAGCAGTGTATTTCTCACACTCCTGGAGGCTGCGAGGTCCAAGTTCAAGGCCCTGTGAGACTGGGCGTCAGGTGAGGGCCCTATTTATGATTCACAGATGGTGTCTTCTCCCTGTAGCCTCACATGCTGGAAAGGCAAACAAGCCTCCTCAAGCTTCTTTTATAGGGACACTAATTCCATGTGTGAGAACTCTACCCTCAGGCCTAATCCCCTCCCAAAGGCCCCGCCTCCCAATACCACCACATTGCAGGTGAGGCTTCAACATATGAATCTGGGGAGACACATTCAGACCATAGCAAAAGCACATCTCTAAGGTTATACATGTGTGTACTTTTCCTTCATTTCTACTTGTCTTGTCTTCTCAAATTTTCTATAATAAGCTTGAGCTTCTTTGAAAAACAAACAATACCTACATACTAGGATAATGAAACTTAACAGAAGTCATCTTTTAAGTCACTAGTGCAGGAGCCAAGGGCAGACGTCTTCTTTGCCTTCTGAAGGTTGCCTGAAAATCAACTGACAGAAGGGAGACTAAAAGAAGAAAGGGTATACACATTTTTATGAATGTGCATGGGGGACATCTCAGGGTGATTACCCCACCACACCATGGGCTACAGATGCTTGCACAGCCTTCTTCAAATGAGAAAGGAAGATGGAGAAATGTGGATGATTTGAGGGAGGTAGTAGGTTATTTTTAGTGGGATACAACGGTCTGGGAGAAAGTCTGTTGGGCCAACAGAGCAGACGATGGTCTGCGACAAAAGTCTGTCCAGGTGTCTTAGCAGACTTCAACCTGTCTTCCCATGACGTGAGTGCAGTTAATAAAAACTCAGGGAAGGTACAGGGGTCATTGTCTTCTTCTTTGGTGAGTCCAGACTTTAGGCAAATAAGTGAACTTTAGAGATCAACTTCATCAAGTGCTTTGGGAGAGACAAACAATTGAGAGACAGGAGCCAGGGCCGGGGGTAGGGGTGGTCAGAGAGACGGTGAGCCTTCTTTTCTTGAGGCCAGAGTGTCAGAGTGCCATATTTTGGTGTATTGGTTCTTGAACTCTAACACTAGCCAAGAGTCAGGCTGTCTGTGTGCAAACCCCTCTCTTGAAAGATAAAAGTATTTTTTCTTTAATCATATGTGATAAGTGTGACACTTGGTAATCCATAAATATATGAATACATATATATAATATACACGTATATATCATATGTATGTAATTTACATATACACACCACTCTGATGTATTAGAAAATGACCCATTAACAAAGCTATCATCTGTATTATCTCCATTTTATCATCCCAACTTTTTCTGAATACAAAAGAATATCTTCCTTGTTCGGTATCTAGTAAAAGAAAAAAGAACGCCTGTGTTAGCTGGTCTTTAATCTTCACCTTGTCATGCCATTCGTTATTCCAGCTGCCTTAAATTTTCCAGCAGCAAACTCAGACATGTCTCCATGGGATTTGGGAGCATTAGGTCTCTAGCTTATGCTTGGTTGGTTTTGTTTGGTTTGGTTTTTTTTCCCCATTAGTGATGCTAGAATGATTCCCTCCAACAGGAGGATACAGAGGTGGAAGTAGGCACTGAAAAGGATGCAAGACTTCTATATAGTATGTTGGAAAACACGTAATGCCCACTCACAGTGACTGCAGGAACTCGGCACTTTAGCCAGTAATAGGAATAACTAGATCTTAACGTAGCTTTGGCCAGTCCTTAGCAAATCATTCACAGATCATCTGTCATGTGCAATATGCTGTGCTCCTGCTGAGGGAATTTAGAAGATAACTCAGACATGGCTACTGTCCTTACTCAACGAGCCATCTAGTAAGGAAACAACATGGTCTTTAAGAATTATTACTTTAAGATTCGTAGGAATTCCAACAGCAACATGTGTAAGGTGCCTGGCCAGCCACTGCAGGGAACCTGGTATGTCTTAGTTCAGAATTACTCTAGTCGGCTTGAAGGAGGAAAGCAACCTCCAACCAGGAGCTGTGGCTTCTGCCTCTGTGCCTCTGCGGGTCATTTTATGGGTTACCAGACACAAGCATCTCTTATCATTGTCTTCACTCTCACTCAACTTCTGGATGTGTTCACGTCAAACCATCCTGGCCCTCATGTCTCCTGACGGCAACCTACCATATAGCTATGTACCCACAGGATTTTTTAAAAGCCTGAATCAATGGAGAATTGATAAGCCATTCAACATTTAGTATTGTGACAATTGGCTAGTTATTTGGGCCTTCACATCACACTATAGCCAAAAGTAAATTCTGGAGGATAAGAAAAATGAAAAAGAAAATCCATTCGAAAACTCATACACATGAAAACAATAGGTAAAATGTCAAAAATATCAATCATTTTGACTACCTACAAATTAGACATTTGCTTATCAAATAAAATGAAAACTTTAAAAAACTATTTTAAGACATGATAGAGAGATCTCAGTATCTTTAACATCCATAACATAGGCAGCTGCTGGTGCAGAAACTAATCTGCTGCTGGCCTGCAAGGCTAAGCAATTCTTTTTGGGATGGGCCACCTAGTAACACACATGAAGCCCAAGTACAGCACACACACTCTGCAAGGATGAGGGAGGATAAATTCTCCAGAGTATCCAGACCTTTCCTTTGAGATTCAGAGCCGCTGGCCGGCCAATAGCTTGAACTCCATCACCCTCATGCCACCACACATACACCCAATCTTCTAAGGGATTCAATATTAGCCAGGCTCTTGCTCATCATCTAGGTGTTCTGTTGCCTCTGGAATCCCTCCTGACCTGGCTGACCCTGTTCCACGGGTTTTGGGGAGAATAGCTGCAGTGTACAACATGAAGACCTAGTCTCTAGAACTGAACCCCTGGAAGAAAGCTACACCCATGGCCAGGAGGCCCTCTCTCCTCCTGCACCCTGAGAACCTTGGGGCAAAGTGGAGGTGACTGATGGTCCTTCAAACCCTATAATGCTCCCTGCATGTGGGCAGCCACCCTCACCCAGTGTAGTAGTCTGTTCTCATACTGCTAATAAAGACATACCCAAGACTGGGCAATTTACAAAAGAAAGAGGTTTAATGGGCTTACAGTTCCATGTGTCTAGGGAGGCTTCACACTCATGGCAGAAGGTGAAAGGCACTTCTTACATGGCAGCAGCCAGAGAGAGAGCTTGTGCAGGGAAACTCCCCTTTTTAAAACCGTCAGATCTCATGAGACTCATTCACTATCACAAGAACAGTGCAGGAAAGATCCACCCCCATAATTCAATCACCTCCTACTGGGTTCCTCCCACAACACATGGGAATTGCGGGAGTTACAATTCAAGATGAGATTTGGATGGTGACACAGCCAAACCATATCACCCAGATCTGAGAGACAGCCCTCCAGAGTGGGTGTCACGAACAGCAGGGAAAACAGATCTTCCAGGAACTGCCTGGTCTTGTATTTTCTTCTGCACAGTGCCTGTAATCAGGTCCAACCCTCCTGAACTGAGTGAGCCCCCACTGGGGTGCTTGGATTATCCTGGGAGAAAAACTCTGAAGAAGAAAGGACTTCAGAATAGAATGAGAATGCAATTACTATTATCAGAATGAGAAAGGATATGTTCATTCATTTTGTTCCCTATATTGAAGAAGCCCAGTGTAATATGCAACTTTACAGAGAAAATGCCTGTTTCTTTCATTCTAATCAGGTCTCCTAAAACACTATAAAAGTTACCACTATGAGCAACCATGCTTGCCTCACAATCCCTGGATTAGTTGCCAACAGTCTTCTACGTCTTAGTGTTTACTAGGAATCTCACTGCTTGTGGGTATGGAGTGATCAGAATCTTAGGAAGCTTATTTTTGTGCAGATTTTGCATATTCAGAACTTTCCAGAGTACAAGTGCATTTTTCTATCATTGAAAAATAACGACCAAAAAAAAAAAAAAATCATCAGCAGGCAGGCAGCCTCACTTCGAAATGTGACTATCCATTTTCAATAACTAATCAAACTGAAAATCTGTCGTTTCCCTGGATTTTAATTATTAATCTTTCTTTTTTTATTTTATTCCCGTATGGCTTGAAGCAAAATGATACTAATAAAAACCAATTGGGATTTAAATGCTAATCACAAGACACAGCTTCTGAAATTACTGAAATTTTGCCATCAAAATTCCTCAAGGAATTGTCTCTATTTCACAGATGATGTTCCTTTAAAAAAAAAAAAAAAAGCAAAAGAGAAAATATCCATTTTTTACCTTGTGATCTCTCCCTTTGTGTTTTGAATATTGTTAAAACGTAGCATAACCTTAGCCTGGTCATGGTACCTGATCACCTACCCTCAGTTTACCTCACAATAACCTCCACCCCGATCCTGAAAAATTGCTCTGGTCCACAGACCTGGGCAGATGATGTGGGTAGAGTGGAGGTCTCCAGTTTTCAACCTCCACAGCACATTAGGCCTACCATTGTGTGAGACACTATGCCAGGCTCCAGGACAGAAATGGGGAGTCCCTACCTTAAAGAGACCACAGACTGAGAAAAGAAATCAACCCATTAGTTATGAACCACAGAAAAATACAAATGGAATAAGAGAGGCCTGCACAAAGTAGAGTAGCAGGAAAGAATGAATGATGGGCAATTGCTTGGGCCAGGGGGAGGAAGTGCAGGTGACTGAAGGTGAGACGGGAGACTGCACCACACTGCTGTGGTTAGAACCACTGCCGAACAACCTCACTGGACGTGATCAGCTGACTTATGTCCTCCAAGCATTCACATGTTGAAGTCCTAACCCCCAGGAACTCTGAATGTGACCTTATTTGGAATAAGGTAATTGAGGATATAATTAATTAAGATGAGGTCATACTGGAGTAGGGTAGACCCCCAAGCTAATATGACTGGTGTCCTTATTGAAAGGAGAAATTTGGACATGGACATGCACCGAGGGAAGATGATGTGAAGACACATTGGGAGAAGATGGCCATCAACAAGCCAAGGAGAGAGGCCTGGAACAGAGCCTTCCCTCACAGCCCCTAGAAAGAACCAATCCTGCTGAATTGCAACAAAGCAAAAACTGACATATAGTATCTAATTAAACTTCAGAGCGCTGCACAGCAAAAGGAACTATGAACAGAATAAAGAGACAACCTACAGAAGGGGAGAAAATTTTTGTAAGCAGTGCATCTGACAAAGGTCTAATATCCAGCATCTACAAGAAACTTAAATTTACAAGAAAAAAAGAACACCCCATTAAAAATTGGGCAAAGGACATGAACAGACACTTCTCAAAAGACATACAAGTGGCCAAGAAACATATGAAAAAAAGCTCAACATCACTGATCATTAGAGAAATGCAAATCAAAACCACAATGAGATACTATCTCACACCAGTCAGAATGAATATTGAAAAGTCAAAAAACAACAGATGTTGGTGAGGTTGTAAAGAAAAAGGAATGCTTATACACCGTTGGTGGGAGTGTAAATGAATTCAACCACTGTGAAAGACAGTGTGGTGACTCCTCAAAGACCTAGAGGCAGAAATACCATTCAATCCAGCAATCCCATTACTGAGTATATACCCAAAGGAATAGAAATCATTGTATTATAAAGACACATGCACATGTATGTTCAATGCAGCACTACTCACAATAGCAAAGATATGGAGTCAACCTAAATGCCCATCAATGATAGACTAGATAAGTAAAATGTGGTACATATACATCATAGAATACTACGCAGCCATGAAAAGAAACAAGGTCATGTCCTTTGCAGGGACATGGATGGAGCTGGAGGCCATTATCCTTTAGCAAACTAACACAGGAACAGAAAACCAAGTCCCACATGTTCTCACTTATAAACGAGGGCTAAATGATAAAAACACAGGGACACAAGGGGGGCGGGCCATACACACTGGGGCCTGTCAGAGGATGGGAGGTGGGAGGAGGGAGAAGATCAGCAAGAATAGTTAATGGATGCTGGGCTTATTACCTGGATGATGGGATGATCTGTACAATCCATCAGGGCTTATGTTTACATATGTAACAAACCTGAATATCCTTCACAAATTAGAAGTTGGAAATTAGAAAAAAAAGTCCTGGTAACACTGTGATTTCAGGCTTCTAGCCTCCAAAACTAAAAGAGAAGAAATTTCTGTTGTTTTAAGCCACCAAGTCTGTGGTACATTGTATGGTAGCCCAGGCAAACACACTTGGCAGGAAGTAGCCATCATGTCCCATGACTCCTCCCAACCTGAGAAGCACTCTTACTCCCAGAAGTTGCACACACTCTCATACAAATAACTGGGGTAAGTTTTTGAGCAAACTGGGACCCTGGTCCTTTATTTTCTCCTCCCTTTCAGACTATTTAAAGCATTAATTCACTCTCCACCATAAGGTTAAACCAATAAGTTCTATAAGAAAGAAAAAAAAAAAAAAAAAAAAACAAGAGCAAAATATTAATACCTTTTGTCATGTAATTGTGGCAGGGGTAATGCCATATGCTCATCAAACATACTACCACTTCCAGAACAAGCAGAAGATGCATTTCCCAGTTTCCCTCACAATTAGGCTGGGGCCAGGAATGTGGGTGACTCCAATAAATTCTACTTCTAGTCCAGGTCCGTAAAAAACTCCCAGGCAGTCCTCCAAACCCTCTCCCCCAACTCACAGGCTAATAAATTCCGAGCATCCAATACATGACTCTAAAGTCCTAAAAACTCCTAGGCCCTAGTAATAGTGAAACCATTAAAAAGAAGGCACCTGGATTTCTAAGCAATTGCACTAAGAGCCTCCCCGGAGAAACATAAATGTTAGGCTATGAATGAGAAAAAAAAAAAAAAAAAAAAAAGCCTCTGTGATGTCATGGTTATTATGTTAAGCCCATTGGTGCACCTATGTTTAACAACCCACTTTCTGGAGGAAAAAAAAATCTGATTTGTAGTATTTGATGATTTCCGTGGTATAAATACTTCGATCGTGCTCAATTTTAGGCTACCAATTAAACGCAGAGCTTAGAAGAAATGCTAACAGTTGGCTTTTGTGAGTCATACACGCCAGCTCCAGCACATCGGGGGTTAAGACTCTTTGGGTTTAGGGTGTGTTTCCATAGCACATCCTAGCCCACCTTGTTTAATATGCTAATCAGCCTATGACTGGGCTACCTTACTTCCTGTCCTCAGAAGCCACAGCACTATGACCTCCTCATCTTGAGGCTTTCCGTCAGTTTGCTAGTTCAAGGATAAACGACCTACTTTTAAAACTGAAAACCCCCAAGGTGATCCAAAACAGTTTCCTTTGATTCATAAGGGCCTCAATTTACTTATAAATCCAGAGCATCTCCTTGGAGGTTTGGTATTGTGTGAAGCTTAATGAGGACATTTTCATTAATTTTAACAGCATTCAAAATTCTGTTTCTCAGAGGACTGTTGCTTGCGAAGGACACAATGTTAGGTTTTCTTGAAAAGACAATACTCAACTATTCTCTTTGGGGTTTTGTTTTTTCCTGGGGAAAAGATTCTGTGTCCTCTCTTGGTACGTTACTGTCACAAGTTTTAGAAATTCTTATAAATTTTCAAATAATCTGGATATTCTACCATTGGATTGAAGTCAAGATAATTCCTCCCTCTGATCTTGTGTCTGCGTCAAACTCTAAGAGTGTTCTGATTCAGAGAGTTCTACGTTCTATGTGCTCAACTTGTCACCAGTTGGAAATGCGGTGATTGTGGAGTCAACTGTCTTTCCTCTTCCACTGATACCAGCTCCCGACTCACCCCATCACCCCCAGCCCAGCAATTCACAACTCAGGAAGAAACAGCGATCCAAAGGGGCTGAAACTCGAATTCAATCTTATACGTTCCTCTTGGTCAAAGTTATTGGGAAAAATGTTGTCCTTTTCTTGTGTCATTTGCTTGTACCCCTTAAAAGGGGGTGATTTTGAAAAACTAAGATGTATTATTAAATGAAAAGGGCAAGCTGCAAACATATGTGTCCACATTTGTGTGATCTGTGTGTGAATATGTTCTTGTATAAAAAACATTAGATGCGTTTCACGACAAGCATGCACTCAATGAAAAGACACAGAGGACATGCTCACACAGGAGTTTTGATTCATCGGAACGTAGATTCCTCACTCTCGGTGTTTCATACCATGTGAAAGGTCTCCACGAGAACATGCCTGCCTCCCCTTTCACTCATTCCTCTCTCACCAATGAGTTTGCAAGGGAAACTGGGCCTTGGGCTCAGCCCCCTGACCAACCCCTTTTTAAGGAGCTACCTGCCCTGGAGGAAGATATTCAGCCCCATTCCCCCAAGCCCTGAGTTCTCCAAGGGCAGGTCACTGGATAGTGAAAATGCAACTGGAGAAATAGAGAAGAAACTATAACCCACTGCTACTGACGATACCAGAGGAGGAGAACGCGGACAGGGATAAGCAAAGCAGCTGACAATCCAAACTGAAACCCCTATTTAGTCTAAGAAGCTAATTTTGAAAATCGGCGACTTATCCCTTTGTTTTAAAAATTGGCTTTCCGATTATTCATTCCTCATTTATTCATGCAACAGGTATTTATGGAGTTCCAACTATGAGACGGGCACTCTTTTGATTGCTGAAGACATAGCTGTGATAAAGCTAAATCATTGCCCTCACAAAGCTCACATTTAGTGAGAGAAAACATGATAACTAAGCAAAATACTTAGCAGGTTAGATACTAATAGGCGAAAGGAGAAAAACAAGCAGGGAGAGGGAAAGAGGTATCCATGCAGAGAGGTCATAATTTCATTGAGCTAGTAAGAATTCTTTTGGAAAGGCATGTGAGCTTAAGAGTATGCTGGATAATGGAGAGTTGCCTAGATATTGACAGGCAGATCAGCAACAGAAATGAGTTCACCTTCCCTGCACAGTCCCCTTGGAGTGGCTGAGTGTGTGTGGTAAAAGTGCTTAGTTCCTAAGCAGACAGGCTCCACAGAGGGAGGACCTAGGGAGGCTCATATTGAGCACTGTCTGTATACTGTCAGGCCCTTCAGAGATTCCCCTTTGTGCCTCTGGACAGTTAACATGTGTATTAGTCCATTTTCGCACTGCTATAAAGAATTGCCTAAGACTGGGTAATTTATAAAGAAAAAAAGGTTTAATTGACTCACAGTTCTGCATGGCTGGGGAGGCCTCAGGAAACTTACAATCATGGCAGAAGGCAAAGGGGAAGCAAACACCTTCTTCACGTGGTGGCAGGAGAGAGAGAGAGAGCAAAGAGGTAAGTGCCACTTTTAAACCATCAGATCTCCTGAGGACTCACTCACTATCATGAGAACAGTAAGGAGGAAACTGCCCCCATGATCCAATCACCTCCCACCAGGTCCCTGCCTCAACACGTGGGGGTTACAATTGGAGATGAGATTTGGGAGCGGACTTATTACCATATCAACATGCATCTGTATAAGGTGCTTGGCCGCACTTGGCAAATGGAAATTCAGTGCTCAGGGAGCTAGAGTCCTTGACGTATAAAGAAACAGTCAGCTTCTTTTCCCAACATACACGGAGAAGAAAAGCCAGCTAACCCCACCAAGCCTAAGGTGGGGCCTTCACAGCAAAGCCTCACTCAAGACAGAGTTATCCACAAGCCCCCTCGGCATGAGGGAAAGCGGATTCTGAAACCAGTTATAATTTCTTTAAATGCAGCTCTTAGACTTTGAGGAATTTAATCCAAACCTTCATAAAATACCATTGTCCTTTGATTCTGCTTTTTCATTTCCACAGCAGAAATGCTGCACAAGGCAGAAGGAGAAACAAAGAATTGAAAAACACTGTTGAATGGAATCTGCTTTGCTGCCGCAGGAACCGTATTTTATGGGCAAAGCCTACGCTACTAGAACTCCCTAGGGAGCAGTACAGGAGCCGATCACATTTCTGCTGGCAGCTTTCGATGACAAATTTGTCTTACAATTCAGAGGCATTACTGAGGCTTTAAATAAGTGTGCAGCCTTCAGTGCATCCACTCTGTGGGCTCCCTGAAGTAAGCTGCTTCAGAGGATTAGAAGCCACAGACTGACACTCACATTTTGCCTTCACCTGTGTTAATTTCTGACAGCAAATGAGAGTCGGGGATATGAGGTTTGCCACCGGGACCCAGGACTTAGTGAAGAGCAGCTCTAATATCACTAACAAAAGCAAACAATAATAATAGCTGTACTTACATTGGGCTTACCATGTGCCGCTTTGCATTGATTAATTAAAGTCATTCATATAAGAGCTCTATGAAGTTGGCAACATTTGCCTCAAAGGTGGGTAGAGTGAAACAGTATGTGTTAATGTGGCAGGTCCACATGGCTGGTCAACACGGAGCCAACATTCTTACCCAGGATTACTCAGCCTGTGCTACCAACTAATCGGTATACACACTACTGTGTGTCACACAGAAATAAACTAAACAGAAAAGTCCCATCAGGCTGCTATAACAAAATGCCTATATACTGGGTGATTTATAAACAACATACGTTTATTTCTCAAGGTTCTCGAGGTTGGGCAGTCCAAGATCAAGGCACTAGCAGATTTGGTGTCTGGTGAGGGAGCATTTTCTGGTTGCTACATGGCACATTCTCATTGTGTCCTCACATGCTGGGAGCAGTGAGGGAGCTCTCTGGAGTCTCTTTAACAAGGGTGATAACACCATTCGTGAGGGCTCCACCTTCATGTCCTCATCACTTCGCAAAGGCCCGCCTCCTAATACTGTCATGTTGGGGGTTGTGATTTCAACGTATGTATTTGGGGGGAACACAAATATTCAGACCATAGCATTGGCTTAAGAACTAATTCCATACTGCTTTTACTGTTCAGCTTGATTAGGGCCTGAAATTATTCTTCTTCTTACTATTATCATCATCTTTTGGAGACAGATTCTCACTCTGTCACCCAGAGCGGAGTGCAGAGGTGCAGTCTCGGTTCCCTGCAACCTCGACCTCCCGGGCTCAAGTGATTCTCCTGCCTTAGCCTCCCAAGTAGCTGGGACTAGAGGCATGGGCCACCACACCTGGCTAATTTTTGTATTTTAAGTAAAGATGGGGTTTCACCACGCTGGCTGGGCTGCTCTTGATTGAACTCCTAATCTCAAGTGATCCACCCTCCTTGGCCTCCAAAAGTAGAGCCTGAAATTATTTACAGCAAATTTAGGTGTAACTGAGTTCTCTAGAAAACCTGTGATACAGAATTTACCCTCTTTATTCCAAATAATCTCCAGGTCAGAGAATCAGTTTCTTTGGTCCTGCAGGTCATTAAACCCCAGTTCATATCATCCTGAGGAGTGGATTCTTACCATTGATAGCTATTTGTCAAATGGGCTTCTAAATGCTTTTGTTATTCTTGTTGCTTTCAAGGCTATTTCAATTTAGATGTTAACATTTATGTTGCATCATTTTCTTTTGCATGGTACTAAAGGCCTCAGGACTTAAATTTGTTTGTGACCTCAGTTATCCAAACTGCATGGAAAAAAATTGTTTTTGCAAAAATCCACTTTGCATCAATTTGTTCTAAGTTCCATACCTACCTTCCAGAAGGCAGTGATACATTAGAGCAGGGGGTGGGAAACTTTTTCTGTAAAGGGCCAGGTAGCAACTGTTTTAGGCTTTGCAGGTCACACGGTCTCTGCCAAATCTACACAACTCTCTGGGGTAAACACAGACATGCAAACACATAGGTGTGAGACTGTGTTCTAGGAAAACTTTATTTATTAAAATAGGCAGCTGGCCAGACTTGGCCAAGGAGCCTCGGTTTACTGACCCCTGCATTAAAGGGACAGATTTCCGGCCCACTCCCAGCGGACCTCCTTCCAAGTGATGGAGTCCCAGTCACTTCACTCTTCAGGCATCTCTCTGCCCTTTGGTTAGTTGGGCCCCAGGAAGGTGGAGCTGTTTACTAGACTGGTAAATGTAAGAATGAGCTGTGCCTGCCAGGCTGTGTCACCACTTTTCCCCAGGCAGTGACTGGCCCACGGGGGATGGGGTTCTGCTCTTTCTCCTGGTGTCCCCATCTTATTTACAGGACCCCTCAAATGGCGTTACTGTCAATGTTTTTATTCTGTCCAACAGCCAGATGAATTTTATTTCCTTTCAACAAAACAGCATAGAACAAATTAACACAATAAGACTCCTTACTTTTCAGGCAGTTTATCTCATGCAGTGCATTACTGCTATGCATTAATCATAGTTGATTGGCAGTCACATGAGTATCGCATACTTAAAATGTAAAATTCAGTTAATAAGTGAAATTATGTACAAGTAACAGTTCTTTCAAAACATATTGCTCCCAGGAGGAAAACCAAATGAAGTCCCTGATGGCAATGAGATTGGGAACTTACCATTCCCTCGTGTTTCCCTCCCGTCTTAACATCCAGTGGATAGTCGAGCCTGGGAGAACAGGCAAACAGCGCTGCAGAGACAGATCTGATTACAAATGTCCCTTTCCCCCCCGTCCTTGCATATTGCTCAAAGCCAAGCAGAGAGGAGCTATCAGATACCAAAGATCCTCCTGGGAACAGGCTGAGGTTTATGGCTGCCATATTTGTCAGCCGGGGCTACACAAACTAAGTACCACGGATGAGGTGGCTGAACCAACAGAATTCATTGTCTCACAGTACTGGCACCAGAAGTATGCAATCAAGCAGTTGGCTGTGAAGGAATGTCCTGTTCCAGGCCTTTTCCTGAGGCTTGTAGGTGGCTGTTTTCTCCCTGTGTCCCTTTACATCATCCTCCCTGATATGGTTTGGCTGTGTCCCCACCCAAATCTCATCTTGAATTGTAGTTCCCATAATTCCCACATGTCCTCGGAGGGACCATCTGGAGATAATAGAATCATGGGGGCAGTTTCTCCCATCCTGTTCTCGTGATAGTGAGTGAGTTCTCACAGGACCTGACGGTTTTATCAGGGTCTTCCCTCTTCACTGGGCACTCATTCTTCTTGAGGCTGCCACGTGAAGAAGGACATATTTGCATCCCCTTCTGCCATGATTCTAAGTTTCCTGAGTCCCCCCCAGCCATGCTGAACTGTGAGTCAGTTAAACCTCTTTCCTTTATAAATTACCCAGTCTTGGGTTTGTCTTTATTAGCAGTGTGAGAAAGGACTAATACATGCAAGTCTGTATGTATCCAAATTTCCCATTTTCTCAAGGATACCAGTCATACTGGAATGGGGCTCATCCTAATGACCTCATTTTAATTTGATTATCTCTGTAAAAGTCTGTCTCCAAATAAGTTCACATTCTAAGGTACTGGGGATTAAGACTCCAAAACCTAAATTTCAAGGGGACACAATTCAACCCACAGCAGTTGTCTAAACTAGAAACACGCTTGCTTCTGTTGGTGAGGCTGTCCATGAGTGCTTATAGTTTATGGGTGGCACGCAGGCCAGTGTGTGCTAACCAATCAGAAGCGGAATTTATTTAGGGTCTAGGATTGTCGGGGTGGGACTGGGGGAGAGGAAGGATGCATTTTCTGGGAACACCTTATACACCATAAGGGAACAATCTCCTTCCCCCTAGACACCTGTCTATATCCCTCTCTAGCCACTCAAGCCACCAGGACAGCTAGAATTAGAAAGGCCTGTCTGAGGCTGAGGGTCCTCAATGAATGCTCGTTTTCAGTAATGACTCCCCTGCCTCTGCATCCTGAGCAAGACAAACTGGGCACATTTAGGAACAATGGTGAGAAGAGAGGAGTAGATGACCCTCAACTGACTTCGAATTTGCTCCTTTTCCTGCCTTTGGCCGCTGGTGGGAGATGCAGGGTGCCCAGTGGCCTTCGTAGACCCCCAGAGTCCATCCCAGGAAGTACACCGGCCAGTGTGGCCAGGACAGAAGAACAGAGGGACCACTCTCAGTCCAGCCCTCCCTGCAGGCGGTTCGCCAGCTATTCCTTCTGGTCTTCTGTTTGCAGGAGGGCAGAGGGTTTCCCGCTCCCTGGACCATCCAGGCCTAGTCCCGGTGGCAAGGCCATGTTTCCTTGTCACCCTGGGCCTGCCGCTGACAGGCCCCAGAGGGAGCCGCGATCAGCCCACTGGGCGGTCCTTGCTTCCTGCGACCCCCTCCAGACCCTGGGCAGAAAGAGCGCCCTGCTGTCCCGACAGAGCCACTGTGCTTTTCAGGGATCCTGACACCTAGTGGCCCCGCTCCCTTCTCCGAAGAGCACTGGGTCCAGCTGAGCATTCCCGCGACCTCCAGCCCCTGGTGGCAGCTGAGACACCCATTCGTGCACCCGGCTCCTCCCACATCCTCGTTCCCGGGGGGTTCAGCTGACACTGGTGGTCGCCTTAGCTGTACTCTTTGGGGTCCAGGCGCCTTGGCGGGAGCTCACCCTTCCTGTCCCCCCAGCTGACCCTGCCGCACCCCCTTCATCCCCGCACGCTCCCACCCAGCCCCCTCCACAGGCTGTCCAGCCCCGCCCCTCGGAACCCACCCCTGGTAGTGAAGCCCGGCCCCCAGGGTCCCTGCCCGAAGGCGCGCTCCTCCTCTAGGGCCCCTCCACGCTGTGAGCTCTGTCACCATCCCTAGCGGTGCAGCCCCTCCCAGGGACCCTCCTCGCTGTGAGCTCCTGCTCCTGTCCCGGGTGGCGCACCCCCCCCCCCCCGGCCCCCCCCCCCAAGGGGGAGCCCCGCCCCCAGGCCCCAGTCGCTAAGGTGAGCCCCGCCCCCAGGCCTCTTCCCCTAAGGTGAGCCCCACCCCCACGCCCTCTCCCCGAGGGAGAGCCCTGCCCCAAGACCCTTCTGCTGGGGTGATCCCCTCTCCCCCACCCCTCCGCGACCGGCCGCCCGCCTCTGCCCAGTCGCCCACCCTTCTCGCCTCCGTGCCCCGCCCGCGGTCCTCACCCGCGCCTGGCGGTAGTAGTAGCTGTGCTCTTTGGGGTCTAGGCGCCGCGGCGGGATGTAGCTGAAGGCGGACTGCGCCGAGACGGGCGGCGGCCTGGTCTTGCCCCGCAGCGTGGACGCGGTGGTCTCCTCCTCGTCGTCCTCCATGCCGCCCCCGTCCAGCGCCCCTGCCTTGGCCGCGGTCCGTCCCGCTCGCCCAGGGGCCCAGTCGGAGTCTGCCGGCCTCAGGTTGCTCAGCGCCTGCCTCCAGCCAGCGTCTGTGTTCAGCCGTTGCCTGGAAACCGCCGCCTGGCGACCCGGAGCGGCCCCGGAGCATTCCCGCTCCAGGGTGGGACGACCCTCCTCTCCTCCCTCCTGGCCCCTCGACTACATCCGGGGTCTCTCCTTCCTTCCGCCTCGGGAGGAGCCCGGCTGGGAAACGCCGCGGGGACCTCCCATTTCCAGCCTGCTCACCTTTCCCAGGCAGCAGTCCCTGCTTCACCCACTGACCACTCGTTCGCCTGACCATTAGTGACTGAGCACCTAGCGTGTGGTGTGTCAGGAGCTGGAGATCGAGCCTTGAACGGAGCAGGCCTTGTCTACAGGGAGCTTACAGTCGGCTGGAGGAGACAGATGAAAGACATGAAGAAGCCAAATGACTTGCTAAGGCCCCAGGCAGCGCTGTCCAGTAGAAACATGATGAGAGCCATGTGTGTCATTTCTTATTTGACTCAGTATGTCCAAAACGTTATCATTTCAACAAATGACACCAGCTGCCTTTCAAGCGCTCGGTGGCCACGTGTGGCTAGCAATTACGGTATTGGCCAGTGCAGGTGTAAAGCTGCATGAATTTACAGATTCTGGCAAACTCAGTTGCTGTGGACAGGGTTCTTGCAAATCCTTTGCCAATGTGGTTATGTTGGCCCTTGATCTGAATGCTGGGTCAATACCTGCGTTCCGTTTGTTGAAAATGTATTGAGCTGTATACTCGTGATTAGTGGGTGTATAGCCAAGAAAAGTTAAAAAAAAAAAAAAGTTACATGATGACCAAGGCTTGGGAAATGCTTTAGCCGGGGTGCCTGGGAAGGCCAGCCTCGCTGAGGAGGTGGTGTTTGAGATGAAGCATAGCAATAATGAAAAGCCAGTTCTGGGAGTCTGGAAATCCCTTCCAGGCTGACTTGGTCCTCTGAGGCAGAAGCAATCTTGTGTTTGAATGGCAGCAGGAAGTGGGGTGGGGTGGCCTCATGAAGCCAGAAACCGGTAGGAAGTGAAGGTGAACAGATAAGCAGGGCCCTGATGGAGAGGTCTTACAGACCATGGAAGGAGCAGTGCCCCGCCTTCTTCCCCACCCCTGCAACTAGGTAGGAATCTCTTGTCTGCCATTCTGTGATGCAGGCTGGTGGCTTAAGACGCCTCTCTCATTCCGAGGCACCTGGTGATTCACTCTGTAGAGGTCTCCAGAGTCCTAGAGATCCTTCTGGGCAGGATTTAAGACATCCTGGTGCCACCACGCTTTTTTTTTCTCTCTCTTTTTTTTTTTTAATCTCTCTCTCTATCGTGGGTCCCCATGAGCTTCCTGAGAAACCCATGTGCCTTCTTTTCCCGTTAACACATCTTTTTGCTCCATGAGCAGGCAGAACATGAGTCAGCCGTGAGTCAAGGGTCAGACACCTGCCCACCGTGTCTCTAAGCGCCCCAGGGGACCTATCACCTTCATTGCAGCCACTTGGTGAGGATGACATATCCCTGGTGCTTGGAGATGGAGCACCATCTCTCCTACATGTGAAGTGAAGAAAAGAGGGCTCTTATTTTTCTCCCATGGGCTGAAGTCACGAAAGGCATGACTCATACTTAAAGCATCAGCCAAATATGTTTTTTTTTTTAAGCCCTTATAATCTATTGCCTCTCTCAACCTCTCTCGATGTCTCCAAAGACACAAAAAAGGTCAACTAACGGTCACAAGACTTTGTAAGCTTTGCATCGGTGACCCGGTATCATACTTTGGAAAGTGAACGTAGTTGAAACCGATTATCTTGGGAATTCAGCTGAAACTGAGACTGAGATAATTGCTTAATAAAAGAAACTAGTAAAGTTTACGCAGTTATACAGATGTGAATCTGGTAACTTCAATTTCAGTAGGTGACATTTTGTCATGTCCTAGACCAAGAGCTCTTGAGGGCAAGGTTACCTACATCTTTTTCTTGCATGGTGATATGGTTAGGCTTTGTGTCCCCACCTTAATCTCATCTTGAATTGTAATTTCCATAATCCCCACATGTCAAAGGAGTGATCAAGTGGAGATACTTGAATCATGGGGGCCGTTCTCCCATGCTGTTCTTGTGATAATGAGCTCTCACAGGATCTGATGGTTTTATAAGGTGCTCCTCCCCCTTTACTCGGCGTGTACTCGGCGTGTCTCCTTCCTGCCACCTTGTGAAGAAGATGCCTTGCTTCCCCTTTGCTTTCTGCCATGATTGTAAGTTTCCTGAGGCCACATCAGCCATGCTGAACTGTGAGTCAGTTAAAACTTTCCTTTATGAGTTACCCAGTCTCAGGTAATTCTTTATAGCGGCATGAGAACAAACTTATACAGATGTCTCAAGTCTGGCATATAGTAGGAACTCAAATATTTGAATCTGAGACAAGGGCCTGAGTTTATTTGGGAGGTAATTCCAGGAAACAGGAGAGAGGGACCAAGAGGAGCGAGAAGCAGGAGAGACCCCAAGGATGCACTACCCAGGTCACTGCTGAGGGCAACTGGTGCATGGCCATGAACCTTTCTGAGGGGCCTGGAAAGGCCTTGAAGAATTGTCCCAGAGGATCAACATGGAGGCTTGTTTCATCGCTTGCTCCTGTCTGCTTAGTGGAGGCTTGCTTCTTTAATTGTTGACTCCTGAACTTGTACGACCCCTGCCCCAGGGCCTCACAGGCCCCCCTGCAGTATCTTGCCTCCTTGGTGTCCGAGGAGCCCTGGGGCTGACAGCAAAAGACAGGGGCATGTACTGGAGGTGAGATGCTACTTTCATGAGGTGAGTCCTAGCCCCACGGAATGGTCCACCAGAGATGAGGGTGGAATGAGATGTGAGACCCTGAGGATACAGGGCAGGGTACCAGAGACAGATGAAACCATGGGCAAGACAGACTTTGGTAATTTTGATTATCAAGATAATCAAAATTTTTAAAAATATATTTTCCTATATGATCTTATTATGTATTCCCAGGTACATAGAGTGGAATACAAGGTCACAGAGTCTGATACATTTGGGCTCTTCATGTCTGTACTTGTACTCAAAAGTTCTGTGCAGGAGAAGGGGAGGATGAAAGAAGCATGAAAACCCTCCTCTCAAAGGAGGCAAATTAATAGGGTAAGGACACACACTGGAGCTGGGCTAAACATACTGTATTAGTCAGGGTTCCCTCAAGGGACAGAACTAATAGGATGTATATATATCTATATAACGATATATTTTTTTATATGGGAGTTTATTGAGGAGTATTAAGTCACATGATCACAAGTTACCTGTCCGTTTTCACTCTGTTGATGAAGACATACCCAAGACTGGGATGAAAAGAGGTTTAATTGGACTTACAGTTCCACATGGCTAGGGAGGTCTCAGAATCACAGCAGGAGGTGAAAGGCACTTCTTACATGGCAGCAGCAAGAGAAAATGAGGAAGATGCAAAAGCAGAAACCCCTGATAAAACTATCAGATCTCATGAGACTTATTCACTACCACGGGAACAATATGGGGGAACCACCCCCATGATTCAAGCTGTCTTCCTCCAGGTCCCTCCCCAACACATGGGAATTATGGAGATTTGGGTGGGAACATAGAGCCAAACCATATCAGTCCCACAATCGGCCCTCTGCAAGCTGAGGAGCAAGGAGGCCAGTCTGAGTCCCAAAGCTGAAGAACTAGGAGTTTGATGTTCAAGGGCAGGAAGCATCCAGCACGGGAGAAAGATGTAGGCTGGGAGGCTAAGCCAGTCTAGTCTTTTCACGTTTTTCTGCCTACTTTTATATTGTGGCCACGCTGGCAGCTGATTAGATGGTGTCCACCCAGATTGAGGGTGGTTCTGCCTTTTCCAACCCACTGACTCAAACATTAATCTCCTTTGGCAACACCCTCACAGACACACCCAGGAACAATACATTATATCCTTCAGTACAAACAAGCTGACATTCAGCATTAACCGTCACACATACAGAGGATCCGTTCCACCTCAGTGTTTCTTTTCTTTTCTTTCTTTTTTTTTTTTTTGAGGCAGAGTCTCATTCTGTTGCCCAGGCTGGAGTACAGTGGTGTGGTCTTGGCTCACTGCAACCTCTGCCTCCCAGGTTCAATCAATCCTCCTGCTTCAGCCTCCCAAGTAGCTGGGATTACAGGTGCGTGCCACCAGGCCCGGCTAATATTTGTATTTTTAGTAGAGACGGTTTCAGCATGTTGGCCAGGCTGGTTTGGAACTCGTGATCTCAAGTGATCCACCCACCTCGGCCTCCCAAAGTGCTGGGATTATAGGCATGAGCCATTGCACCCGGTCTCACCTCAGTGTTTCTAATGACAACCTTAGGATTATGGGTTGTGCAACCTCCAAATCCCATTCCAGCATCACAAATTTACACAGGCTCTCAGAGCTGACAATCTCTGCACCATTTGGCGCTGCTCTGGCCTAGGCTGACTGAGTGCACCCTGACGGTGTACACAGCACGGTGATACCCGCCTGCCGGGACCACTGCTGTCTGCATCTCCCCAACAGGTCTTGTGAGCAAATCCCTTGAAGGGACCCTAACCTATCAGTGAAGGAAAATAGGCAATTCACAAGAGTTCAGGAGGTGCAGAGGCCACCCTGCGACTGAAATCCCCTGCCATTTCTCTTGACATCGGAACAAAACGGAAGATTTTGAAGTACTTTTTCTATGAATGTGAGGCAGGGAAGAAGAAACCAGTGAAGGCAGCTGTCATGTCCCATTAGCTGTGGCTTCACTACACCTTGCATGGCATGTATGTTATGTTCATCTTGAGTTGATCTAAACCTATGGACTTTTTAAGCTGGGAAGACCTATCTAGTTCTTTACGCTGTTGAGAAACCCGACATGAAGGGAGGTTAAGTGACTTGGCACAGGTAACATGGGTGCTCTTCCTGAAAGATGTACAAATATCTCGAAAGAAAGGCCTGGTATGAGGGCTCTCAACTACTCTGAGGCGGAACCATGGCCTGGACGACAGGATGCTTTAGCCAGTGACTCTCAGCCAGGCACCTAGCTAGCTGGGAAACACAGCGACATCCAGGTTTCCTCCACCCCACCTTGTAAACCTCTGTTAGCTGTGGTGGAATCAGGAGGGAAAGTAACCCGTGAATACATTAAAACACCACCATCTCACTCCCTCCCCTCCTCTCTCTTTAACTCTTCTGTTGATAATGCAGAGGTTTTAAACATAAGGTCAATGTCTCATTTTACACTTAAAAGCTTTTACAATTATTCCATTTTAAAATTACACTGTAAACTCACTTAAGGGGTCCAACGTGATTGGACTTTAATTCATAGGAACTAAAATATCTTAAAATTAATTGGAGTAAGAATTCCTCTACATCTGGTATGTTACATGATGGTGCGGAGGAAGAGAGACATATAAACACAGGTTTGTAACTAACTAGGAGGATGACTGCCCATCTATATGTCTGTGATGGTTAATACTGAGTGTCAACTTGATTGAAGGACACAAAGTATTGATCCTGGGTGTGTCTGTGAGGGTGTTGCCAAAGGAGATCAACATTTGAGTCAGTGGGCTGGGGAAGGCAGACCCACCCTTAATCTGGCGGGCACCATCTAATCAGCTTCCAGCGAATATAAAACAGGCAGAAAAATGTGAAAAGGTGAGACTGGCCTACTTCCAGCCTACATCTTTCTCCTGTGCTGGATGTTTCCTGCCCTTGAACATCAGACTCAGTTTTGAGACTCCGACTAGCTCTCCTTGCTCCTCAAGCTTGCAGACAGCCTATTGTGGGAACTTGTGATCCTGTAAGTTAATACTTAATAAACTCCCCTTTATAGATATATATCTAGATATATTTATATATATTATATATAGATACATAGATATCTATAAAGGGGAGTTTATTGTTTATATATAAACTATTTATGTATATATATTTATATATACATATATATAATATTCATTCTGTCCCTCTAGAGAACCCTGACTAATACAGTGTCCCAGAAAATTTTACACATTATGAACTCAAAGGCACGAGCCCAAATAACCTGCTGGCATTAGTCTCCGACTCTGTCGGAACTATTTCACAGTGAGACTAATAGCATGACCTTAGCTCCTAGAGCAAGGAAGCCATTGTCCATCCTGCAAAACTGTCTTTTTTTTTTTTTTTCTTTTTGAGATGGAGTCTCGCTCTGTCGCCCAGGCTGGAGTGCAGTGGCGCGATCTCGGCTCAATGCAAGCTCCAACTCCCGGGTTCATGCCATTCTCCTGCCTCAGCCTCCCGAGTAGCTGGGACTACAGGCGCCCACCACCACGCCCGGCTAATTTTTTGTATTTTTTAGTAGAGACGGGGTTTCACTGTGTTAGTGGCCTGTGGTGGGATTAAACAAGGCCTTTATTTCATGCCTCCTCCCTGGTAAAAAGACATACATATTGTTAGGAGACTTAGAAAGCATGTTTAGCATCGACTTTGTCCTAGAGGCCAACTCAGTCAATTGATAAAGTCCCTATGGTTAGTAACTTTAAGTATCAAGTTTATGAATTGAGACTTATAAATAAAAATTTAATGTTTTTACTTTGTTGATTTTGAAATAAAAATGACCAAAATTATAAATCAAAAAATACTGACATCTCTAGCAATGAGCGCCACTGCCCTGCAGGAACCAGGGTTCCTTAGAGAGAAGCCTGATCCCAAGTCTGAGACCAGAAATGGATAATGTGAGCTGGGACATCCTGTTCCGCAAAGAAAATACCAAAAACTAAGATGACAAGGTCAAAAGGACAAAGGGGCCAACCTGAAGGTATCCCACTCTCCCAAAATGGAATAATCTAAGCATCAGTTAGAAGACTGCCAAGGATTGGGGCATGACAAATACACAGACATTCCTGAGTTCATAAACATCCTAGAACAAACACAAAGCTGACCAGACCACCAACCCTTTATTCTAAAAATTGATACAAGGAAGGAATTTTTTTTTCTGAATAAACTTTTATTTGAGGGCATGCAAATAGTTAACAGGAGAAATTCCTTCTTTATAGAAGACTACAAGCTAATAAAAGTAGAAGAATGATGGAATTAGGAAATGATTTTGTTTTGCTTCCTTTTGTTTCATTTTGCAGCACCTAGTCAAATAATGGATCTTGGCAATACATGTCAGGTGAGGGGCTGTGGGGACAACACAGTGGAGGGATCAAGCTGACAACACAGGAACTCACACATAAATCTTAATGATCATCACTAACATGAAATGATAGCACAATGCTGAGGAAATCCACAGCACCCCCTCTGAAGCGTCATTCCCAAGGCATGCAAGCCAAACTGAAGCAAGTCTGTGGATCTGCCCTTTGGTTTAATAGGAAATACAGCAGATAGATAGAGAAACAAATTAGACAACACCAAATCAGCAGTGTGGGACTTTCTACAGGGCAATTGATCTAATTTTGTCAATAACCGAATGACATGAAAACTCGGTGAGAAAGAGTGGCAGTTAGAGACATAAGAGACTTCAGCGGTAGAATCTCTAAAAGTCGTTTGCGGGCTTTGGATCCTGATTTAAAAACATCAACAGTTAAAAAATATTTTTGAGATAGTACAGGAAATTTAGAATATGGACTAGACATTAAATGATGACAGGGAATAATTATTCATTTTGTTATTTGTAACAATGGCTGAACGGTTAGATTAAACAAAGAAAAAAATGCTTGTCAGTTATATGTGAATACTGAAGTATTTAGGCTAAAATAATATGATAGCTTGGACTTCTCTAGAAACACTCCAGTGAAGAAAAAAGGAAAAAGAAAAAGTTAAAGAATGGATGAAACATGATTGGAAAATTATGGTAATTTTTCATGCTGAAGAGAGGGACTTGCGAACTTATTACACTTTTTTTTTTCAGAGATGGAGTTTTGCTCTGTCACTCACGGAGAGCAGTGGCATGATCATAGCTCCTGGCCTCAAGTAATCCTCCTGCCGTGGCCTCCCAAAGCAGTGGGATTACAACATGAGCCACTGAGCCAGGTTTCTTTCCATTGTTATACTTTTCTTTCAATTCCTATGTGTGTTCAAAATTTCCTATAATACAAGCAAAAACAGCAGGGTTATTAAAAGAGATTGTTTCTTGTAAACATTAGAACCCAAAATATCAGCTCCACCCACACACTGTGAGCACTCTGTATCGGAGACCGTGGGAATGGGAGGGAGATGTTTGCTTTTTCTGGGATGGGATTACAAGTACTGGAAGAAGGCAAAATTTCTTCTGATGGAGCCCAACAGGGGGAGAACATCAACATAAAATCAGGTTTCCTGACTCGTGCAGCACGGGAGACTGCACACCACAGGAGCCAAGAGACATCGAGTCAAACACAGGACTAGACAGAGTAGGTAAAATTTAATGAAGCTGAGCTGGAGAGACTCAAGCACAGCAAGTTTGTGTGCCAAAGAGTTAACAGTAACCCTGGCCTAAGAAGCTGATTCAGGTCCCTCAAAGGGAAGACAAATGTGGAATGTTGTGTGCAAAATTCCCACATCTAGAGCTTTGCAATTGAGGGGGATATTGAAGCTACTTCTCCATTGGTCAGATTGGCCCATGTGGCTCAGCTCATATAGACAACAGTTAGATGCTCCATTTTATTGAACTGATTTCAAACAACCAAAGCTTTAGAGAACAAAGTTTCTTAGCACTACGTCCTTGATGATAATTAACAAAGGCAGTTGTCAAAGGCTCACAGTGGTACAATACAGCCATGACAATTGCGTCCCCAGATC
Source organism: Piliocolobus tephrosceles (assembly GCF_002776525.5). Lineage (NCBI taxonomy): Eukaryota > Metazoa > Chordata > Mammalia > Primates > Cercopithecidae > Piliocolobus > Piliocolobus tephrosceles. The sequence goes on from NC_045437.1 coordinate 7,199,807, forward strand.
CTGCTTTCTTCTTTCTAAAACTCAGCTCACAAATCACTCTGAGGCTCTCTCTCGCTGCCCAGGCGGGCATGAGGTCTCTGTGTTCCCAGAGCCTTGCCTGTGTGTTGGGGTGCCAGAGTCCTCACCACTCCCATCGCCTGCTCACTAACCCGTTAATCTCACCTGCTTCAAGCCCCGCCAGGGCAGGGGCCTTTTTCCTACTTGGCGCTGGAAGTCCTGATCAGCAAGTCAGTCATGTTCCTTCTTATAGACCATGCCTTATATGAACCCTCACCGCAAGCTGTACAATAAAGTTTAACTGAGAATGAATGAACACATGTGTACCAATAACAATAATCGCACCCAATGCCCACTGAGTGTTTACTGTTTTCCAGGAACTGGGCTAAACAGCTTACAAGATGTGTCTCATTTCACTATCTACACTAAGTATTTAGGCTCCAAATGGAGCTGGGTATATTCTCAGTTTCAGAGATCTCAGCCCTAAGGGGATAATTTGCCTGGTTCCTCAGAGCCAAGACCCCTCTCTGGATTTGCACACATATTCTAGTAGGTATACCTTTTTTTTTTTTTTAAAGAAGGAATTGACTGCTTCCTTGTTTTCCCAGAATTCTATCAAATTGATGAATTTTTCTCCTTCCTGTATTTTCTTCCACCTAACAAATATTTAGCAAGTGTCCACATGTACCCAAGCAAAGCACATTCCTTACAGAGAGGAAGGTAAGGAAAGGTAAAGAAAACTGTCTGTTGTTCAGGCAGAACTGTCACCACACTCTTCCACAGCTCCTGCCTGCCTGCCATCTACACACACACTCACAATACACATTCAGAGGATCCACTCTCTCCTACAGAGATCCTCTAGTTTCAACTGTGGCAGCCCAAAGTCCTGAACTTTGCTGCCCCCTATTGATAGGCCCAAAGAATATCACCGTTGCTGCAAGGGTTGTGCTAGCAAGTAAAACAATTTTTTTCACTCATTTTTCTTGTTTTGCTTTACTTTTGAAAACATATACAGCAAGGTTATGCAATTACTAAAAATATTATCAAATATATAGTTGCAAGAGCTATCATATTGAATACGTAATTGCAACTGACACATTCACATCACTTTTGCTTGTACAGGTTTAGACATACAAATTAATTCATCAGCATGAGAATTCAGTCTAGTTTTATGATTTGACAAACTCTGATAACTCAGACTTAGCTTTATGATTTGACAAAGCTTGTCAAATTCGCTCGTTAGTGAAACCAGCAACCTTATATTTCTCTATTAGCCTAAATTATTTTCATGTACTTCAGGATTAAAATTTGAACAGAGCCAGAGGCAGGTCTAGCTTCCCTCCCTGGGCCAATCTTGTATGCTTTACACTGGATGTTCCAGCCATAACAATTGCGTCTCCAGACCCTGCTCTCTTCCTTCTAAAACTCAGCTTACAAATCACTCTGAGGCTCTCTCTCGCTGCCCAGGCGGGCATGAGGTCTCTGTGTTCCCAGAGCCTTGCCTGTGTGTTGGGGTGCCAGAGTCCTCACCACTCCCATCGCCTGCTCACTAACCCGTTAATCTCACCTGCTTCAAGCCCCGCCAGGGCAGGGACTTTCTCCTACTTGGCCCTGGAGCTGGAGCACTGAGTGCCCCCAGCATGATCAGAGCTGTGAGTGTCTGCTGAATGCGTACGTGAAGATGGTAGGGGAGAGCCAAATGAGACAGGCTCAGCCGAGGCCGCAAGTGGAAACTGCAGGAAGAGCACCTGATTCTGATGAGTAAAGAGGTAAAAGCTTGCAATGGATGAGATGGACTTACATCAACAGCACAGGTGAAGAATACTCGGGCTGTATTTTTCTTCAAAGCATTTATAACAGATCGTCATTACCTCTTCATGTAGCTCTTTAATTGGTTAAGTCCCTCTCTGCTCCTTAAGCTGTATGCTTTTAACCTCACACCACATTTCTAAGTTGAGTTTCACGCCAAGAATTAGCTGAGTCATAAGGAGAGATGTATAGCACAGTCAGGGTGCACCAGAGGCCAGGGAGGGAATCTGAGTTCACAAAAGGCAGAAAAAGACACAGGACTGGATATTAGCTGCAAGGAGGTGTGAAAGGGGTTTCTGAGGTCTGATGTGGTCTGGAACAGATCTTAGGCTCAGTGTCAGGAATGCCTATTTTAAGTCATCTAAGAGCTGTGAAAAAGTGTCAATCAGCTAATTACCCAGATTTCAGAGAGATGTGAGAGTCCTTTCAAGCCGGGTCCCAAATGACCGGCAAGGTCAGCTGGGTACACAGATACATCAAAATCTACCGTGCCTATCTCCCGCTCAATCTCCATTTGCTTCCATTGTCTCTTTCTTTTTAATTGGAGACAAAAAGTGATCTTAGCTCATCTAGTTTCCATTTCCTATTCTAAAGATAAGTAAAGTGAAGTAAAAAGCATGATGGCGTGGACATTCAGACTAATACTAGCTAACTTCCACTGTGTGCTTACTCTGTGCAAGGCACTTTTATAAGTGCTTTATATAATTATCATTTCAACCTGTTACAGGTTCAGTTGTGTCTCTCCTCCCTCCTTCAAAAAAGACATATCATAGTCCTGACCCAGTCCGTGAGAATGTGATCTTATTTGGACATAGTGACCTTAGAAATTTAATCAAGACAAGGTCATTAGAGTAAGCCTTCATCCATTATGGCTGGCATCCCTGTAAGAGGGAAATTTGGACACAGTCAAACCAGGAGAACGCCATGTGAAGACAGAGACACATGCACATTAACGGCCATGAGAAGACACAGGGCCACACAGACACAAAGGGAAGATGGCATGTGAAGATGGAAGCAGGTAAGTTACGCTGCCACAAACTAACGAATGTCTGTCACCACCAGAAGCTGGAAGAAGCAAGAAAGGATCTCCCCTAGAAGTTTCATAGGGAGCACAGCCTGCTGATAACTTGATTTTGGATTTTCAGCCTCCAGCAATCTGAGAGTAAATCTCTGTTGTTTTAAGTCACCCAGTTTGTACTTTGCTGCAGCAGCCAAAGGGACTAAGACAGAAATCCCATTATAATGTAAGAGTAGCTCTTAGGAAACCAAAGCTTGAGGTCACAGTTAGAACTCAAATCCAGGCTGTAGGATTCCTGAACCTAAATTTTTAGCTACTACATTTTATTGCTTCTTAGGGACAGATTCAAATCTGACATTCATCACTAGTGATGAATGAAATATCAGGTAGAACATTCATCCTGAGCTAGCCTAATTCTCTGTAAAATAGGAACAATACCTAAATCCAAAGGCATCTGAGATCCACACAAGCATCATGCTAACTTGCTCAGCATGGGCTAAGCACAGTCAGTGAACGATACACAGCAGCTGTCCCTGTTCAAGGTCACGGCACTACTTGGTGGTAAAATCTGAGTGTCCAACCCCAAAGCTCTGCTACTCCAGTTGGCCCTCTTGTCCTCTTCTCCCTTGAAACTGTAACCTGTGATGAGGCAACGAAGGGTCTGCAATGAACTAATGACGATTTAATTCATTCTTGATATACAATTTAGAAGATCTTCCCTCCAATCAAACACCTCCCCCAAAAACCTACCTAAATTGCTTTTCCATTTCTCTAAATGTTTACTTAAAAAAAGTTGTTTTTATCTTATTAACTAAAGGATTGTTTCTGCATAATTCTATGTTTATATCCAAAGCATCCAAAGCACTGTACTCTATTTCTCATTGCTCCTTTTCCTTACAGTACATCTCATTTCCACTCACAGAAGAGAGATAAAATTTCTTCCTTCCAACTGTTAGAAAACAAAAGGTCTCTAAAGAGCAAAATACTTTCATTTAGCAGATGACAAAATACTACGACAAAATACTTAAAAATAACATTTATTCATTGAATTCCTTTACTGCACATGATCATTTGTTTGATGTATAAAAAGTATCTATGACACAAGTATTAAATTAAAATTAATTTTAAATTTTACCACAATAAACGTATACGTAATGTAAGGAAAACTATAGATGCTTCCAGATCACCAGTCTAGAACATATTCTGCGAAGTGGCTAATTCACATTGTATTCTTCTTTTAATACTGAGTTCCATAAAAATGCAAGTTCTTTCATGGTTTGGGTTCTGAAGCCAGTATTCGTTCTTGTCACCAATGAACAGTGTTTTCAGAAAACAGTTTTCTTTGTAAATATTCCACCAATTCACGCCTTGATTTTAGCATCTCAATCTCATGATAGGGGATCTATAAAGATAGAAAAGTAAAGCTGGTCAAGATCCTTCAAAATCTGAGGCTCCTCTGGCTGTTGGTTACCTTGTTTGTTTCTTACACGTTTCCCCACAACAGAATGTAAGCTCCTGGAAGGCAAATATCCCGACCAGTTTCTTCATCTTGGATGCCCAATGTCTAGAACAGCGCCTGGCACTGAGAAGGGGCTTGGCAAATATTTGAGGAATTAATATGTAGAATATGTAAATAAGAATTAAACACGATCTCTTGTTCTCTGGGAGCTCACAACTTGGGTGGCAAGTTAAATTACACAATAAATATAAAAAGCTGTAGGTTGGTGATCCAGTGCTGAGAGGGAGTGGGCATTTCATTAGATAAGGGTGGGGATGCCGACAAACTGCTGGAAAGTAGGTATTCAGAGAGCTGGGAGCCGCAGCAGGGACAAAGAGGGAATGAAGAGAGACAGCAGGAGGCTCAGCGAAGGAGAGAGCCTGCTCAGCTGGGAGCAGAGGGGCCAGGTAGTAATCACGTGCCAGGAGCCTGGCTGCAGGCCAACCATGGAGGGTCTTGAATGTTAAGACGTAGAGAAGTTTTTACTTTATTTTGTAAGCAGTAAAGAAACAATGAAGGCTTCTGAGTACACACTGGCATGATTAGTTTTAGGAATATTCAGCTGGGGATGTGCAAAATGGAGAAAAAGTCAGCAGATATGAAACCACAGTGCTGCCTAGTACAGACAGCTTAGAGAATTAGGGCAGCTCTCCTTCTCATGCACTGCTGAGCCCTCACATAAGACATTCTTACATTATCTACGGTGAAAATACTTACAAGGTCTTAAATATTAAGTGTTGGTGAAGCTCTTTATTTTAATGGATTATCTTGTCCATTTTTATTTATTAAATCAAGAAGAAATTACAACAGAATATATATTCCAACAATTGAGTAAGTCTAACAGCAGAGTTAAGCAGAGCTTATAATGAATATAGGTATGCCCCACTTTTGAAAAATCAAAAGCTCTGAAAATTCTGTATTTCAAAATATAAGTCAAGAGATTTAAGCCGAATGAACAACATTGGGATTTAAACTAGACATAAGATCGGTGGTCCACTGACCGGGCTGGCAGACCAGTGAGTACTGTAAAAGTAAATTAAAATGGAGCCTGTGCCTGAAAAATCCCTGAGCAGACCAAGCTAGTTAGGCCTTGAAAATAACCTTAACTTTGCTTAAAGTGTAAATGTTAAGCAAAATTTAACTTGGGCTATTTCTTGTAAAAGCTTCTACTGGAGAAAAACAGAACTTAAGCTCAACCAGTCAGAAGCATCTCACAAACTAATAATTATATAAATAGGAATCTTCCACAGAATAGTTCAAACAAGGCAGCAAGAATATATAACTGTAACCAATCAAGTAGATTCTTTGTGTACTTGCATTCTTCCTATAAAAGCCTCCCTCTTGTGTTCCCAAGTCATTTTGGGTTTTGTGCTGTCCAATTCAATAACTGCTGTTTGATCAAATTCTTTAAAATTTTACTGTGCCTCAGATTACTTTTTAACAGTAACCTGGAAAAAAAATTCGAATTAGGATTTGCTTTTGGGGAACAAAAAAAATAGGTGAAACTCTACCTGAACAACTTGATAACCAAGTAAGTGTAGGTGTCTTTGTTTAATAGCTTCTTTTCCCAGTAAGTGTTTGCTATTGGAGCAAAACCTTTTTGGACCATCAATACACAGTGCTATCCTGAAAAACAAAAAAGGAGAAAAAAAACTTAATTTTTAAAATAATCTGAAATATTTATTATATATTTTAGTTGCCAAAGTTTATTTGGGATTTGGCTACTACCATGTGCCAATATCATTTTCAAATGAATCATGAATTTGATCTTATGAATATTAATGCTTATAAAATATTACAAGGAATTTCCCAACATAGTATTCTGAAATGTAGTATTTTAATTTCCAGAATCATATCTATTTCTTTCACCTTCTTGAGAAAAAGATACCACTGCTTATTAGCCTCAACAAGTCTTGTAATGCAAAAAACACAATATTTTTCTGTACCTTTCATGGATATCTTCATTAACTGTGAATGGCAATACAAATCCTTCTTCATCTAATTTAATTTCAACATCTGGTGAGAGAAGAAAGGAAAAATTCCTCGTGTGATACCCTCACAAACACTATCTTCCTGTATTCATTCCTTTGCTCTGCTTTGATTCCTTCCATATTGCACTGATCAATTGGACTGAAGGCTGCAAAGTAATGACCACAACCAGACAATGGTGAGAATTTTAATTCAATTGGCTTTATGATCAATCAAGTCAGCCTTAAATTAAGAAAGCTCAACAACACTAAACCACAGAATGGGTTCTGAAGTTATCTGGGGTATGACAAGAACCACACATGCTTTCTCTTTCCCCTTATAACAGGTTGCAGAGATCCTTCAATCCAGACTGAAGAAAACCCTTGAGTTAAGCCGTTAGACATCTATGCAACTCATAACTTCCATCATTCCAACTTGCAGCGCCTCCACGATAAGTAAAGAAAGCATGCTGCACCCAGACACCTGGTCTGCAAGCACAGAAGGCTTCGCTGTCCTTCCCCTCTGCTAAACTGCAGTTCCTTTCGTAAAGAGAAGAGAAGTGACCATCTGAAGCCTATGAACTGCTGTCCTTTATGAGAAGGCTTTCTTCTCATCAAGGTAGAAGAACTGTAAGGACAGAGGACTTGGAGTCTCTAGTCAGTGCCACCCAGGAGAAATCTCTGTGATGTAGAAATCGTTATAAAGGCACTGTCCAATTTGGCAGCCATGAGCCACATGTGGCTACCGAGCACTTGAAATGTGACTGAGGAACTGAATTTTCTTAAACGTTTAATAATTTAAATTTAAACAGCCACATGGTCTAGTGGCTACCATATTTGGACAGCGCAAGCCTAGGTTATAGTAGTAGCTAACAATTAGTGAGCATTTCCTATGTTCCAGGTACTATTTTATTTAGTGCTTAAATAAGTCTTTGAGGTCACTATTACTATCATTTTACAGAGGAAGAAGCAAGCAGAAAAAGGTTAAATACTCTGCCCAGGACATACGTGGCTAATAGTGTGACTTAAACCCAGACAGTCTTGACACAACAGCTCTGCTGCTAACCACCTGTTTCAACTTGCCTTCAGGGAAGGGAACATTCCATTTTGCATTTCCAGAGACCTTCTATTACTTCTAAGTCCCATATATCTCCAAAATCGAACAGGATGCTTAGGTTTAAAACAACAAAACTCCTTATACTACTTACCTATTGTATAACAATAGGGTGTCAACACTTTTGAAGCAAAATATAATCTTGCTCCTAAAAGGTCAATCAGCCCAATCTTCACAGATTTATAAAGCTGAGAATCCATAGGGGTCTCCAGGGAACAGCATGGGGTAACAAATGACTTCACTTGATATTTACGAAGGAGTTTTGGACCCTAAAAAATCATAAGCGCAAACATGAGAAAGAAAAATAAGATATAAAAACTGAGAATCAATTGAAGGTTACCTAGGCAGAAAAGTTTGATATAACACTACTTTATAGGCATGATACTTTTCCAGGAATTAGGACAGGCATCTCTTTCAAAATGACAACGCAAACTTCTATTGTTGTAGTACAAGTCTAATAGTTCAAAATGTCTTTTATATGTGTTTTTACAGAAGTCACTGGTTACCATAAACAGAAAGAAAAGTAAAGAAGGTAGGTAAAAAAGAGTGAGGAGGGAGTGAGAAGAAACATAATAATGCTAACAGCTCAAGAAACATTTTTAGAACTAAGAATTGTCCCAAGGGTCTTAAGTACACACAACTAAAGTTTTCAACACAGGTTTAATTTCTCTAATCTGAAAATCCAAAATCCAAAATGCCGCAAAATCTGAAACCTTTTGAGCACAGACAGGCTGCTTAAAGAAAATGCTCATGAAGCATTCTGGATTTCAAATTTTTGAATTAGGGATGCTGAACTGATAAATATAATGAGGATACTTTAAAATGTGAAAAAATCTGAAAGCTGAGACACTTCTGGTCCGGAGCATTCTGGATAAGGGATACTCAGTCTGTAATGGAAAATGTGACATAAGTGACATTCCAATTTAGGAAGCAAAGGATAGCAATACAATAAACGATGATGGAAAAACGGTTATTTATTTGGAAAATAACTAAACTTCTGTCATCCATTACACACTCTAATAAATTCCAAGTGGTACAACATGCTGACTATAGTTAGTAAGAATGATTGTATGCTTGCAAATGGCTGAGAGTACTTTTCTTTTTTTCTTTTTTTTGAGACAGAGTTTCACTCTTGCTGCCCAGGTTGGAGACAATGACGCGACCTCGGCTCACTGCAACCTCCGCCTCCCGGGTTCCAGCGATTCTCCTGCCTCAGCCTCCAGAGTAGCTGGGACTACAGTCGTGTGCCACCACGCCTGGCTAATTTTCCGTATTTTTAGTAGAGACGGGGTTTCACCATGTTACCAAGGGCTGGTTTCGAACTCCTGACCTCAGGTCATCCAACTGCCTTGGCCTCCAAAAGTGCTGCAATTACAGGCATGAGACACTGTGCCCAGTAAGAGTACATTTTAAATATTCTCACCACAAAACAAAATTATAGGTATGGAGGTAATATGCACGTTAATTGGTTTGATTTAGCCATTTGACAATGTATACATATTTCAAAACAACACGAACACAATAAGTATATACAACTTTTACTTGTTATTTAGAATACATATGCAAATAAATAAAAACTCAGTTTTGCTTTTAGATCAAAGATATAAATAAAATTTAAAAGATATTATTTTTTTAAAATGTTGTAAAATATTCATGCTCTTAAGTTAGGAAACTCGGAAGTCATAAAAGACAGATTCGACTACAGAACATTTAAAAATACATCATACGCAATACTAAAAAGTAATGAAAGAGTACAAATCAGGGGAAAATATGTACAACATTCACAATAGCTAGTGTCTGTTTTACAAAGAGTCCTTAAAGACAAACCATTCAACAGAAATAAATTAAGGTGTAGAAAGCAATTCAAAAGAAATGTAACTGGCCAACACATATTTGAAAATATGCTAAACTTCATGAATGCTCATTAATATGCAACTTAAATATATGATATTACTCATATAGTTGAGTAACACAAATTAAAGAGACTACTAACACACTGCAATAGAAGTGGAGGAGACACGGCCATCTTCACTCATTACTGGGGAAATGTGATATCTGTAACTATTAGGGAAAAAAATTCTGCCATTATCCATCAAAAATTAATCCAGTGATCACATTTTTAGGAATCTAGTTTATATATTAAAAAAACCAAAAAGGCTCTAGTATGACAGGATTTGCAAGAATGTTTATTATAGCATTCTTGATAGAGACAAAAGTTGCAAAAAACCTCCAAGTGCATCGATAGTAGAATAGTAGAATAAACACCATGAAATATCATGTCTTTCTAAAAAGAATGCATGTGATCTGTATGCACTGGCCTCAAGGGATGGCCATGATATACTGGGCATAAAAGCAAAGTATACTTTGATTAGTCAGTCTCATTCCTTGAAAAGAGAAAAAAAACAGACAGCATTTATGTATCTGTATACATTTGGGCACAGAAACTGCTTTTAATACTATTCCTTTAGAAATGGTAAGAGATTGGGGTTAACTATTACTTATCTTTATATAACTTAGTACCATCTAAGCTGTTTTGAAAAGGGGTATTTTTCCATTCTTATTACCTTATTTCAAAAATCAGATACTTTAAGATTCAGAGTCAAGTAGAGAGAAGCAGAGAGAGAATATTATAGTCTGGTGCACTATTTCTGATTCTACATAAGGAATGTGATAGATAATAGGATAAATCTTTATAGGTCTTTCTGGGAAGAGCAAACTCTAGGTAAACTAAACTCTATTAGATAAAAGTGAAATTTCTGGCTTGGCTTAACAATGTACTGTACTTGCAAATAATTTAGGTATTTGTGCAGTCCAGACATTCACACTTTGATAACAAACAGCTATGGGAAACCTAGTAGTAAACCTAGTAGTAAAACCCTGTAACACCTTCAGAGAGAATGGAGAAATACTGTAACTCACATGCCTGCAGCACTTAACAAAACCTCCTAAGAAATCTTACACAGCAGGAAATTGTTCCTTCAAGAGCAAGAACACGAAAATGGGGTCAATTTATCAAAGAAAAACCTATCTGGTGGCAACTAACTCCAAGCAAATGAAATTCTGCTTTTTCAGAAGGTTATTGAGACAGATCAAAAGCAAAGGAACTTAATAGGAAACTACCCACAGGGAAATACAGCCACATACAGTTCATGCTTTTACCTTATAGAAAGGGCATTCTAGGACTGAGGTTAAGAAAAGTTGGGTCAGTCGTGCCCGACTCAATCTGTCCAAATGAGATTCTTCACCTAAAACAGAAAGCATCCCGGTCGCAGTTATGTCTGAATTGAGGTATGTATGAGAGAACATCAATTTACACACTCCAGACAGAGTATTGTACTTTTAAATGACACTATGAAATGAACTTGTTAGAATTAATTCTGCCCTTCTCTTGCCACCAATGAAATTGGCTTCCAAGAACCCAAGCTCCTAGCTACTGAGTACAATTAAAAGAAAGAAAATATGTTCACAGAATTAGTGGAAATTTCCTTTAACTATGGAGTTCCGGAAACATGTGGGTGGCCTTGAATCGAGATGAACAATGCCATCCTCTCAAAAAAACAAACAAACAAACAAAAAAAACAGATACAGTTGCTCACTCATCAAAAGTTCTAACATGTTAATGTGGCTATTTCCACTACCATCACCATATCTCCTTAGAATGCTGCAATTTCTCAGATAAGGCAAAAGTCAGTTTATCTGCGACAGCTTTCCTCCCTTTATACGATTTCCTAGCATGCTTTAACCCTGTGTTCATGCCAGTATCTGTCAACTTCAGGTCTCATCCTCAGATCACTATGGAAGAAAAACTAAAGGCAACACACTGCCTTTATATGTGACTTGAAACCACCGCCAATTCAAAGGTTAACTTTTTCCAACTGTCAGAATTTATAACCAACTCACCTTGCAGCTGTTGAAGGAAAAAAGGGTTGAATATTTTTGCCATAAAGTTGACTGGATGGCATTCATTAAGTGAACATGAATGAAGAAGTTTCAATAATGTTTCGGGTGGAAAATGATTGAAATGAGTGAATAGCACATTTTCCAGCGTTCTAAATAAAGCAGAGGCATTTGGTGGCAAATAATGGAGTTTCCCAAATGGTTCCATTAATGCAGAAATCTGACTAGGTGAAAATTTTTCTGATTGGCAAACGAAAGTTTCTGCCACTGCATTGAGGATGGGTTTTGAAAGAATCCGTTTTCTACTGCAGTACTCCATGACTCTGCAGACAACTTCAGGATCCAACGTGAGGCACACCGCAGCTACACGATACTCTAGGGCTTTTGTAAAAAATCTGTCATGGTACTCAAAATACATGAACGCCTCCAAGACTCTCCTAAGCTCCTCGTCAGTGAAATGTGGGACATGCCTCACGACATATCTGCCCAATTTTATAATCAGAGGAAATGCTTGACTTTGATCAAGAACCACCAGGGCAGTGAGCATTTGGCTAATCAATTTAGGACTCAGGTTGGAAACTATTGAAAGGGAAAAGTTGTTTATCTTATTTAAAAATGTTTGGTGTTCATCCACTTTTTCAGCACATGCCTGCAAGATTCTATAAAGGGCCACAATATCCTCTGGGGTAAATGTTTCCAAGTTTTCACCTTGAAGTTGATTTATAACCAGTTCTAGTGTCACACAACCTGAACTGTGCAGTCTAATCAGACTCTCCCCAAGAATACAAAGATTGCGAACTTCCAGGCCACCTTTTTTGAGACGATGTTGGCATTCTGCCACCAGGTTCAGTAACAGGCTACTTTGAGGATCCACATGCAACAGAATCAGAGCTTGCAAAGCAGTCACCAAACTAGTGTTTGACAGCTGTGAGGGCTCCTTTTCCAACTGAAAGCATAAAGCTTGAAAGACGCTATTCTCCAGTATTTCTTTTGGCAACCCTTGATCACCATCCTTTTTTTCCACTTCACAAATTCGTTGTAAAGCTCCTGCTGCCATAGTGTCAGGCAGGGTTTCCATCGTGCTTATAAAACTTAGCACTTCTTCTGATGAAGTCAAGTTGCTCAGTCTCTTGTAAAACGTCTGACTCTCCCCATTTTTAACATTTTGTTCAAGCCTGACACAGTCAGATACTTGAGAGAACACCGGCCCACTGAGTGGATGAAGGTCATTTCCATTTTTCGAATTAAACTTTTTACAATGGGCATGATGGAACCTGATCCTGAAAGGCTCAGATTGTCGTGAACAGAACCAAGGGCACAGATGCTCCTTGACTACCTTGTGAACATGATTTAGAGGTTGATTTTTCAAAGCAGCCAGAGCTCCATGCATCCGAAAATCAGATAAACGATAAAGGTTCTTCCTCAAGGTGATTAATGCCATGCCATCAGATTCTCAATCTGATAACTAAATTAAAACATTTAAAAAGACAAGGTTAAACACATTGAGAACATGATTGACCCAACATCAATGTTGAAACTACAAACGAGTACCAGGAAAAAAAAAAAAAAAAAAGGATGGATAATATATAAACACCAGAGGAGCAAGGTCTCTGCATCCTAGAGTTAGAAAAGTGGCTGACATCCAACAATAACAATCGCTACTACTTGCTAAACACTTTCTATTAACTTACACAGATTAAGTACCTTTACCATCATTTTACATGAGGTGGAAGTTGAAGAACAAAGTTACTTTGCCCAGTTTATGCAGGTGGTTAAGTGGCAGAGCTAGAGTTCAAACTCAGGCAATGTAGCTCTTAAGCGTGGCCCTTAAATGTTGGTTGAAGGAAGAATTTGCATTTGAATAGAAATCAAACAAAGAATAGGTAAAGTGGATGAAATTACGCGAGGTTAGAGCAAGGCAAGGGTAAAAACGCGCTGGAAAGGCCCTAAGCTGTTGGTTTCCCCTCGGTGTCAGGAGACAGGGTTGAAGGAAAGGGTCTACTTCGGCAATGGAAACAAGGTAGGAAAACAAAAAGCACAACATAGATCAATGAAGGGAGAAGGTGTGGCGGCCAGTCCAGATCTAAATACGCCGCGGGGGGATTTGGGAACACGAGTGTGCAGGACAGACAGGCGTGATGCCCTAGGAATGAAAGGGACCCGCGGGCCGAGCACCCCCAAACTCGGCGCCCCGGGGACCTACGCTGAGACACGGGCAGGGCGGCGCAGCTTGAGGAGAAAGCCGATAAGGTCTGTTACACCCACCCGGAGAGCCCGCGTGGACACCTACCGACCTCTGCCCGCCAATCACTCCGGGTGGCCGCGGAAGCGCCTGGGCGTCGTGGGCCTCCGTAGTAAACGCGGGGCGGGAGCACGACTCACAGCCGCGCAATGTGATTGGCCCAGGTCCTCTTCGGAACTTCCTATTGGTCCTAGGTACCGAGCATGGGCACTACGGCAGTGCGCACGGGTGCAGCGTTGGTGGAAGTCGCGCTGTGCAGGTGTGTCCTCGGCTGGCGCGGCGCAGGTAAGCGCGCTGGTGGCTACGGTGTCTGGATTCCGGCCACTAGCCCCGCACTAATCCCGAGGGAGAGGCGGCCCGGGGCGGGGGCCGGGGGAGGCAGACGGCTTGCGCCCATGGTTCCCACGCCCCTCGAGCTCCGGGGGTCGCCGCAGGGGCGGGCTCGGCCTCGTGCTTGGCTTCGGGCTCGGCTTCGGGCTCGGGCTTGGTCTTGGCCTTGGTTTCCCCGGAAGTGCGTCCCGGAGCTCGGCGTCGATCTCTGCGCGGGGGTGCTCCTGGGTGGTGTGGGGCCTCTCCGCCTGTTCTGCCTTTGGTTCTAGGCACTTTCTAGGACTAGGGAAACCGCACTCGGGGACGCGGGGAACGGGGGAACGTGTCGGGTTGGGGCGGCGAGCTCCGGGGAACCGGAGATTTTCCGAGCGCCCACCTGGCGGGACGCGGCAGTGAGCTCTGCCCACCGCCTCCGCCCCTGGGGCTGCTGGGGCCCGGGCCTCCTTTGAGAGTCGTGGGAACGTGGTGCCGGGTTGTGGGGCAGTAGCAGGGCTGAGGGGTTCATTGATCCTGGGAAGTCCTCAGGATGTGTGTGTTTCATGGGAAGTGTTAGAAATTTTATCTGTAGTAAGATTTTCATCACCGTTTCCACCGTTTTCTGTGAGCTGTAAATGTGTAGTGTTTTCGTATTGTCCATTTACTCTTTCATATAACTTGTCGAGTACCTGTTTTGTGCCAGGGACCGTTCTGGGCGGTTCCTTCACCAAAAGCCAGTATTTTGGTTTGGGTTTCAGTTTAAATCTGTCTCCACAAATTGGCAGCCCACCAGTTTTAGCCATTAGATGAGTACGGAAAAAAAATCTGTGAGTGCCGTTTGTTTTACTACTGCTTATCTCTTCAGGAAAAACATGTGTTAGTAAAATGTGTTAAGTGGATTGGAAATTTTTTTCTTTATATGCACCTGTATGTATATATGCCCATATACTCACATACTTTTGATTTGTATTAAATAAAAAAAGGTAACTGATATGCTTCAGTTACCTTTAGTACTATGATTAGTTTGTTTAGCATTAGGATCAAGTAGGAACCAAGAATCCTATCATTTTAATATAATTTTTGCTTTTATATTTTTTAAAAAAGAGGACACCAAAAGATATTTAAGACTGTTGGGAATGATACTGTGCCTCAATTTTTGTTCAGGTTCTTTTCTTGTGCCACATCCTTTTCCAGGTAGGTGATAATAGTCTCATTTTTAGGATAAAGGAGCTGTGATACAGGTCATTTGGGGAGATTGCCTACGGGGTTGCACTTAGGAACCACAGATTCAAGCCCAAGTAGTTCCGAGCCGTAATCTGTTTTCTGAGCCATGGAATTAAAGTTTCATTCCCACACTCTCCTTAATTTGATGAATTCTTATTTAGGTTCATTTAAGATTAGTGCTAAAAACAAATTTAGAAAAGGCTATTTCATATTACGTTTGGGTATTGTTGCATTGTTTCTTAAAGACTGAGGGAGAATCAATACCTTTAGGTTGTTACTATTTCATTAAAAACAAGATCTCTCTTTTCTCCCCCATTTTTCAGTTTCACTGTTACATGTCTTGAAGTGATGAGGAGGTTTCTGTTACTATATGCTACACAGCAGGGGCAGGCAAAGGCCATCGCAGAGGAAATACGTGAGCAAGCTGTGGTCCGTGGATTTTCTGCAGATCTGCACTGTATTAGTGAATCCAGTAAGGTTAGAGCTGTTACAATGGATTTTTACCGTTTTGTGCTTTGAAGAATTTTGGTTGGGAAGTGATGTTTATGAAAAAATAAAGGACACTAAATACCACCAGATAGTCCTTGTTTTTTAACAGAAATTTATTTGTTCAGTGGTATGGTAAGATATCACCAGCATTTTTTTTTTTTTAATACAGAAGTGTGCAGTTGAATTGGACTAAATGGTCTCAAAAATGGAAACAAGTAACAACTCCTTAACTGTAAATGACAGAAGTAGCATATGCTGTGTCTATTTCACAGGGTGGCTGTGAGAACAAGTTAGATGTGTGTTTGCCTGCTCAGGTGTGCTTTCCATCTGTTGAATCTCAGTGCCCCATTTTTTTCCCCAAAAGAAAGGCCTTGCCATTCGTGTCAGAGTTCCTCCTGATCAAGGACCGCTTAGATTCTTTTGTGAAATAGAATTTAAAGTAGTAGTGTAAGGATCTGGAAAACACTCGCTGCTTCGTCAGGGACTAGCTGTTTACGTTCAGTCTCTGCAGAAGTTCCTACCTTAGGGTATTTGCAACTTTACAATCTTGTGTTCTTTTATTTAGTTTGCTGCCTCCAGATTATACTATTTCAGACAATTCAGGTGATAGCAGTTGGCAGGGGCTTTATACCACAAGGTGATTTGCCAGCCACTAAGCGGTTAAAGGTCACTTCAACACTTCAGAGACTGCCCTGCCAGTGCTCTCTCACTCAAGTGCACAACCCCCTCTGACCTTTCCTGAGACTCTAGTTCAGAACACTAGACTGTGTGCAGCTCAAGTGAATTATAAACCCAGCTCATGGAAGGAGACTCACCTCGTTCCTTTATGCAGCCCTGCCATGGTGACTCTGGACACCAGAGAAAAGGGAGCTTCTTGGAGAAGACCGCCAGTCAGCAGACTCTGGCATTCTGCAATAACTTCAGTTCACATTGCAGTGCCACATGATGAAATACCTGAATCTGTTACTTTGGACAAAGCCAAAGCCATCAGTATCATAAAACTAGTCCTGATTTGGCCCCTTGTTGTTGACCTCAGTAAGGTGATCAGCAGGTGTTTTGACAGTCAGATGAATGGTGAATTTTTTTTTTTTTTTTTAACACCAAGTTAGTCATGCTGTTTGTCCTCCCTGGCTGATGGTTTCCTCTAGCTGTTCATAATCTAATCTCCTTCCTAGTTCACATAGTCCTTTTCAAGATGACTTTACTTATACAACTTTGTATGCAGAGTTTAACACACAACTTATATAGAGTTTTGGAAGCATTAAATGCCTTGGTAAAAAGTTAGCTCAAGTCATTACCTCTTTTATCAGCATGAAAAATAAGATGAATTATTTGGAGCCAAATTAGATGGTGTTCATGGGCAGTAGAGCTTGTGGAGTCCTTATAAGTAAGACAAAGAAGTGCTCTATTTGAAATATTTAAATTTACACGAGAATGAGAAGAAACTTGATTTGTAAGAGTTTATAGCTCAGCTTATAGCTAATGATATTCTCAGAGTTAAGACAGTGAAATGCTCTATTTGAAATATTTAAACTTACGTGAGTATAAGAATAAACTTGATTTGTAACAGTTTATAGCTCAGCTTATAGCTAATGATATTCTCAGCTCTCGGGAAACCTGAGGGAATGAGGAGCCGTTCTTGATAGCCAGCTCCCTGATTTAGAAGGGGTAACACTTTTAATTTCCCAGTTTTAAAATGCCCTGTTGTCCCTCTGCCTTAGTGTCACATGCAGTACACATGGCTGGTTTTATATTTTGCTGAAGATTTCAGAGCTGTGCTGTTTTTATTGCTGTCTTTCTTTACCACAGTATTCTACTTGTTGCTTCCTTGTCTTGCCATTCTAATCCTGAGTGCTTATATATCAGTTATCTCTACTTCTGAGTCTCCCCATCCCCATTTTAACACCTCTTTCCTTACTTTTTTTTTTACTTTCTTATGAAAAGACGTTTCCACCCAGTTAGCTGCTGTTCCTCCTTGGCAGCTCATCATGGTGCCTCGTTTTGACTCTTAGCAGTGCTGATTTGCCTTGCAGATTAGAGCTCATGTTAATGTTTCGCCCATGACTTGGTGGCAAAGAGTTGACTATATCCTATTTCCTCTGATTTTTCTAAAAATGAAGGACCGGACTAGATGGAAACCTGGGATGGGTCCTGTCTGTGCCTTTCTGGTCCCTGCCTCTCGTACACCACGTGAGGAGAAAGACATGTTCATCTCCCAACCTCTTGATGAGCATCAACAAAACAGACACATGGTTTCCTTGAATAACATCCCGCATTAGGCAACTTGATTAAGCTGAGAGCACGTAGTCACTGGACTGGTCATCTCAAAAAACCTGGCAAGGAGGAAAATTGAAATACAAGACAGGAAACTAAGCTGATTGCTTTGCTGCTGTGTTAAATAAAAAATGCATGCAGTGTTAGGTCCCTGACTTGATGTCCTTGTTTTGTAGTATGATCTAAAAACCGAAACAGCTCCTCTTGTTGTTGTGGTTTCTACCACGGGCACCGGAGACCCACCCGACACAGCCCGCAAGTTTGTTAAGGAAATACAGAACCAGACACTGCCGGCTGATTTCTTTGCTCACCTGCGGTATGGGTTACTGGGTAATGGACTCTCTCTTCTGATCTTACCATAGTATACTGTTGTTATCTCTGGTAACTGAGTTATCTTTCAGAACTATGAAGTGTGATCATAGAGGTTTTGTCTTTTTTATGTAAATATTATATGTATGTATATATAAATGTATGTAATGTGCTACCTTTTCTAAATCTTCCCCAGACTTAACCCAGAGCCACGCCTCTGCAGAACCTCTTGAGTAGCATTTTAATTAAGGGTGCACCTCAGATGCAGCCATGAAACATTTTCAGAATAGCAGGGGCTGGGCCTCATCCTAAACCTACTGAAACAATCCTTGAAGAAGCAACTTCTCAAGCCTTTCCTCTGTTTAGAAAAGCAAAGCAAAACAAAACACTCCCAATGATTTTGATAACTTCTCTAGGAACAATTCTCCCAGAATGAATGATTCTCATTCCCTAGCTATACATCAGGATTAGCTAGGGGAGTTTTTATTAAATTCTATGACTTAGGCCCACCTCCAGTGATTCTGATGTAATTATTCCAAGGTAGGGCCCTAGAGTCGTTATTTTTAAAAGCTCCCAGGTGATTCTAACGTGTATCCCAGGTTAAGAAAAACTGACCTAGGACTCTGTGAACCATAGTTTTAAAATGTTAAAGGATCAGAAGGACCAGATCACCTCAATATGATACCAGAGGGAAATTGAGGGTCCGCATTCCTGACTTGTGACCTATATTGTTTTTTTTTTTTTGGTATCTGGAAAGGATGGGTTGAGTATAATAAATAACCGATTAGAAATTTGAGATTGTAACCCTGGCTATGATCTGTCATATATAACATGTTCAAGAGAGTATTTCACAGTATTTATGATTTTTTTTTTACCTCAAGTTTTTATACTTTATGTATTTTCAGAGAGAGAACACGTACTTGTTTAAAAATCCAGAAAAGACAGGAGCAGAAGCCGATCCCATTATTCTAGTCAGTGTTAGGCCCGAGCAGGCCCAAGTGTGGAACCACTGATTTCTTTTTGTAGAGAAAGAACATGGAGAGACTACTCAGCTGAGGAACTGAAGCTTTTTTTTTTTTTTTTTTTTTTTTACCGTGAGACATAGAAGCAATTCTTAATTTCCCCAACACAGAAACATTGATAGCACGTCGTTATTGTGGTTATTTATATGGCAGGTGTACCTTTCTATTATCAGGAGTCAGCAAACTCTGTCTATAAAGGGCCAGATAGTAAATATTTTAGGCTTTGCAGGCCTACTCAACTCTTGCTGTTATAAATAATAGGTACACAGATGGACTTGACTGTCTTCTAATAAAACTTTATTTACAAAGAAAGGTGGTGGGTGGTATTCAGCCCAGAAGCTATGGTTGGCTGACCCCTGCTCAGTATCAGAAAAAATGTACAGATAACAGATACTGTGTTTTTGCAACCCATCTGATCCTTGTTTTAAGATTTCTGTATTTTTACACATAGTCAAGGAGATGAAAATGTGAAGTCTTTCTTTCACCAGTGGCCAATAAATATTTTGTTTCATCATATCTGGTACTTTTATATTGTAAAATAGAAGAAAACTGCCTGCATGCATAGTATTACTCAAGGAGAATAAGATGTGAGGCTGTGCATTATTAATCCATTCAGAAGAGCATAGAATAGTATTATTTTAGATCTTTTATTTACCTATTCTTTATGTCCTTAAATTTAAACCTTATTGTGCATTAATTATGTATTCGGGCTCTTTAGGTCTCGGTGATTCAGAATACACCTACTTTTGCAATGGGGGGAAAATAATTGATAAACGACTTCAAGAGCTTGGAGCCCGGCATTTCTATGACACTGGACATGCAGATGACTGTGTAGGGTAAGGGCAGTATTCTCTGTTTATTCCAATAAGCCCTCTGTGCATGATGAAAGTTCATTTATAAAACGTGTTGGCTTTTCATTTAACACTGAACTTTTCCTCATGTTTTACTTTGGTTAGCTTTTTTAGCTTTGGGACCCAGGAGGGTCAGCCAGAGCTTGATTTACCTGTTTTGCTGATTTTCTTTTGTGTCTGTCTCATCCTTCTCAGTGTATGCTAATGGCAAGAGTTAGAAAAGGTACCGCAGTACAGATATCTTTATTTTAAACAGTGTAGGTATTTGCAGAAATCAGCTTGTTCTTTAGCAACTTGAATCGTGCATGCCCTTCTCCTTGCTGTGCACATGGAGCCTTTGGATCGGGCTCTTTACATGGAGGGGGCCTGGTGAGCCACACTTCGCCGTTAGAGAACGTGGGTCTGTGGGCCTTCGCTGTAGGCTGCATTGCTTGGCGTGCTCTTACCCTCTGAATGGCCATTTGCCACCATGCCAATCAAACGTTTACAGACACATACTTTATCTTTCCATTACTTTTATTCTTGTTTTTACAAGTCAGTATTTCACCCGGTGTGGCACCTTTCAAATCATCCTGATGTGTTTATTCAGTGGTCTTACAGATACTGTCCTATAACTTACTTAGCCTTTAACTATTTTAGCCAGATAATAGCACACACCCTTGATTTTTTTCTACTACGTCCATGTATTAATTTAATTTTCTTTTTTTTTTTTTTTTTTTTTTTTTGAGATAGAGTCTCACTCTGTCGCCCAGGCTGGAGTGCAGTGGCCGGATCTCAGCTCACTGCAAGCTCCGCCTCCCGGGTTCATGCCATTCTCCTGCCTCAGCCTCCTGGGTAGCTGGGACTACAGGCGCCGCCACCTCGCCCGGCTAGTTTTTTGTAGTTTTTAGTGGAGATGGGGTTTCACCGTGTTAGCCAGGATGGTCTCAATCTCCTGACCTCGTGATCCGCCCGTCTCGGCCTCCCAAAGTGCTGGGATTACAGGCTTGAGCCACCGCGCCCGGCTAATTTAATTTTCTTTCACTATGTTACTGAATAATCTGTTTATGAGAAAATGACAACTCAGCAAATGTCTTGCTTTTCGGCATACCGTATTTCTGCTGAACTCACCCTCATGCCCACTTCTTCCATCTTTCCAGTCAGCTGTGATGCTGTGGGTTTTTTCCACATCCCCAGTACACATATTGCTCCTGATTGTGACAAAGCTTTGTGACATTTCTTTGCGAATTCACTTTTAGCTCTGTACCTTTATGTTGAGTGTTTGTCTTTTGCCAGAAGTTCATTGACATTAAATGCTCAGTCTTGTATGGGCTGTGTTTAACTGTTAATGTAAAGCTTGTGTCATCCAGTACCATTAGGCCCATCACTCATCCATATTTCACTTCTCTTCAAAGGCTTTCATTTTCTCTGTTGATTTATTGGTGTAAGTATTAAAATGCTTGACTGTATATTTCAGTAGACTACACTGCTTAGATTTTTCAACCTAACTACCTTACTTCAATTTTTCCTTTTTCTGAAACAAAGATATTTTCAAGACATTCTTGCTTGATGTACATACCACCACACTAAATGGGGTTACGAATGCACCCTTGAGTCCAATACCTGGGTTCAAATCCTTGATCCCCCACTTCCCGACTGAGAACTTGGTCAAATTACTTAAGCTTTTTATTCCTTGGTTTTTGCCTCTATGCAATAGATAACAGTAATCTATTTACTGTGTAAGCTTCGTGGTAGAATCAAACGGATTAATACATGTTGTCCTCTTAGAAGAGTGCCTGTCATCATGTAGTAAACACTTAGTGAACATTAGCTCTCTTCATGGTTACGCATATTATCACCTTAATATTTCTGAGTTATGAAAGTGATATTTTAAATGTAGCTGTTATTATTGAACCTGTAATTTAATAAACTTGTTTTCACAAAGGCTCCTCAGGGCAGATCTAATGTATAACCACATTTTGAGCAGTGTACTACATGAGCACTTACCGAGCACAGTGAAATGACAACCTGAGTCATGATGAGACACAGGCCTGAAATGTGCATCCTCTTAATATTCATTTCGCTTTAGGAATTAGAATTTAATCGAACCTCGTTTGAGTTGTGATTGAAAGTGGTGTTATTTCCACAGCCCTGACACGGTCTTATCCACTGACTCTACTTCTCTATTCAGGGAATGGCTGTTGTTATCATCATTTGTTAATAGTAGGTGGACTGCCACATTTAAAACAATCTATTTATGATGAATTCAGCTTTCCCAAAGGATGGTTGCTTCTTTTTTTCTCCTGTTGTCAGCTTCCCTGGGAATTTTACTAAAATAAAAATAAATAAGTAAATAAAATAGTTCAGGACTGAGAGAAAGGCTTTATTTATTTAGTCTAAGGACTTGGCATTCATCTGTAGTGATTTCTTGGTGATATTTTAGTCTGTAGGAAAAAGATCAGTAAATTGGCTAGGCAGAAGAAGAAAAGGTGCATTTGATTGATGGAATGAGCATTTGCAGCATTATGGTGGGCTTGAATTTTGGTTAAGTTCTGTTAGCATTAGCATGCCTATTTAAAATTGTATCTTCTTAAAATAAAGTTTACCAATTCTGGGACATTAAGAGGAATTCTATTCCTATCGTTCCTATTACTAGAATATCTTCCTATCCCTCTACATTTCTTTTACCTTTATACATACTCATGTTTTCAGCTGCAGTGCTAATGAACACATAATATATCCTGCTTTTTAAAACTTAATCGTGAAGCATTTTTTGTACTCCGAATGGTCTTCATAGTGTTTCTAACAAGTGTATACTTTGCCAAATGGACAGACTGTCATTATCCTGTTCTGCGTTCAGATGGAGAACTTAGGCATATGTTTTGTGTTTCCTTTGTTTTTACTGTCCAGTTTAGAACTTGTGGTTGAGCCATGGATTGCTGGCCTCTGGCCGGCCCTCAGAGAGCATTTTAGGTCAAGCAGAGGACAAGAGGAGATAAGTGGCACACCCCCGGTGGCATCACCCGCGTCCTCGAGGACAGACCTTGTGAAGTCAGAGTTGCTACACATTGAATCACAAGTCGAGCTTCTGAGATTCGATGATTCAGGAAGAAAGGATTCTGAGGTTTTGAAGCAAAATTCAGTGAACAGCAACCAATCCAATGTTTTAATTGAAGACTTTGAGTCCTCACTTACCCGTTCGGTACCCCCACTCTCACAAGCCTCTCTGAATGTTCCGGCTTTACCCCCAGAATATTTGCAGGTACATCTGCAGGAGTCTCTTGGCCAGGTAAGCAGGTTTTTCTTTATGCTATGGATGCTTTTTAATCATGGATGTTTGCTTTGGGCTTTTAAATTATTACATTAGAAGAGAGGTCAACAAACTATGGCTTACTGGCCAAATGTGGCCCAGCACGTTTCTTTTGTAAATAGATTTTACTGGAACACAGCCATGCCTATTTATTTAGGTAGTGTCTGTGACAGCTTCTGAGCTGCAATGGCAGAGTTAATGGTTACCACAGGGGCCTGCAAAGCCTAAAGCATTTGGCCCCTTCCAGTAAAAGTTTTCCCACCCAGGTATTACAAAAGGTCTTGTGTTATTACTTCTATATTTAAAGAAGTAAATAGTTAAGAACTCAGTTTCGTCATTATTTTGGAGAACTAACAACTTGGTTTCTCATTTTAGATGAGTCAAACAGAGGTAAGTTGTATGGGCAGTTAGTTGAGTATCACGTTGCATAATAGCTAATTTCTCGCCATAGTCAGTGTATGGTACCCTGAAGTTTTTTCTAACCTGCTTAAAATAAGTTTCCAGAGCCAAGTCCTCTTTCTGTTGAGTGGCTGTTTGGAGTTCCACGTGGACTTTTCTTACAAAAACCACAGCCTTACTGCAGTTATTACCAGTTTTAGTTTCTTGTTCTCTTTTTTTAATGAAGACAGATGTAGACATTTAAGAAATAATTTGAATGCAGCATCTGTCTTGTATATTAGCACTATTTGTAGACACCTCGTATGATAGCAATTTTTTTAGCATCTTTTATAGTGTCTTTCTAAAACTTTCATACAAGTATGATTTTGTGTATAAACAACTATGGGCTATTGTTTTTGCACTTGTACTTCATTATTTTATGAATTGTTTAGCGAGGTAATTGCAGTAAGTGTATCTCAGTCTGGTTTGGGAACAGACACAATGTATGCCTTTTTTTTAAGTTAGGAGGAAGATCTGTTAAGAGTTTGTGGGTTTTTTCCAGGAGGCAGAGGTTGCAGTGAGCTGAGATCGCACTACCACACTCTAGCCTGGGCGACGGAGTGAGACTCCGTCTCAAAAACAAAAACGGTTTCTAGGTTTTTTCTTAATAGAAAGTGTCATTAAATAGACTTGAGTTGTTAATAATGTAGTTAAAAGATTTAACAAATCTCAAGTATTTAAGGGAGACAATGTAAATATGAAATAATATACTGAGAGAGTAAAGACTTGGGAAAAAAAAGAATGTTTTGTAGGCCTCCTCTTGGGACCATCGCCTTGAGGCACAGAGGGGTTGGAAGCAGGATTTGGCACAGTGAGGAGCTGAGCTGCGATGCAGTCTCAACAGAGGCCTCAGTCAGCCCCATATGGTACCTTTCTCCCATGCGGAAGTATTGCCTCTTATAACCAGAGGCTCTTCTGGGTTGTGTGGTAGAGCAGCAGGACCTGTTAACAAGCACCGTCACTTGGACCTGCTGTAGAGCCCTCTTCTGCTCTGGGCCCCACGCAAAGCTGGTGACCTCTTCTGTCACCTGGTATTTGGGTCTCAGCAGTCCTCTCAAGTATGGGATGTGCTACCCACAGATCCTAAAGACTCTTAGCAGTGGTTCTGTTTCTCTCTAGGAGAAGTGAGGTACAAGGTGCACTAGTGTGGCCTTTACTTGGGAGGGGATGTCCTGACATGCACCAAACTGTTAGAACCCTAAAAATTGTGCTGACACTGCAGGCCCTTAAATCGCATAGGGCATGGGTCTTACCAAGGATTCTAGTATTCTGACCACTTCTCGTTGCTCATTCAGTCTGATAGCACAATGCCCCTGATAGAGTAAGCTGGTTAGTGTGGTGCTTTGCAGGTGTTCCACATTTATTCAGACTCATAACAGCAGGCAGACTTAGGAGAGCCCTGGGCCATAATTGTAAATGTATACATTGTTCCAACTCAAAGTGAACTGTTTCTGATCCTCTTTAGTGATAGGGTTGGGAAGGAGCACTTTGACTAAATCATTGTCCCTGTACCTGAGGCCATGCCAGTGTACTCTGTCAAGGAAAACCAGCTTGTAGAGAGGCTACAGCGGACCTGTTACTTGTTTGAGTTTCCAGTAGTTCAGTGTCATCCCCCAGGATTTGTGTGGTTTTTGCAGTGGTCAGACTGGTGAATTAAATGGGGATATGAGAGACCATCCCCTGTGTCCATCAGCTTTTTAAGGATGTCATTTCTCTCAGGATGCTCTTTTGTTTCTCTTGTTCTATCTCGGTGTTTAGGGAGGAGGATGGCGTCAAATTCAGAGACTTCTTCTTGGCCTTCCCCATGATGATAGATCTTATGCCAGAGGCCAAGAATTCAGTGTTGCCCTGTGCCAGCTGCTGAGTGGCCACTGGGGGTCCTGGGCCAGGACTCCATTTACCGCCTGCCCCCATGTGCCTTGCTGTCATAGACGAGCTGTGCTGACACTTTGAGTCCCTGGGTAACAACATTCATTTGAACCCCCTCTTCACAGACCCTGGAATGCCTGCACATTCCCCTTAGCCCAGTGTACATTTCCCCTTTGGGAGAAGGACTGCAGAACCCATTGCCAAGTACAGGTTCTATAGTGTCGCACAGTCCCTCCTCCTAGGGACCTCTTCTCTCCTGCAGTCAGTGGGTTGCTGGTCTGGAAACAGGGCAAAGGGTCGTTTTTATTGGAGCAGCTGCCTACAGCTCCGTTTACATGTCTCCTTGATTTCTTTTCATTGTAAGGATTGATCCAGTGCCTTTTTGAGCTGCTCATTTTTTGCATCTGTGTTCTGCCCTCCTCAATTTGGGACCTCAGCTGTCTGTCGTGTGCATGCTCTCCTGGCTCCTGTGGGGGCATAGTGCTCTGTCCTATACTTTCTTAGGGGTTAGTCCCTTACCTTCCTTAGCTGGCCCAGTGCTTTAGTGGCTGAGTGTATCGCAACAACCCCGGTTACTGGTCTAGCAACCAGGAGAGGGGATGGGGTGTGGTAGTGGGGGCACAGGCGTATGTTGTGGGCAGAGGTCCCTACACCATCCAGATGTGAGAAGGGAGTTCTTACTCTTCGTGGGAAGGACCGGCCGCCTCTGCAGGCTCAAAGAGTTCAGGGGAATCTGGGTAGTAAGATTTTTCAGGGAATCTGGGTAGTCAAGATTTTTAAGGGATTCTGGGTAGTCAACAGTTTAAAGGGAATCTGGGTATTCAAGATTTTTTTTCCCAGTTAGTCCTTGGCTTTCTCTGCCTTTGCTGTCATGAGCTGTATGAGATGACTGTGTCTTTCTAAGCTCCTGTGGATATCCCCTGGCTTTTATACTTAGTTCTTAATTGTTGGTTCATCATTTAAGCTTTTTGCATTTTTTTCAAGTGTGAGTGAAGTTTAGCAGTAGCCCCCCAAGTCCCACCAGTCTTCTCTTCTACTATTTCTCCATAGTTCTCACCTGATGGATCTTGCAAGGTAATGCATTTGCTTCCACTGGCTCTCCCTGCTACTTACGGTTGCATTGTTGCTGTGTGCCGGTGCCATCTGTCTGCTCTCTCACTAGTGTGGTGTTCTCATTGTCAACCAGGTAGATGATCCAGCTCCAGACTCCATTTTAGCATCTTTCCTAGGCTACCCTGGCACTGACTGCCACAGGCGGGTTCCAGGAGTCAAACAATGAGATGTTTTTAGGGCATCCTCTTGACAGCATCATCTTTGGGCGTGGAGGGATGGAAGCAGGATTGGGCACAGAAAGAAGCTGAGCTGCTGTGCAGTCTCTGCAAAGGCCTCAGCCAATCCCATAGGGTTCTCTGGAGCTGGTGGGTCTTCAGAGTTGTCCTGAGTTGGAACAAAGAGGCTGGACCTTTGTAGTCATTGTTGAGATATTGGATGTGGGCTGCCTCTGAAAGGAGGTGTGAGCAGGGGCAAGGTGTGACCTGAGAATGCTGAAGTGGTTCTTGCAGGTGGCAGAGATAGTCATTGTCAGCACTGCCATAGCCTTTGCAGCAGGCAGTCTTCTTAGGGGTACATCTCAGTACCCCACACCCCAGACACCCAGAACTGACCTTCATCCCAGCTTTCCCATATAGCCACTATCCATGATTAATTGACTAGTACTGTTAAAATATTTTGTTTTTAAACTTAGGAATATAGAAAAGGAGTAGGGAGTATTATAAAGAATTGGGATTTTTTGCAGTTTTCCAAGACCTACTATGTCTGGTACAAGAGCTGCTAACCACATATAGCTACTTAAATTTAAATTAATGAACATTTGTTAAAATTAATTCTGTTTCTTAGTGACACTAGCCATATTTCACAAGCCATATTTCAGCAGCCATATGAACAGCATTACCCCACACTAGGGGGTTCCTGTGACCATCTACACACACACACACACACACACACACGTTGCATTCTTAAACATCTTTCACATCCTTTAAGATCTCCTCTCCTTCCTGAAACATTTGCATACATACTGTTTCCCTTTACATAGTTTATTAGGAAAACGACTAGGTCTTTATGTGAAAATGCCAGTATTTTGTATTTTCTATGTGTATTTCAGAAATTCTAGTGTCTAATAGATACAGAGTTTGAAATAGAATCGAGCTTCTCTTCTGAAAAGCTAGCTCCATATGTCTGCACTCATTTACCTTGGAGATGAATACTAAGTAGCCAGGAAGTTTTGCAAGTCCCTATGGATCTTGCATAGTCACTAAGTGAAAGAAGGGTATAATTGAAAATTGCACTTACATTTTGTCCCATTTGTTTCTAAAGGAGGAAAGCCAAGCATCTGTGACTTCAGCAGATCCAATTTTTCAAGTTCCAATTTCAAAGGCAGTTCAACTTACTACGAATGATGCCATAAAAACCACTCTGCTGGTAGAATTGGACATTTCAGTAAGTTGCAAAATTTATTTCTCAGCACAGTAATATTGTCAAGATGTGCAGAAAGACTTGTGTGGTGCTTGGTTATATACGCCAAGCTGCGTGGTGCTTGGTTACGTACGCCGAGCTGCGTGGTGCTGGGTTAGGTATGCCGAGCTGCGTGGTGCTGGGTTATGTACGCCGAGCTGCGTGGTTCTGGGTTACGTACGCCAAGCTGCGTGGTGCTTGGTTATATTAACGAGAGGTCTCCCGAAAAATGATTACACTTGTCCCTTAGTATCTTTGAAGGATTTGTTCTAGGACCCCTTTCAGATATCCAGATCTTCAAAGCTCAAATCCCTTATGTAAAATGTTATAGTATTTGTATGTAATCTGTGCACATCCTCCCCTGTACTTTAAGTCATCTGTAGATTACTTACAGTAACCACAATATTAGTAGTTGCTATACTGTATTTTTAAGTTTACATTATTTTTACTGTTATTTTTTCTTGTTTTTTTCCTCCCAAATATTTTCAATCTAGGGTTGGTTGATTCTGAGGATGGAGAACCTGAGGATATGGAGGGCCCACTGTATATAGAAACATTTACATACAGTTTTAGTCTGAGGTGTGCCTCTATGCACCCTGTCCATGGGCCCCCTGCCCACCCTCCACACCCTGCTGGAATCCATTGACCTTAGGTTTAAGAAACTGACTGACAATCCTAAAATAAGTGCTTGAGTACCTCTTCAAAGTCATTTAGCTCAACCCTTTATTTTATGAAAGTCTTGAGAGGTTAAGTGGGTTCTTTCAGAAAAGCAAGGGCACATTAAGGCTGTCTGTGTAGATTTAATTGAACTTCCTAACAGAAAAAAAGAAATATAATGTGTCAAAACTAAATGGTTTTGCATCTATAAATAATAATACTATGTACACCGAAATATTTTTTGTTCTGGTATTTTACATTTTTGTTATAAAGAGGCAAGGGTTGGTCTGTGCTTAATCCAGTCTGTCTCCCTTGTTGGCAAGAAATGTGAGCTTGTGTCGTTGTGAGAGGCTCCTTCCCAGAGCCGTAGCCTGCATCTGTATCACTCTAGGGCTTAGAGGCAATGGGCCTAGTAATAGACTTGACTTGGGAAGTGGTGGCTTTTTCAGCCCATGTTTGCTCACAGCCAGTATCAAGCCAGATGGTGTAATGTTTTATACTTAAGGAAATAAAGTACCCTTTCCTGTCCCCTAAAGGAAAAGAGTAAGGAGAAGAAAATTGAAAACCAATGCTTTTGATCATAATTAATTTCTTTTGGTCATAATGTATGTTTTCGTGTGTGTGTACATGTATGTTTTTGTAAGAGGGATTTTTATCTTTACATGGGTTATTGAAAACGCCATAGGACCTTACTTTGTAGAGAACAAAGAAGATCTGACTTCGATTCTTTAAGTATGCAATGATAAAAGGCAAAACACTGGATAACTACCAGATTTCTTTTTAATAGTAACTGATAATAATGAAAGTATGTTTATTTGGTTAGTTGGGCTTTTTAAAATTGTGTGTGTTTTTTTTTTTTGAAATTCTATTTTCTTTCTGAGTTCATATATTAAAACATAGTATTGAAAACTACATTTTTGTTACCCTATAGCTTAAACTATGTAACACATATAATGGATTTTTTTTTGTTTTTCATTTTGGCTCTTCTCTAGAAAACAGACTTTTCCTATCAGCCTGGAGATGCCTTCAGTGTAATCTGTCCTAACAGTGATTCTGAGGTACAAAGCCTACTCCAAAGACTGCAGCTTGAAGATAAAAGAAAGCACTACGTCCTTTTGAAAATAAAGACAGACACAAAGAAGAAAGGTACAGCCCTGCTGCTGTGACGTTAGGGTATTTTGGGCCAGTGGACTGGAGCTGATAGTGAGAGTGTGGCTCTAAGGTTCAGTGTCCTGTGGTGGCCGCACAGATGCCTGGGGCTCAGCTGTGCATCAGGGTCCGGGAACACAGGCATACACTGGTATTGCTAGTTTCTTAACTTTCATGTTAATTACATTGAATAAGAAGATAATGGATGTTCTGATTATTGGACATTTGTGGACATGAAAAATGAGTGTAAATGTAGTTTTTGAGAAGCATTGGCCTAGGTTTTTTAAAAAAATTCTTTTCTTATTATGTTTACTTCTCATAGTATGTTTGTTTTTGCTCATTTATTATATAAAATAGTTGCTTTATCCATAATTAAGTTATTTATTTTTCAAAATATAAATATATTATTTACTTAGAATCTTGAATTAGTCCTAAATTGATTTTTTGAGAATAGTAATGCTAATGGATTACTGCTATCTTTTTAGCTTTTTGTTTCTTAATTTTAAATAATTTTCCTTTCTTTTATATGGCCTATCTTGAATTCATAGTCTTTTATTTTTATTTTTTTGTAAGATGGAGTTTTGTTTACTGTATTCATTTTGGGGAATTTTTTTGACTGAATGAACATTGCCACAAGTCATATTGCACTTTGATGTGCTGTAAAGTACTACAGTAATTGTGTTTTGGGGAATGTGTAAAACATTTTATTCTTTATCTTCTATGTCATGAACCCCTTTCTCGTCTTTACCTGAAAAGGAGCTGCCTTACCCCAGCATATACCTGCGAGATGTTCTCTCCAGTTCATTTTTACCTGGTGTCTTGAAATCCGAGCAATTCCTAAAAAGGTATTTTTTTCTCTCTTCTTCAGGTAACTATTTTAAAATATGCTTAGCTTCGTTTAGGATTGATTAAACAAATCTAGAATCTGCCCTTTGCAGTCTTAAAAAATATGATCTTGATAGCGTGTTTTTAATATTAGTTCCCAAAGGTGTGTGCTATCATCATAACTATCATATACAAATCTTTTTATGTTATATTTGCATTTAAATTTTTGTTTGAAATGAAGTTGTTTAAATAGGGCTTTTTCTTAGTCTTATTTTTACTTGTCATTAACTGTGTAGCACATTCCACAGTGATGGAAGTGACTGCAGTTGACCTTGTGTTACCCAGCTACACATTGCTACTGCTGCTTTAATTGGTGACAGAAAGCTAATGAGAGCTTAGGATTCCCCATCACCACCACTTGCAACTTCCTACAGTTGTTCAGACCTCCTTTGTGTAATACTGTGTAACTATTTATTGCTGTAACAGAATGCTTCAGGAAAAATGGAAGGGTTTTGGTAGGTAACAATCAATTTTTAGATGAACTTGGAGGTAGAACAATCCACTAGATGTCAGTATTGTACCAGGAACTGTTTTTTTAAAACTGTAACTAATTTCTTCTAACCAGTTCCCTGAAGTGGCCATTAATGGCTAAAATTTTTCACATGTCCCTTGCCACACTTGTATCGTCAGTGAGCATAGAGGATGTTGTAATTAGGCCAGCATCTCCCCAGTGTGGTTTTCGTGTCATTTTATTAATGTGTTTATCGCATTTCTAGTCTTGGATGAGTAAACTACTTTAGAGAGAGGCTCAGCTGTCTCTAAATATATATGTATGTGTGTGTGTGTATGTATATATATATATATATATTTTTTTTTTTCCATCTTCCTTTCCTGGTAATCAGCTCGAGATGTAATTTGAGTAAATTTAGAATTAATTTACTGTGATGAAAGCTTACCAATTAAGTCACAATTTTGGTTCAGCTCTACTGCTTTTAAAATATGTGTAAAGTGTGTGTGTGTATGTATGTGTGTGTATATATATATGTGTGTATATATATTTGTGTGTATATATATATCTTTTTTTTTTCAAAAATAGTATGCTCATTGGAAAAATTCTGGATACAGAAATAACCTAGGAAACCAAAGTATTTTATAATCAAACCCTCAGAGTTAACACTTGAATTTTGCTTTCCTGAGGAAAATATGGGGATCCATATTATATGTGCTGTTCTATAACTTGCCTTTTTAACTTAAATCGAGAATCTGTATATTTCAGAATGGAAAGAGTTTTAATGGATACTATGGATACACCATTATTTGTTGATATAATTATGGGCAATTGAATCATTTTCATTTTTTCACTGTTAAAAAAGAAAGGCAAACTTTCTTGTATTTTTGGACACTTACTTGAAGTATATGTGTGAAACAAATTCCTTGGAGTAGAATTGCTGTTTTAAAAATATTTACATTTTAAATTGTAACAATGTTGGTCAGGTTTGTCAGCTTGTTCTCCAAAAACAGTGCAGTATTTCCTGTTTTAGTACCATAAAGTTTTTGTAGTTCTAAAGTGAAAAAAGTATGTTAAAGGATTTAAAATTGTCACCATTTTAGCTTTTAATTTAGAAGATTGTATTGGCTTTAGAATTTACAAACTGTTATTGGTAGATTTTTTAATTATCTTCCAAAAAGTCTGAGCAGAGATTTGGGGCGTCCATTCAGCAGCGTTTCCTGAGTCCTTGTTTTTGTTCGACACTGAGTTTGGCATTTGGTGTAATTTGTTAGTGTCTTGGTATTTTAGACAGAGATTCTTCAGCTAAACCTTTGGAAACCTGTGACTCCTTTGGGAACAGTGATTTTGTCCTCCCTGTTGAGGAAGTCCAGGACACAATCATCTTGAGCCATGGAATTTAAAGTAGCAGTACCCATTAGCATTTCACATAACATTTGATGCGAATAATGACTGAAGTGCTTTGTTCCTAAAGAGCCCTTGAGAAATAAGCTATGTCTGCATGTAATTAATAGCTTGTAATTGCATTGAAATAAAAAATTCTTATTAGCAAGTTTGATGTTTTGTTCAGGAGTTTAGACTTTGAAAATTGGGATTCAGAATTTTATTATTTTTATTTATTTATTTACATTGTGAAATTTTTCTAACAGGTCAAACATTAAAGCAAATGGTAAATTAAATTCCCTCCTCCTGACAATAGCTCCTAGTGGCTTTCTCATTTTTTCTTGGGTAGTTGGGTGCATCCACAGGCAGACACTGAACTGAGTATTCTAATAGCTCTACCCACAAATTGTGTCATAATTTAAGGCGGGCTTCTTTTTGTAGGCATTTTTGCGAGCCCTTGTGGGCTATACCAGTGACAGTGCTGAAAAGCGCAGGCTACAGGAGCTGTGCAGTAAACAAGGGGCAGCCGATTATAGCCGCTTTGTACGAGATGCCTGTGCCTGCTTGTTGGATCTCCTCCTCGCTTTCCCTTCTTGCCAGCCACCGCTCAGTCTCCTGCTTGGTGAGTAGTTGCTTTCACAAGCACCGTGGTGGCTGTTCGTGCACTGATAGGCGGGCCACCTTTCTGTAGTAAAGAAAATTTGCTGCCCTTGTCTTACCCTTTTTATTCTATGCATAAAGAATACATCTAAATGAATGGTGGTGATTGGTAAGTAAACGTCTTATATCTTGTTCTCAGGGTGCTGGGACATCTGTGTGCCCTTCCAGAAGTCACAGAATTCCCCTTCCAAACTTTTGGTTTTTCTTTTTTTTCCTTCCAGCAGTGTCACTATCATTTTCTCTCTTAGTAGAGTCACTTGTTATTCTCTTTTTTTGCCTCAGAATTGAGCATCTTTTCTAATTTGACTTTTTTCAGAAAGGTTATTTAGCTGAATGTCTAAAAATGAGCTTTTATTAAAAAGTTATCTTTTTCAAAGCTAATGAACATCATTAATTGATAGAGCAAGTTGATGCAGTCTGTGCTGTGTGCAGAATGCAGAAATGCCCCAGCTGAGCCAGTCCAGATCGAGGGTCCTTCAAGAGCAAAAGGGGACTGTGTCGTACCAGTGCAAGTCGACATATTCATGATACTGCCAGGCAGAGAACCATCCCATTTCAGATGAAAGGTAACCCATTTTTTTGCCCAGAGTGACTCTTCTAGTCCTCATACTCCAACAGAAGAGACCTAAGTATTTTCCCTGAGCAGTCGATGTCCAGGGGGCCTCTCTGTGGCTCTCAGGAAGGGATTGAAAATGCTTACTGGGGTGAAGACTAGGTGCTTTATAGGACTTCAAAGCCTTTATTACTTTCCTGTGCTTATAATTTTGTCATCTCCTTTCCCGTAGTGGTAAGTAGTCATGCCTTTAACATTTGCATTTTTCTTTGGTGACACCAAAATGTGTATTGTCCTTTTTACTCTTAGGCCAGCAAGATCCTTTTTGATGCCCAGTACAATTAAAGGCACCCTCCTCTGCAAGTCAGGGCCTGATTTCTCCTCCTTTTTCTTAGTGTTCTTTCCACTTAGGACCTCCCCAAAATGGTAAGACCATGTTGCTGAATGAGGCTGCTCTTCTCACCATCCTGTCCTAGGCTGGCCCTCTCACTCTCTCCAGTGAAGTCTTTGGAACCATCAGCAGGATTAGGATGACAGAACACAGGGTGGGGAGTTCTAAGTAGTATTGGAAAGTTCTCTTATCGTATACTAATTTATTTCAATTCTTTTCGTAGATTTTTTGTTACCTTTTAGAATGTTTGTAACAATACCACATATTACATAGTTATATAAATAAATTAAAGTCATTGGGACTTATAAAAAATTATACTATTTTCTAATTTCCTTAAGAAAAATTAAAATATCTAAAGCTTAATATTAAGTTGAACACCCTACTTAACTTTATTTTGATGTTTAAAACTCTAAGCCATTATACATAGACCTTTTCAAATTTTCAATTAAGTAACTGCTAAAAATAAAACATTCCAAAACATAAAACATTTCAAAGTTTATTAGTGGATGGTTCAGTATTTAAATACAGCTTATTTAACCTGCTTTTGGAACAATACCTATGTATTTTGAAAACACTGAATTTTTTTGATAATTTTTTAAAAACCAAACACTTTAATTATTTTAAATGTAAGATGGAAAATCTTCAAGCCTAAGTATTTTCAGTAATTCTTGAAAGAGTAGCCTTTAATCTTTTTGGGATCATGATTTTATTTTAAATCTGAAAACTAGACACCTCCCTGCAGAAAACTGCACATACCTGGTAAGAGTTTGCTTAGCTTCTTGCCTCTGAAGCCAACTCATGCACCCATTCCTAGGAGCCTTTGCTTTCAAAATTTAGCATTTGGATAGAAATACTGACTTAAGAGGAAGGAAATACATCTTATCTGGTTTTTAACTTTACGAATTGAGGAAAAAGTTAGTAATATTTTACTTGAACACAAAGAATTTATACATGCTCTTAACTATGATTTAAAACTAGAACATGATTTATTTTGAGTATTCTAAATAAGATGTGGATTTTTTATTTTTTAAGTAAGGTTATTTTCAGTAGCGGTGAATTAATAATTGCTTGTTTTGATTTTTTTCTAGAACATCTTCCTAAACTCCAACCGAGACCATATTCGTGTGCAAGGTACTAATACTCATTCACATAATATATAGCATCATTCTCCAAAATCTTATGGCACTCAGACTTCCAAATCCTTAGAGTTTAGTAATGTATTCAGTGAAAACTTAGCTGATTTATGGAAGACAGTACCAAGCATAATAAAGCAGAAGAAGAATCACAGAGCTCCTGTCCTCTGGGACTTCATAGAATTTAGCATCTTGGGTGGCTCCTAACGGCCCAGCACTGTTTCCCCACTTGGGAGTCTCAGGCTCCTCCACATGCTTCCTCTGTTGGTGTGCCCAGCCACCTTCACTGAATGGCAGCAGAAGGTAGGGGAGGCAGAAAAGTTCCACTATAAAACATTTGATGAGGCTGGGCGCGGTGGCTCATGCCTGTAATCCCAGCACTTTGGGAGGCTGAGGCTGGCAGATCATGAGGTCAGGAGATGAAGACCATCCTGGCTAACACTGTGAAACCCCGTCTGTACTAAAAATACAAAAACAAAATTAGCTGGGCATGGTGGCGGGCGCCAGCTACTCGGGAGGCTGAGGTGGGAGAGTGGCGTGAACCCAGGAGGTGGAGATTGCAGTGAGCTGAGATCACGCCACTGCACTTGAGCCTGGGCAACAGAGTGAGACCCCATCTCAAAAAACAAAACCAAAAAAAAAAACATTTGAAGAGCACTGGCTTGTAGCATTCTCCCTCTGGCCTTCGTTCCATTGCATAGCCTCTGCCGTTTTCCCGTCTGGCTCTCTGTTTTTTGCCTTTTGTTAATAATACAAGAAAGTGCGCCATTCTTTTGGTTGAAAAAGGAATTAAGAATGAACTCAAGTTTTTTTGCATTATATACCCTGTAATGTGAAAAGAAATCTGTTTTTGTAGGGATGTCTTTTAAAGATGTTTTTACTTTGAATTTTTAGTTTTCTCTTTTCTGGGTGTATACTTGTATACTTCAGTCACTTTTAAGTTTTGTCATCTTACCAGTAGGTAATGTATAGATATTTGTTAGAATTTATCCCCATTTCTTCACATGGTAAAATGTCTTTATAATATTGACTGACTGAGTCTTTTACATGAAGATCCTTAGGGCACATTACTTTTTATAAATCTCATCTAGTCCTAGTGCAAGCAAATAAAATTGGAAACTTTCTTGAATAACACAAAATGTAGGGTGTGAGAGTGTGAGGGTTGGGGGCAGTTTTTAATTATGTAATAATAGCTTTCCTCTATGAGGATTTGGAAGGTAGATTAGGGCCTATAAGGAAATATTTCTAAACTGAGTGAAAAAAGGATTGGTTTGACCCACGTGTGTTGTCGTACTGATACCAAGTTCAAAACTTGTCTGTGTATCTTTGCAGCTCAAGTTTATTTCACCCAGGGAAGCTCCATTTTGTCTTCAACGTTGTGGAATTTCTGTCTACTGCCCCAACAGAGGTTCTGCGGAAGGGAGTGTGCACAGGCTGGCTGGCCTTGTTGGTTGCTTCCGTTCTTCAGCCAAACACATATGCATCCCATGAAGACAGCAGGATAGCCCTGGCTCCTAAGGTAAGAAATTAGTACCTTCACCTCAACATTGTTAACTCATACTCTTTGTTTGATTAGAAACAAACAATGTCTGGCCCACATCATTCATTACTATCGTAAGAACATTTATGCTGTTCTTGAATTTTAAAATCTCTATTGCGAGAGCAGAAACTGTTTACTTCCATTTACTCTCTAACTAGTGTGTGTATTTTCTGAATGTGTCAAGCATGAATTTTATATAGTATGGTCTTTGCTTGTCCTATTCATGGAAAAGAAGACCTTTTATGTTGATATTCTTGGTACGTCGGCCTAGGGAGGGGTGGAGAAGAGTCTAGAAGTATTTAAGGGGGGTGATGAGAGACAGTCTCATTTTATGTTTAAGGTGTATACTGCCTCTCAAATAAGTAGTTTTACATTGGGAGTCTGAGGGCAACTAAGGATTAATTTTATATTGTCCAATTTTGGCTAGTAGGATTCCCGCATCCCTGTTTCTCTCCTTTTGTTATCTGTGGTGTCTGACATCTGAATTTGTGCCATTATTGAGAAGACATGGTGGTAAATACTTTTACCACACCTAGGAGTAAAAGGTTATATGATTTTCTCAACAGATTGTGGACACTTTACACCTGGACTTAGTGACACCTGTTTTTATGTGTTGATATGGCACTCTGCAGAATTTCGAGACCATATGTGTAGGGAACAATTTAAAATTGTCCACAAGAACGGTTGAAATAAAGCAACATTTCAGGCTTTATCATGAAGTCCTTTTTCTTCATGGTAATGAAGAAATCAGTGATTCACTTGGAGTGTTGTCTTAGGACAAGTTTGGTTTCTTTAAGTTATTAGAGCCGAAATGTTCATAGACCTTAGGGGGAATTAGGACTTCCTGGGATATACTTGAGAGGATGAGGGATGATTGCTGCTTGAAGTTGCCCTTTAACTTGATATTTTTCCAGTCTGCTCTCTGGAACAGAGAGGTGCTTTACTGTGTTCACTATACATCGTATATTCATTATATACATCAAAACATTAGGAACCTTATGGAAACTTTATTTTTTGAGAAGAAATATTATAGTACCGATATACAAGTATATGTCACATGGTGATTGTATAAAGATAGCAGATGATCGCCAGAATGTTAAAAACAATATGTGTCCATCATGTATCAAAAACACTAAGCATGAGTGCCTTTCACCTATTCCTCCTTTTCTCCCTCCCTGTCTTCCTCCTTCCTTCCCCATTTTAACAGATTTTTATTGACTATCCAATCTATATGCAGTAGAAGTGCAGATGTGAAGGATATAATTTAAAACTATCTGAAATTCCCTGTGCTTGTGCCATGTTTTATTACAAATTAGAGAGAATGTTGACCTTTGCAAGACCTATCACATGCCCTGCCTTCCTATGGCAGATAGTACAGTTGTTCACAGATTTACCCTGCCACTGGTGTTCAGCCTGGCTGTGTGAAGGACATCTGCCACATCTAAGCAGGAGCGCTAAGCCTGTGGGTGTGGCATAGATTGTCTGTCTTCTTCCCATCTGCCGTGATACTCTCTCCACATAGACCCCCAAGTGAAGCAGCACCACAGCCTTCGAGGAAGAGAGCCCCAAAACACAGAAAGTGTGCTGTTGTCACAGGATCTTTGCACATGTGTTGTCTTTTCTAACAGGAATATGCTGTGGCATGGCTCACTCACTTGATTCAGATCGTGGTCAAAGGTCTCACTGTAGACATGGGCCTTCTTTGGCATTGGTGTTTGAATTACAAACAAGGCTCACTGCCACACCCATCATTTCCTTACCCTGTGTAATTTTGCTTCCTAAGACATTAGGAAGTCATTACCTATCATTCTGTGGATATATGTGGTAATGTGTATGTTTATGTTCTTTTCCTCTCACTAGAATGTCAGTTCCATAAAGATGGGGGTGTTGTTTTGTTCGTTTCTGTATCCCTAATGCCTGTCATAGTGAATACTTACAGTAAATCTGTTAAATGAGTGAAGCGAATAAAGCAAATGTAATGTTAACTAGTTTCATTCCCAAGTAAGAGCAGTAATGAGATACAGCTCTGCCATTCCTTCATTTAAAAGGTGCGGTGTTCAGGCTCTTCATTACTTCTACAGTTGTCCTTGAGTTAAAAGTTAAAATGTATACGATTGCACCGCCAAGCAAGGTGGAGGGGAATCCTGTCATTCTTAAACCTCGGTACCACTCACTATGACTTTTGCTTGTGTCAGTGAAACTGGAAGTGAAACATATTCAGATTGATTCAGAAATACATTTTTGAAATTTTAACAAAAAGATTTTGTTAATTATATAATTTGTTTAGTTATGACAGAAATAATTCTGGGTAGTATTGGACCCAGAATAGCAAATACAGCACCATTATCTAGAATATTTGGAGCAGCCCCTTAATTTATTTTTAAGGTGCCTGACTTTTATTTAAAATTTTTCAACCTCATCGTGATGCTAATTTTTATTGTCTTCATATTTAGGGTACCTTTCTCCATAATACATACTGTTGTCTGCCCACCAGAAAGCAGATCTTATCCATGGACCAAGAAACATGATTTGATCATTGTCTATTTAGTGTTCTACCTCAAAGACACAATGCCTATCATTTTTTAAAACATTTTTTATTTCAAAAGAAAAGAAAAATTTGCAAGACAAACTCTTTCTGTAGTGACAAATGTGCTCATGGTTTCAGTAAAATCTAATGCTGCTATTTAGGGATGTTTCTTTGATGGGAATTTTCCCTTTCTGATTTGTTTAGCAAAGGTCGTGTTGGTTATATACTCTTTCCTAGGTTTTCTTTCATGCTCACCACATTTGG
This sequence comes from Piliocolobus tephrosceles, assembly GCF_002776525.5. Lineage (NCBI taxonomy): Eukaryota > Metazoa > Chordata > Mammalia > Primates > Cercopithecidae > Piliocolobus > Piliocolobus tephrosceles. Next base: position 7,239,521 of record NC_045437.1, read on the forward strand.
TTTGATATTTCAGATATCCATCTCTCCTCGAACAACAAATTATTTCCACTTACCAAATGACCCCTCAATCCCCATCATAATGGTGGGTCCAGGAACTGGCATAGCACCGTTTATTGGGTTCCTACAACATAGGTATGTTTTTTTTTTTTTTTTTTTTGGCTAATGGGAAAATGTATTCCTGAGGAACCGTTTTGGATTCTTCAGTCGTTTTTAGGATAATTGAACTTTGATTGTAAAATTTTTATTTAAAAAATTATTATTCAATGTGTGATAACATAATTTATCAGCATGGGAAAAGGAAACACACAATGTAGTAGAGATTTTGCTTTGTACTAGAACTTCCTTTTTTGACTGTGGCACTTTTAGTATTTCCTTCCTCAGCTACAGGGTGGTTTATAGCATATGTGGTTGGGGACAAATACTGGGCCACCTTCGTACTGTGATGATATACAGCTGTTGTATCTATCTCTTAATTGGATAAAATTGGTAGTAACAGATCCAATTATAGTAAAAGTTTCAACATTAAACTCAAACTTTCAACAGTAATTTTCAACAGAATATTAATAAGTGTAACTTTATATCAGAACAGAATTATTTGATATGAAATAAGTAAAATAAAATTGTACTTCTGCTTATATTTGTGAACTAATGCGCAAGTCTTGGGTACTATTCCTCAGTAGAGTCCTGTCCTCTGGACAGTTATTTTACTTCACTTTAAGTTTTTCCTTAAGGAAGCAAAAGCGTAATCACAGATGTCTCTGTCTCATCAGTGTGTTCATCATTTCATAGACACTTTACACATTCTACCTTTCACAGCCCTATGTCACTTTTCCATAGTAAGAGTTCATTTATTCATAAAATTGCTTTTAATATTATTGAATGTAGAACTCTCTCTGGATCTCACAGTGTGATACTTTGAATTGTCCTCATTTTGTGTATGTCGTATGTAGCCGCTTCTCCACACGCTTGCGTAGCGTGGTGTCTGCTGGAGTGGCCATGACGGCCTGTGGAGAGTAAAATGCTAATTAAATGACTGAATGTTCAACTGCAGAGGTGGATTTTACAAATCTCTCTGAGTTTGTTGGTGGTAGTTCCTAATGAAAGAGATTGGTTTTACATATTCCTTATATCACACACCTAAACTTTTTTTTTTCCTACTTAGAGAGAAACTCCAAGAACAACACCCAGATGGAAATTTTGGAGCAGTGTGGTTGTTTTTTGGCTGCAGGCATAAGGATAGGGATTATCTATTCAGGTATTGTACAATTCTAGTATTGTACTCAACCACTGAGTGTACAATTCTAATTCTCAGACTTTCTCAACTTGACAACCTTTTAGTGATCCATTATATATTATATTTCAGAAAAGAGCTCAGACATTTCCTTAAGCATGGGATCTTAACTCATCTAAAGGTTTCCTTCTCAAGAGATGCTCCTGTTGGGGAGGAGGAAGCCACAGCAAAGTATGTGCAAGACAACATCCAGCTTCATGGTCAGGAGGTGGTGAGAATCCTCCTCCATGAGAACGGCCGTATTTATGTGTGTGGGTGAGTCGTTATCGTGCCTAAGTCGGGTAGGAAAGGGCCATCGGTGATGTCTGTAGAAGAAACAAAGGACTGAGAAGCCAATAATCTAGATATGTAGGGATAAGACATTTGATTCTTAAGTACAGGAATAGAAATAACAGTTCTGAAATGATTTTGACGTATTTGCTAGCCCAGAAGTTGTTATTATCAGGGAAATAGTGGTGAAAGTTAATGCTTGCATTGTACATTCTTGGTACCATTTACATACCTGATTTTCGCCTCTGAAAATTACACTCATGTTATAACATTAATCATGTGAATTGAAATCTCCAGATTGATTTTGCTGTATATAAGAATAGGTGATTTGTGCTGTTGTGAACTATTAATAACTAAGAAAGAAAAAGTATGATTTTGACCCTGAGAATGTGGGTACTAGGATTCTTTTTCTTCTAGGCATAATTTGTGGTGATAAAGTTGACAAAAACCCAGAAACATTCTATGTTACTAAATTTGATCTACTTTCTGAGGCAAGATCTGTTATAGAAACCCATAATTGCCATAGAAAAATTGTTTAACACTTACTTGCTTATTTTAATGAGACTCAAAAATTTCTGCTAGTGAGAAAGAATTTTTGAAGTAAGAAATTCACTTTTTCATCCAAACACATTCCTGGGATTCAACACATTCTCTGAGTCAGGTTCTTTTGTTTTTTTCCACTGTAATGCAGGAGACAAAATACTGGCATCATGACCCAGAACATATGTATAAATACAATTGAAACAAGTTTCATGAAACAAAACTTAACATTTTCTGTTTAGTTTTTGTAACACATTCTGATCACTTCTCTTCCATTTTATTTAGTTTGCTTTAAAAGCTAGCTTTGGCTACTAAGTTGATTTCATGTCCTTTCAATAGATTTTGACTCCTAACTGAAAAACATTGCTTTAGGTCGATAAAGGGCAAAACTTCTAGACATTGTTTTGGTTTACATTTTCCTTAGCTTTTAATGAAGTATTTAGTCTGCGTTTTGTTTGGCGAGGACAGTGCCATCGGTGGTCAAATACAGAGTTTTAGAGATGCACCTCTAAATAGTAGAGGCAGAGTCAGTTGTACAGATCACAGATAACTGGTAATTGAGAACTTGGAGAATATCTTAAATGTCCAGACTCTTTTAAGACATTATTCCAGAAATAACTCCTCCCAATCACTGGTGCTTTACTTATCACATTGGTGAAATGCACTTGGAAGCATTAATAGCAGAGGTCAGAGGGTTCAGAAGGAAACCCTGGGTCACTTGAACATTGACGGCCCATCAGGGAAGTGGGAATGAAGTAGACAGAAGGAACAGCCACCAAAGAAGCAAAATTGTCCCAAAGCCAAGAGGGCGCTGTCTCAGGGAGGGAGCCTGTGCTGCTGCTATGTCAAGTGAGAAGACAGCGGAGCAGGCTCGTGGGGTAGAAGTTCCTGGGAGTAGTGGAGGGGAGAGCCTCTTGAGAAAGGTGAGACAGCCACCACAGACACCTCTCAAGAAATTTCACTGTGAGGGGCCAGGACATTTTCAGTTCCTAACATAGTGGAATCTCGTCTGACACTTTGCTTCATTCAGCAAACACCCGAGTGTTGGCTGAGTGCTTGGGCACATTCAGATGTCGATAGATACGAGGATGTATCGGTTTTTGTGTTGCTATAGAGGAATACCTGAGACTAAAGAAAAAAGATTTAATGGACTCATGGTTTAGGCTGTACAGGAAACGGTGCCAGCACCTGCTTCTGGTGAAGACCCCAGGAAGCTTCCACTCTGACAGAAGGCAAAGGGGGAGCAGGCGCCTCACATGGCAAGAGAGGAAGCAAGAGGTAGGGAGAGGTGCCACGCACTCAGCCAGATCTCTCAGGAACGCAGAGGGAGAACTCACTCATTACAGCGAGCGTAGCAAGAAGCCATTCATGAGGGATCCCCCCCATGACCCAGACGCCTCCCACCAAGCCCCACTTCTAACTGGGAACCACATTTTAGCATAAAGATTTGGAGAGGGCACACATCCAAACTGTATCAGAGGATAAGTGAGTTACACTTCCTACCCTCAAGCAGCTTACTCCCTGGTGAGAAAGCTGCACATAAACAGACGTTTCTGACGTCGGAAGTGTTCCAGAGAGCACTGCAAGAGCGCCCAGGAGGGGTACCTCCGCTGTCTTGTAAACTGAAGAGTTAAGATGTAGAAGCACTTCAAAAGGACCTGGCACATACTAAGTCCTCGATAAAGGTGTCTGTTACTAATTGTATGTGCATAAAGACCTAGAAGTGTGCAAGAGATCTGGTTCCGTTCAGGAGTACGAGTCTACTGTGTGCTTCGAGAGTGGAAGGCGGGGAATGAGGGACGAGCCAGCAGGTGGGCTGGAGCCAGGCGGGGCCTCAGATGCTTCTCTGACACCTAGGAAATTCTTGGCCTACTGTCGGGACCTGGAGCCTGTGGAGGATTGGGATCTGTAGAACCGTGTGGTCAGCTGTGCCTCCTACAACAGTCACCGTAGATGAAGGCCTGGCCTGGGCATGAGTGAGGCTGGGAGATCTGTGTGAGATGTTCCGAGAAGAGGGAGGGAAGAACTATGGTGGTACAAAGGGAATTAGACTTGTGAATTAAGGAGGATTTAGTAAAAATGCCTGCTTGTAAACAATCATCTTATTATTTCCTTTTTTAGAGATGCTAAGAATATGGCCAAGGATGTACATGATGCCCTTGTGGAAATAATAAGCAAAGAGATTGGAGTTGAAAAACTAGAAGCAGTGAAAACCCTGGCCACTTTAAAAGAAGAAAAACGCTATCTTCAGGATATTTGGTCATAAAACCAGAAATTAAAGAGAATTAAGCTTGTTTGACTGAAAGTACTAGAAGTTAGTTTTACTAGTGCCGGAACTTTAAATTTTCAAAAGAAAATTTTCTTTTAGCATTTCTTAGAGGAGATGGAGCGGGGATTGGATCATTTAACAATATAACAAAACTTCCTGATTTGATTTTCCGTGTCTTCCATCTACGCCCTTCCTGTGCCTGTGACTCTTCCTGAACTGCCCTGTTGCCTGTGGGCTCTCCTGAGCTGAGGCAGCCTTCAGTCCCCATCAGCGCCTCCTTGACTTCCCGGAGAACTTCACAGAGACTCTGTCCTTCCATGCAAAGGCTTCCTGAAGTAGGGAGACTGACTGAGTAGCTCATTCGTGTGAACTTACAGTGCCAACATTTAAAAAAATACGAAAATGATTTATTTTTGTATGATGTATACCCATAAAGAATGCTCATATTAATGTACTTAAATTACACATGTAGAGCATATCTGTTACATGTTTATATAACTATCAAATGGTTGTTACTAGAGCTATATTTCTGATAAAAAATATTTTAGGATAATTGCCTACAAAGGGATTTATTTTCATGATGCTGGAAATATGAAATGTATTTTGAAATTTCACTCTGACATATGATTTATCTATTACCATTACTTTTTTTTAAGTCACAATTTCAGAATTTGGGAACATTTGCATTCAATTTACAGGTACCAGTACGTACATAGTTTAGTAAAAAGATACAGCCTTTTTCTTCTCTTTTCAAACTCCTTTTATTTCTGCTGCTTGGCACATTTTTGGGTTTTCCCACGCTCTTCATCTTCATACCACTCGAGCTGTGTCCTGTACCTAAAATACTGACTTGAGTAGTATCCTTGTATTTTTAGATTCCCAGTATCTAATTCTCTGTTATAATTTGCCCAAACAAAACAAAATAACAAAGGATTATGATAACCTTTTTCCACTGTTCTAGTATATATTGTATTTTTATTTGATAGTTTGGCATTTAAAAAATTTCTATTGAAGGCTTTTGATCCTTTTGAGAAATAAAGATCTGAAAGAAACGGCATAATCTTAAAATGTAAATTTTTGTGGCTGTTTAATCTCTTCTTTTCATTATTATATATTTTCTAATAGAAGCCAATCTAAAAATATGGGATAGGAACATATACTAAGCAAGTACTGTGTAACATGCATAATTATTTGTATAAGTTGTTTGTATAAGCCAAGATATACTTAAGGTGAAAACATTAAAAGAGACAACAATATTCCTTATTAATAAGATACAACAATCAAGAACTTGTGTCCACCTACCAATACTGTTTGTAATTACATGACCCAAAACTTTTATGTATAAAAAGAAACTGACAAATAGTCAATCATAACTTAGTGTTGGAAACTGACCTAAGCCAATTTGCTTATACACAGCATCCAAGTTATGTCTAGAAACTACTAGATTATCTACGTTTTAGGTGGGTGTCGTTCAGCTGCTCCCTGCAGCCTTACCAGCTAGTGATAGTGAAAATACATTTCATTATAAATGCTGCTGTACATACAGATATGCATTATCATTTTTTAAATGTATTATCTTATTATCTGTGACTTATTAGTAATCGGGCACAAAACAGTTGTACTAACCTAGTTTCTAAACTTAATGAAGTTCCGACTGTCTCTTCAGGCACTCCACCACATCTTGCAGGAAGAGTTCACTCAAGGTGCGTTGCAACGTAGATGTGACTCCTCCAGGGGCAAAATGTTGTCCTTACCATGAACCATCCTCTAACCTAGTGACTGGACATACTATTTCAGAGGTAAGCCTCAGGCACCAGCCTAGGGCCTTGCTGGATAAAGTCTTTAACCTTGTTTATGTCAGGGTAGGGAGAAGTTAGCAGTGAGGGACCTTTTCTAACCTGTTATTCTAACAAGCCACTATTGCACTCATTATTTTTAATAGCCAGTCTTCATACAGATCAGTGATAAAATTAACAAAAGAGCTTGTGGTAGGCAGTTCTGCAAAGTGACTTTTCTGATTAGAACGCTCACTGCACGTAGACGGTTCCGTTCTGTGGTTCAGACTTACTACAGTGTTTGTGGGTTATTCTAAAGTGAGTTACACTGTTCAACTGAAACAATCGTTCTATTGAGTCATACACTACCAGATAAAAAATAAAAAGCATTTGGATTTCACAGCAAACTATATGATAATATATGCCACACCCAACAAACTGGGCACCCTTGTTGATTTCAAATACTCTTGAACCATTTTAAAACATTGACCATGAACTAAGCCATAAAGGAACATTCAACAAATCCCATAAAGCCTTGTTCACTGACTAATGTAATAAAAAGAACTACGAAAAACCCACCAAGGCCACAGTGAAACATTTTAACATTTTAACTGTGAAAAGACCATCCTGATGTTATGATATGCTCACGATGAAGCTTTGCATGCACTACAGACAAATGTTGGAAAGTCTGTCTCAGCCTCAAGGGCAGTGAATTCTGAAAGTTAATGTGGACACGAGTTTCTTCTCAGTTTTCCTCCTCTGCTGCAGTTTTTTTTGAGTTATCTTCTTTTCTGGTAAGAAATTGTCAATCAAGTAAGTCAGATATAAAAATATTTGCAAGCAGCTAAAATCAGCTCTAAAAATGATGTAGTGAAACTCAAGATTTTAAATTGTTCGTTGAAGAGCAGCACACAAAAATTGTGTAGAATTATTAACTATGCAACAACAACAAAAAAGTCAATAACATTTAAACAGAAAAAAGAAGAATCAAATTCCTGAGAAGAATATTAGGGAAAAGAACAGCAACGCCTGGCCTTGCAGTAGCAGAAGGAATTGCAGGATGTGTTGAATATTTTGATTATTTCCACTAGGAACTAGATAGTTCTAAAGCAGTGGATGAAACATTCTCAGGTTCGTTAATATTAGCCCATTTTCCCATATTCTTTTAGCAGAGAAGAAAAATTTTAGACGCTTTCACCTGGTATAATACAAACTTACGATGAATTTTCTGGTGAAAATATCTTAGGGGAATTTCTTCTATTGCAGAGATGTTTGAAAACTATTATAATCCACCCTGAAGAAAGAAAAACATGAACAGTATTTCAATTTCTGGAGCTTATTGTAAAATGTGATTTTCATGAATCTCTGAAAAACTCATCCTCAAACTTAAGGGTTTTTTCAAGTCTTCATACATCTATGACTCCACGTGAAAAAAAAACTTTTCAAAATTAAAATTTAAGAAGTAAGTTTTTCAATTCAATTTGAGTGAAGAAAGCTCATAAATTCTCTTATACATCCATAGAACTTGAATATACAGAAATTAATTTTTATAAATATGCAGAAGTTACAGATCAAAAGCAGACACTGTAATATAATTCACTAAGGTGTAAGACCAATATGTAGGTGTAAGTTTCCCTTGTTTTCCCAAAAAACACATTAGTGCAATTAAAAATAATTTATGGCTTTTTATCTTTAAAATTTTTAAAATTTATCCAAATAAATATAAGTTTTGGGGGCTATATCTGCTAATTTAATACCTTCATATAATTTGTAAAGATAAAATCACTGTAACTGGAATATCCATCACCTTAAATATTGTTCTTTTCTTTATGTTAGAAACATTCAAATTATTCTCTTCTGACTATTTTGAAATATTTAATAGATTATTATAACTATGCTAACCCTACTGATCTATCAATCGCTAGGTTTTATTTATTCTAACAAATTGTATATTTGTCCCCATTGATCAACCTTTCTTCATTCTCCCCTTCCCTCTACCCTTCCCAGACTCTAGTAATCGCCAATCTGCTCTATATCTTCATGAGATCCACTTTTTTGTAGCTCCCACATATGAATGCGACTATGCAATATTTGTCTTTCTGTTGCTGAGAATGACAAGATTTCACTGTTTATGGCTGAATAATATTTCATTATGTATATATACTATATTTTCTTTATTCATTCATCCATTGATGGACACTTAGGTTAATTCTGTATTTTGGCTATTGTGAATAGTGCTGCAATAAACATGGGAGGGCAGATATCTCTTTGATATATTAATTTCCTTTCTTTAGGATTACCCAGCAGTGAGATTGCTGGATTACATGGTCATTCTATTTTTACTTTTTATGAGGACCTACATACAGATTTCTATCATGGCTGTACTAATTTACATTTCCACCAACCATGTAGGAGGTTCCTCTTTCTCCACATTCTCATCAGCATCCATTATTTCATCTTTTTGATAAAAGCCATTTTAACTGGAATGAGATGGTGTCTCATTGTGGTATTAATTGATTTTTCTGATGATTAGTGATGTTGAGCGTTTTTTTTCACATGGCCACTTGTAAGTCTTCTTTTGAGAAATGTCTATTAGATTTTTTTGGTCCATTTTTAAATTAATTTTGTTGTCATTGAATTGTTTGAGTTGTTTATATATTCTGGTTATTAGTCCCATGTCAGTTGAATGGTTTGCAAATATTTTATCTCGTTCTATAGTTGTCTCCTCACTCTGTTAATTGTTTCCTTTCCTGTACAGAAGCTTTTTACCTTGATGTAATTTCCTTTGTCTGTTTTTGTTTTGGTTGCCTATGTTTTCAAGGTCTTACACAAAAATCTTTGCCTAGACCCGTGTCTTGGGGCATTTCCCCAAATATTTTTTCTAGTAGTTTCGTAGTTTCTGGTCTTAGATTCAAGTCTTTAATCCATTTTGATTTGATTTTTGTATGTGGTGAGCGATAGAGTTGATAGAGTTCTAGTTTTATTCTTCTGCATATGGGTATCTAGTATTTTCAGCACCACTGATTGAGAAGACCCTTTCTTCAATGTATGTTCTTGTTGCCTTTGTAAAAACTGAGATGACTATAAATGCATAAATTCTTCCAATCCATGAGCATGGGCTATCTAATATCCTTTTAAATGTTTGTCTCTTCCTCAATTACTTTCATCAGTGTTATATAGTTTTCCTTGTATAAATCTTTCACATCTTTAAATTGATTTCTAGATATTTTATATTCTTTATTGCTATTGTAAATAGAATTGCTTTCTTGATTTCTTTCTTATATTGCTTTCTTGTGGCATGTATAAATGATACTAATTTTTGTATGCTGATATTGTATCCTGCAACTTTACACTGAATTTGTTTATTAGTTCTAACAGTTTTTGGTTGAATTTACGTTTTTCTAAGTATAAGATTACATCCTCTGCAAACAAGACTAATCTGACTTCTTTCTTTTCCATTTGTAAGCCCTTCATTTATTTCTCTTGTCTAATTTCTATGGTCAGGACTTCCAGTATTATGTCAAATAGAAGCAGTTAAAGTGAGCATACTTTTCTTGTCTTAGAGAAAGTTTCAATTTTTCCCCATTCAGTATGATGTTTGCTGTGGGTGTGTCATATATTGCCTTTATTATTTTGAGGTGTGTTTCTCCTATACCCACTTTGTTGAGAATTTTTATCATAAAGGGATGTTGAATTGTATTGAATACTTTTTATTATCTATGGAAATGATTATGTGGTTTTTGTTCTTGCTTCTGTTAATGTGATGTATCACATTTATTAATTAACATATGTTGAACCGTCCTTGCATCCCTGGGTTGAATCCCACTTGATCGTAGTGAGTGATCTTTTTTAACGTGTTGGTGAATTTGGTTTACTAGTATTTTGAAGACTTTTTATCTATGTTGTGTTAGTCTGTTTTCACACTGCTATAAAGAACTACCTGATACTGGGTAATTCATAAAGAAAAAAAGTTTAATTGACTCACAGTTTTGCATGGCTGGGGAGGTCTCAGGAAACTTAAAATCATAGCAGAAAGTGAAGGGAAACAAGGCACGTATTACATGGCAGCAGGAAAGAGAGAGTTGGGGGGAAGTACCACACTTTTAAACCATTAGATCTTGTGAGAACTCACTCACTAGATCATTAGATCTTGTGAGAACAGCATGGGGAAAATCTACCCCCGTGATCCAATCACCTCCTACCGGGTCCCTCCTTTGATGGGGGGATTACAATTTGAGATGAGATTTTGGTGGGGCCGCAGAGCTAAACCACATAATTCTGCCCCTGGCCACTCCCAAATATCATGTCCTTTTCACATTCTGAAACCAATCATACCTTCCCAATAGTCCCCTAAAGTCTTAACTCATTCCAGCATTAACTCAAAAGTACAAGTCCAAAGTCTCATCTGAGACAAGCAAGTTCCTTTTGCCTATGAGCCTGTAAAATAAAACACAAGTTAGTTACTTCCAAGATACAGTGGGGGTACAGGCATTGGTGAATGTTCATTTTTCAAATGTGAGAAATTGGCCAAAACAAAGGGGCTACAGTTCCCATGCAAGTCTGAAACACAGCAGGGCAAGTCACTAAATCTTAAAACTCTGAAATGACCTCTTTTAACTCCATGTCTCTCATCTAGGGCATGCTGATACAAAAGATGGGCTCCCAAGGCCTTGGGCAGTTCTGCCTCTGTGGCTCTGCAGGGGATAGCCCTCGTGGCTGCTCTCACGGGCTGGCGTAGAGTACCTGCAGCTTTTCCAAGCTCACAGTGCAAGCTGTTGGTGAATCTACCATTCTGGTGTCTGGAGGATGGTGGCAGTTTCCTCACAGCTCCACTAGGCAGTTCCTCAGTAGGAGACTCCGTGTGGGGGCTTCAATCCCATATTTCCCCTCTGCATTGCCATAGTGGAAATTCTCCATGAGGGTTCTGCTCCTCTAGTAGACTTCTGCCTGGACATCCAGGCATTGCCACACATCCTCTGGAATCTAGGTGGAGGCTCCCAAAGCTGAACTCTAGTCTTCCGCACACCCACAGGCCCAACACCATGGGGAAGCCACCAAGGCTCAGTATTTGCACCCTCTGAAGCTATGGCCCAAGCTGTAGCTTGGTCCCTTTTAGCCATAACTGGAGCTGGAATGGCTGGAATACAGGGAACCATGCCCCAAGGCTGCACAGAGCAGTGGGGCCCTGGGTCTGGCCCACAAAATCATCTTTCCCTCCTAGGCCTCTGGGTCTGTGATGGGAGGGGCTGCTGTAAAGATCTCTGAAGTGCCCTGGAGACATTTTCTCCATTGTCTTTGCTATTAACATTCAGCCTCTCTTTACTTATGCAAATTTCTATGGCCAGTTTGAGTTTCTCCCTAGAAAACAGTGTTCTTTTCTAACACATAGTCAACTTACCAATTTTCCAAACTTTTATACTCTGCTACCCTTCACTGTCCATATCACTATCAGCATTTTGGTCAAAACCATTCATCAAGACTCTGGGCAAAGTTTCGAACCTTCCCACATTTTCCTGTCTTCTTCTGAGCCCTTCAAACTCTTCCAACCGCAGCCTGTTACCTAGTTCCAAAGTAGCTTCTACATTTTCAGGTGTCTTTACAGCAGTGCCCCAACTCTGGTACCAAATTCTGTATTAGTCCATTTTCACACTGCTATAAATAACTACCTGAGACATGATAATTTATAGAGAAAATAAGTTTAATTGATTCACAGTTCTGCATGGCAGGGGAGGCCTCAAGAAACTGGCAGTTACGGTGGAAGGCAAAAAGGAAGTGAGGCACATCTTACATGGCAGCTGGAGAGAGAGTGAAAACGGAGAAGTGTCAGTTTAAACCATCGTATCTCGTGAGAACTCACACACTATCAGGAGAAGAGCATTGGGAAAATCTGCCCCCATCATCCAGTCACTTCATACCATGTCCCTCCCTTGACATGTGGGGATTACAATTTGAGATGAGAGTTGGGTAGGGACACATAGCCAAACCATATCATATGTTCACCAGTGATATTGGCCTGTATTTTTCTTTTTTGTCATTGTGTTTCTGTCTGATTTTGATCTATGAGAATATTGCTGACTTCATAGAATGTATTCAGAAGTATTTCCTCCTCTTCGATATTTTTGAAGACGTTGAGTAGAATTTATATTAGTTCTTCAAATGTTTGGTAGAATTCAGCAGATAAAACTTCAGGTCCTGGGCTTTTCTTTGATAGGAACATTTTTCTGATGGCTTTGATTTCATTACTCATTGATTTGTTGAGGTGTTCTGTTTCTTCATAGTTTAATCCTGGTAGGTTTTAGGTGTTCAGGCATTTATTCATTTATTTTAGGTTTTCCAATTTGTTGTCATATAGTTGTTCATAATAGTCTCCAAAGATCATTTGTATTTCTGTGGCCTCAGTTGCTGTGTCTCCTTTTTGGTTTCTGATTTAATGTATTTGGATCTTCTCTCTCTCTCTTTTTTCTGTTTTAGCTAAAGGTTTGTCAATTTTGTTTATTCTATTCAAAAAACCAGCTCTTTATTTTGTTGATTTTCTGTATTGCTTTTTAATCTCCATTTTATTTATTTTTGCCCATAAATTTATTATTTTTTTGCTACTAATTTTTGATTTGATTTGTCCTTGCTTTCCTAGTTCCTTTAGATTCATCTTTAGATTGTTTACCTGAAGTAATTCTACTTTTTTTGACATAGGTGTTTATTGTTATAAATTTCCCTGTTAGTACTGCTTTTGCTGTATACTATGGTTTTTGGTTTGTTTCATTTCCATTTTCATTTGTTTCAAAATTTTTTTTGAATATCTTTCTTAATTTCTTCATAGACCCATTGGTCATGCAGAACTGTATTGCTTAATTTCCATATGTGTGTGTGTTTTCCAAAGTTTCTTTTGCTATTAATTTTTAGTTTTATCCTATTGTGGTCTGAAAATAAACGATATGATTTATACGTTTTTGAATTTGTTGATACTTTTTTTGTGGCTATTCTGGACTTTTGGGGTCTATTCTGGACCTCTATATGCTGATAAGAATGTATTTTCTGCAGTAGTTGGATGAAATCTTCTGTAAATTTTAGTTAGAACTAGTTGGTGTGTAGTTCAACTCCAATGTTTCTTTGTTCATTTTCTGCCTAGATGATTTTTTCCTTACTGTGGGAGGAGTGTTGAAGCCCCTACTATCATTGTATTAAAGTCTGTTTTCTCCTTTCAGTTTATTAACATTTACTTTATATACTTGGGAGCTCCAGTGTTGGGTGCATAGATATTTATAATTGTTTTATCACTGTATTAGTTCATTTTCATGATGCTGATGAAGACATACCTGAGACTGGGAAGAAAAAGAAGTTTAATTGGACTTATAGTTCCACATGGCTGGGGAGGCCTAAGAATCATGGTGGGAGGTGAAAGGCATCTCTTACATGGCAGCAGCAAGAGAACATGAGGATGAAGCAGAAGTGGAAACCCCTGATAAACCCATCGGATCTCACGAGACTAATTAATTATAATGAGAATAGCATGGGAAAGATACGCCCCATGATACAATTACCTCACCCTGGGTCCCTCCACAACATTTGGAAATTCTGGAAGGTACAATTCAAGTTGAGATTTGGGTGGGGACACAGCCAAGGCATGTCAATTATCTTACTGATTTGGCCCCTTTATCATCGTATAGTGACCATCTTTGTCTCTTTTTTAGTACCTCCAATTTGTAGTCTGTTTTATCTGATGTAAATATAGCTACTCCTGCTCCCATTTGGTTTTAGGGTTGCATGGAATATGTTTTTTCACCCCTTTACTTTCCGTCTATGCGTGTCTTTATAGGTGTAGTCAATTTCTTGTATGCAGCATGCAATTAGGTTTTGTTTCTTTATCTGCTCAGCCATTTTATGCCTTTTGATTGGAGAATTTGGTTCACTAACATTCTTTGCTATTGATAAATAAGGATTTACTACTGACATTTGCCCCATGTTATCTGGTTGTCTGTTTTTCTTTTTATAACTTTTTTTTTTTCTTTTTAAAAACTGTCTTCCATTGTGGTTAAATGACTTTCTCTGTTAGTATGTTTTAATTTATAGTTTTCTTTTTTAATTTAGAGACAGGGTCTCACTCTACCACCCAGGTGGATTTCAGTGGTACAATCATAGTTCACTGCAGCCTTGAACTTTTGGGCCCAGGCAAACTTCCCACGTTAGCCCCCTGAGCAGCTAGAAGTACAGGTGCATGCAACCATACCTGGCTAATTTTTAAAATTTTTGTAGAGAGGGGTCTCAATATTTTTCCCAGCCTGGTCTTGAACTCCTGACCTCAAACAGTCCTCTTGTCTCAGCCTCTCAAAGTGCTTGGATTACAGGTTTGAGCCACTGAACCCAGCCAATGTTTTTATTTTTATGATTCTATGATAGATTTTGCATTGTAGTTACTATGTGGCTTACAAAAACCAACTTATACTTGTAAAAATTTATTTCAAAGAGATGAAAACTTAGATCACACAGAAAATAATAGAAAAAATGAAAAAAGCCCACATACTTTAACTTCATCACCCAATTCTGACTTTACATTGTCTCAATTTTCATATTTTTATACTGCCTATTTCTTAACACGTTGCTGTATCTATTATTGTTTTGATAGACTTGTCTTTTTTTCTTCATACTAGAATTATGAGTGGATTGCTCACCATAATTGCAGCATTAGCGTGTTCTTGGTTTTCCATGTACTTAATTCTCTCGGTGTGTGTTATACTTCCAAATGTTTTCTTTTTTCATTTAAGTGTTTTTAATTATTTTAGATTAAAGAACACCTTTTAGCATTTCTTGTAAGATGGATCTCTTGGTGGTGAATTCTCTCAGCTTTTGTTTGAGATAGACTTTATCTTTCTTTCATATTTGAAGGATTGCTTTGCTGGATACAGTATTCTTGAATGGAAGTGTGTTTTCTTTCGGAACTTTAGAAATGTGATCCCACTCTTTCCTGATCTGTATAGCTTTCTTTAAGAAGTCTGTTGCCCAATGAATTGGAGTTTCTTTATACATTGTTTATTTTGTCTTGCTGCTTTTAGGATCCTTTTTCTTTGACTTTTGGTAGTTTGATTATTATATGCCTTGGGGTAGTTTTATTTAGATTGAATCTGTTTTGTTTGCTGACCTTTCTAAAGCTGGATATTTGTCTATTTCTTAAGTTTTGGAAAAATTTCTATTTTTTTTGAAAAAGCTTTCTACCTCTTGCTCTTCCTCAACTCCCTCTTTAATACCACTAATTCTTAGGTTTCATCTTTTCAGGTAATTTTCTATATCTTGTAGCCAATCTTCATTTGTTTTCATTATTTTTCTCTTCTATTTTCAAATGGCCTGTCTTAGAGCTCGTTGGTTATTTCCTCTGCTTGACTTGATCTGCTGAGAGCCTCTAATGAATTTTCCATTTTGGCAAATGAATTTCTCAGTTCCAAGATTTCTGTTTGATTTTTATTATGATTATTTCAATCATTTAGTTAAATTTCTCTGACAAGTTTCTGAATTGCTTTTCTGTGTTATCCTGAATATCACTGAGTTTCCTTAAAACTGCCATTTTGAATTCTTGGTCAGAGTTCACATATCACCACTTCATTAGGGTCAGTTGCTTTTTCCTTGCTTTGTCCCTTTAGAAGAGATCATGGTTATCCGCTATTGTTTCTGTTGGATGTACATCTGTGTTTTTTCATTGAAGAATTATTTATTCTAGTCTTCTCTGGCATTTTTGTTTTTTATTGGATATGTTGGATCCTTTGTAATTTACCTTTTTATATATTTTCTTTTTTTCCCCTACTAGGTTGCTGCCTCCTTTTCAGCAGTAGATGACACCTTAAGACTAAGTTTGCCTTGGTTCTAGTAAACAATCAGCGTACCACCTATCTCAAATCATAAGGTTTCAAAGGGGATATCCCAGTAGTATGAGAAGGCTGGGGGTTCACACTCAGTGGACCTATGAAATGAACCTCTTAACAGCATGATGCTACTGAAGAGCCACTCTGATTCAGTGTCGTCGTTGACCAAATTAGACAGCAAAATTTTGAGGCCTAGGGATGATAGTTCCACCTTCCCTCTTTGTCTCTGGCTGTTCTCAGGGATATTTCTTCCTTCAGACACCAGTGATGGTTTCTGTGGGCAAAAGGGAAAGGTCTCCCACTAGGAAGCCCTGAATGGTGGGGAAGCTGATTGTACACCTTGATGTCACTTTTTTCAGTGTAGTGACTCTATATTGAGGAAAATTTTCCTCATGCTTTTGTGTCTGGAATTGGTGGGTTCTTGGTCTTGCTGACTTCAAGAATGAACCCTCCGGCCCTCGTGGTGAGTGTTACAGTTCTTAAAGATGGTATGTCAGGAGTTTGTTCCTTCTGATGTGCAGATGTGTCCAGAGTTTCTTCTTCTGGTGGGTTCGTGGTCTCGCTGACTTCAGGAATGAAGCTGTAGACCTTCACAGTGAGTGTTACAGCTCTTAACGGTGGCACGTCCAGAGTTTTTCGTTCCTCCCCGTGGGTTCGTGGTCTCACTGGCTTCAAGAGTGAAGCTTCACACCTTCCCAGTCAGTGTTACAGTTCATAAAGGCGGCATGTCCGGAGTCGTTCGTCCCTCCCACTGGGTTCGTGGTCTTGCTAGCTTCAACAGTGAAGCTGCAGACCTTCGCAGTGAGTGTTAGAGCTCATAAAGGCAACGCGAACCCAAGGAGTGCATAACAAACAGCAAGATTTATTGCCAAGGGCAAAAGAACAAAGCCTCCACAGCAGGCAAGGGCACCAGACCACGTTGCTGCTGCTGCCTCGCATGGCCTACTTTTATTCCCTTATTTGGCCCAACCCACATCCTGCTGATTGGTCCATTTAACAGACAACTGATTGGTCCATTTTACAGAGTGCTGATTGGTCCGTTTTACAGAGTGCTGATTGGTCCGTTTTGACAGAGTACTGATTGGTGCATTTACAAACCTTGAGCTAGACACAGAGCACTGATTGGTGTATTTATAATCCTTTAGCTAGACAAAAGTTCTCCAAGTCCCGACCCCACCCTTAGAAGCCCAGCCAGCTTCACCTCTCCCTTTGTGATGGGCAGATTGGGTGGAGGGGCATTATGAATATGGAAGTCTGATTACCTTACTGTCTGCTTAAAATTTGTTTACTTCTCTGTGACCCCAGGAACTGTCTCATTCTCATATCTGAGTTCTGGAATATTACTGGTGATATTCGTGGCACTGTGTATTTGTTTCTGGGTTTCTGTGGGGAGGAGGTAATGAGGCCAGCTTGCTTCTACACCACCATTTTGGAATGGGAAGCTTTCATTAAATTATAATACTTTATTTTTTATTTTTAACTGGAATGATATATACATGATCAAGTTCAGTACAACTTTTTTTTAACTGACTGTAAAGATTTTTACTGGTTCTGTTTTACTGGCTGTGCTTTTTAATGACTGTAAACATTTTTACTGTTTCTTTTCCACCATTATTAATATATGTTTCATTACATAATTACTACTGAAAAGAATTTTGTCACATAACGGATGTGAGTGATAAATCATGATCTGCTTGGGTTTCAAACGTGTTATGGATAACACTGCTGACCCAAAGCATGACTTTTGAAAGAGGAAGTACATGGGATCATCATCATAAATAACACAGTGTCCTGAGTGATGAGCTTTCTATGATGCTACAGGAAGAATTTCATTAAAAATAATAATAGAAAAACATTAAAAAATTTTAGTGTTTTCTTAACATCCTATATTTTTCTACTCCATTAAAATGCAGAAGTTAGAAAACAGAACATTTCTTCCCTTTCACTGTTTCTTCCATTTAAAAACAGTACATTTTCTTGATTGTTTGGCATCTTAAACTTCCTTTATCCTTTTGCAAGGTAGACTGTCCAGTATCTTTTTAAATCACACCAAATTAGAATATATATGATGGTACTTCTGAATATATGAATTACATTTTAATTTCTGAATGTTTCTCTTATTTAATGTCGATATATATGTATAAAAAACTAAAGCTAATATTTGGTGTAAATATTCAAATATAAGCCAAGACCAAA
This sequence comes from Piliocolobus tephrosceles, assembly GCF_002776525.5. NCBI lineage: Eukaryota > Metazoa > Chordata > Mammalia > Primates > Cercopithecidae > Piliocolobus > Piliocolobus tephrosceles. The sequence goes on from NC_045437.1 coordinate 7,257,710, forward strand.
TTCAGTACTTATTTATAAAACACATCTTTTATTCCCTCTCACATTGTGTAATGAACCTGGCTTAGAAAAGTCTGGAGACTTTGTATGACTTAAGGCTTCAAGTGCTACTGAAACCAGTATCTACACTAATTCATTTTCTCTGAAAAGAATCCTTCCTGTGTTTTGAGCTGGGCTCTGGGTAAACAAAGAAAGGAGTAAAGCTTTAATGCTTCCTGTATCTCTCAGTCTACTGGCTTTACCGTAACCAAGAACTTTGATTTGCAGATTTGGTGTTACAGCCTTTGTAACATTGTCCTCGTTTTGAGGAAATTACTAAATTTTTATCAACCTTTGTAATTGGGTAGGCGTATTAACCTAAATGGGTAGGAATTTTTAGTAGTTCATTAGTTTATTTAATGTATGTAAAGTGTTTAGAGCTATATCAGACACAAAATAAGCATTTAAAGTGTGTGCATATTTATGCTACTGTTACCGCTATTACTATTACTACTATCACTTCTACAAATGTTCCTGGAGAAACACCAGGTTGATGGGTGTGCTGTGAATTTTGGAGAAGCATTTAATGTACAACAAGGTCATTTTGATATGTTTTTAGTTCTCCTGGCAAGTGCCCAGCTCATCACATGGTTCCAGAGCAGACATCTGTCTCCATGGTCCTTGATTCAGTAGCAGTTAACTCAGCACCTTTCACAGCTTTAATTCATTTTCTAAAGGTTAACAGGCAAAGAACAGGTTCAGAAAAGGTCTAAATCATGTTTTTATTTTTCCAGGTGGATGACTTTAACAAAAGATCATGACTCCATTGTGTATAAGAGCAGTTAAATTCTGCCTTTGTTTCAGAACATATCTGTAGGTTATTAAGTTTTTATTTTGCTTCAGTATTTTCAAGGGGAAGTGAGAAAGTTGTAATTTCTTTGTAAGAAGTTTCTCTGTAAAATATGTGAGCCACTGTCACAAGACCCACTACAGCTAAGGGACTTAGTTGCTGTATCAGTCTGTTTTCACACTACTGATAAAGGCATACCCCACACTGGGCAATTTACAAAAGAAAGAGGTTTATTGGACTCACAGTTCCATGTGGCTGGGGGGGCCTCACAATCATGGTGAAAGGTGAAAGGCACTTCTCACATGGTGGCAGACAGGAGAAGAGAGCTTTTGCAGGGAAACTTCCCTTTTTAAAACAATCAGATCTTGTGAGACTTATTCACTATCATGAGAATATCATGGGAAAGACCCATCTCCATTATTCAGTTACCTCCCACAGGGTCCCTCCCACAATATGTGGGAATTCTGGGAGCTACAGTTCAAGATACGATTTGGGTTGGGACACAGCCAAACCATATCATTCTGACCCTGACCCTTCCCAAATCTTGTGTCCTCACATTTCAAAACAAATCATGCGTTCCCAAGAGTCCCAAGAGTCCCTCAAAGTCTTAACTCATTTCACCATTAACTCAAAAGTCCACCATACAAAGTCTCATCTGAGATAAGGTAAGTCTCTTCTGACTCTGAGCCACTACAGCCAAAAGCAAGTTAGTTACTTCTGAGATACAATGAGGGTACAGGCATGGATAAATACAGCCATTCCAAATGGGAGAAATTAGCCAAAACAAAGGGGCTACAGGCCCCATGCAAGTCTGAAATCCAACAGGGTAGTCAAATCTTAAAGCTCCATAATGAGCTCCTTTGACTCCATGTCTCACATCCAGGTCACTCTGATGCAAGAAGTGGGTTCCCATAGTCTTGAGCAGCTCTTCCCCTGTGACTTCACAGCGTACAGCCTCTCTCCTGGCTGCTTTCATGGGAGGGTTGAGTGTCTGTGACTTTTGCAGCCACATGGTGCAAGCTGTCAGTGGATCTACCATTCTGGGATCTGGAGGATGGTAGCCCTCTTCTCACAGCTCCATTAGGCAGTGCCCCAGTGGGGACTCTGTGGGGGGCACTCACCCCACATTTCCCTTTTGCACTGCTCTAGCAGAGGTTTTCCATGAATGTCCTGTTGCTGCAGCAAACTTGTGTCTGAACATTCAAGCATTTCATACATCCTCTGAAATCTAGGTAGAGGTTCCCAAACCTTAATTCTTGACTTCTGTGCACCCACAGGCTCAACACCATGTGGAAGCTGCCAAGATTTGGGGTTTGCACCCTTTGAAGCCGTGGCTCGAGCTGTACCTTTGCACCTTTTAGTCATGGCTGGAGTGACTGGGATGCAGGGCACCAAGTTCCTAGGCTGCAGACAGCAGAGGGACCCTGGGCCCGGGCCCACAAAACCATTTTTTCCCTCTAGGCCTCTGGGACTGTGAAGGGAGAGGCTGCTGTAAAGGTCTCTGAGATGCCCTGGAAACATCTTCCCCATTGATTAACATTGGGCTTCTCGTTACTTATGCAGATTTCTGCAGCCTGCTTGAATTTCTCCTCAGAAAATGGGGTTTTCTTTTCTATCACATTGGTCAGGCTGCAAATTTTCTGAACTTTTATGCTCTGTTTCTCTTTTAAAACTGAATGCCTTTAACAGCACCCAAGTCACCTCTTGAATGTTATGCTGCTTAGACATTTCTTCTGCCAGATACCCTAAATCATCTCTCTCAAGTTCAAAGTTCCACAGACCTCTTAGGCAGGAGCAAAGTGCCGCCAATCTCTGTGCTAAAGCATAACAAGAATCACCTTTGCTCTAGTTCCCAACAAGTTCTTTATCTCCGTCTGAGACCACCTCAGGCTGGATTTCATTGTCCATATCGTTATCAGCATTTTGGTCAAAGCCTTTCAACAAATCTCTAAGGAGTTTCAAACTTTCCCACATCTTCCTGTCTTCTGAGCCCTCGAAACTGTTCCAACCTCTACCTGTTACCCAGTTCCAAAGTCGCTTCCACATTTTCGGGTTTCTTTGCAGCAGCACCCCACTCTACTGGTAGCAAATTACTGTATTAGTCCATTTTCATGCTGATGATAAAGACATACTCAAGACTAGGCAATATACAAAAGAAAGAGTTTTATTGAACTCACCGTTTCACATGCCTGGGGAGGCCTCACAATCATGGCAGAAGGTGAAAGGCATGTCATGTCTTACATGGCAGCAGATAAGAGAAGAGAGCTTGTGCAGGGAAATTCAACTTTTTAAAACCATCAGGTCTTGTGAGACTTATTCACTATCACAAGAAGAGCGTGGAAAAGATGTGACCCCATAATTCACTTGCCTCCCACTGGGTCCCTCCCACAACATGTCAGAATTATGGGAGATACAATTCAAGATGAAATTTGGGTGTGGACGCAGCCAAACCATATCAGCCACATACACAAATTGTTTTCCCATTTGCGCTCGTACTTGATAGGAACTACAGATAGATAATCTATAGTTGTAGCAAATTATCACTCACCTGCATTTCTGCCTTATTAACTAATGATCAAGAGAGACTGACTCAAAATGCTTTAATTTGGAGTTAGACTGGAAAATACCAGAGGATGAATATGGTTTGATCTAGTAAGATTCGGGAATAAACTGTGATTAGGCAGCCATGTGTGGTCCTTAGTGATGCACTGATGTGCTTTAATAATTTTAGATCCAATGACTAACACATGTTGAAATTCTACGAGACAAAGTTATTGAATGTGAAATATAAAAAATAAGGGGAAAGTGAATGGAAAGTATTTCTTGCCTATTTTCTCCCTTGAATATTAGCTCTACAGTTCCACTTGTTGGCTAATCAAAGTATTATAGCTGAGAAACTCAGAATACTCCCCTACTGAGCAGTAAATGACCTGGTTCTCTTAAAAGAACTTAAATAGTACCTAAATAGGGCTGCATTTCTCCCTCAATGCCTCAGAGTTGACCTGAGCCAAAGTCCCAAGTCAATTAAATCTGTATTAGAACCCTGTCTCTCAGTTTTCCCTATGTGACAAAGAGCACGTTCAATATGGGAGATGCATCCTTCAGTGGATGAAAATCAACCAGAGCACAGAGCATGGTTAATATAAACCATTAATCAGGATACCAAGGCTTTGGACTACTCCCTAGAAATATTCTGCCTTGGAGAAGGAGAGGTGAAATTTTATAGAGCCTTAGTGAGTGGGTCAGCCTAAGTTTAGCTAGTTTCTGGAATAGTTAGTCCAAGATTTTTCTTAGAAGAAGGATGTTCTGGGGTTTATCAGTCTTTATTTGGGCAGTTTGTGTTTAGCAAGAGGAGGTGGGAAGAAACAGCTATGGGGCTGCATCAAAAATGTTCTGGTTTGACTGCCAAATCCACCAAAATGAAGGCAACCAATGGATGAGGTTAATGGAGTGTCTCTGAGATGGACAGGGACCCTTTGCACTACTGGACCAGGACAGTGCCCAAGCATTTGGAGGAATCTGCACATTCTGTTGATGGCAATGAGGAATCAAATCTGGAATGGCAGGAGGCATAGTTGAGTGGAGGCACCCTCACATTCCCATAGCACCTGTCCTTGTTCCAGTTTACAAGCATGGACCTGAATCTAATGAAGCCACTCATGGGCTGCCTTTCAGTCCCCTTGAAAGAATCCTTCCACTGGGGCTGGGAGAGAGCAGTTTGGTGACCTCTTGGCATCAGCTTGGGTGGGAAAGCTGGGTGGGCAGAGGAAGAGTCTCCTAAGGCTGGAGAAAATCAGCAGAGGCACCCTAGGAGGAGCCATGTAGCCGAACAAACAGAAACATTATTGGGAGCCTCAGCTACAAAGCTGGGACCTGTGTGTTTTTAGTTTTATATGCATATTTATCCATCCCTCCCTCCCTCCCTCCCTTTAACAAATGCTCACTGACCCCCTGTTACAAACCTGTTCCTTGCTAGGTGTTCCACAAAGAATGCACAGTCTAGGGTGGGAGACAATTATATTAATTTATAAATTATTAGATACTAAATTGTTAGATAAGTCACACTGTAAACATTGAAAATTACTGTCCTTGCCTGTCTCTTCAGCCACTTTTATCACTACTCCTAGTTTCAATTTATTGAGACTTCAGCAACATAAAGCTGCTTGTTTCTCCTGAAAAAGATGCCACACCTTCAGGCTTCCATTCCCTTTAAATATTGTACCCAATGTTTGGAATGACTCCTATTCCCCATTTCTGCTTGTCTACTTGGCCAATTTTCCCATCCCTCAAAACTCAGCCCAGGAGAGGCTGCTTGGTGTAGCTGCCATGATTACAGCTCATTTGGTTCCTGGCTGATTTAACCACTGCATATTGTTGTCACCAGACCACTAGCCAGTGACCATACTGGGTTGACAATGTTCACAGGAGGCTACCTCGCTGAACTCTAAGTTCTTCTTTGGCTTGGACCGTAGCACTGCATCTTCATAATCCCTGTGAGTGGTGCACTGTGGGTTACCCAAAAATGTTTGCTGGAGAAATGGAATGAACTAATGGTGTGCTCTGGCAGCAAGGAAGATCAATTTGCCAACTCTCGTTTCCTCATCATTCCACAATCATCCATAGGTATTTCTAGTGTGTGCCAGGCCTATACTGGGAGCTGAGATCACTGTGGTGAGTGTAGTACCTCTCCTCACAGAGCTTTCCCTCTGACAGACGTCAAATGCAGTATCCATAGTCACAGAACAGTACTCATATGACCGTGAGGCTTTGGGTTAAAGAGCCTATGACCGTGGGAAGCCCAGGTAGAAGGGATGAAGGTGACAAGGCCCCATCCCAAGCTGTGGCAGGGTCAAGGCAGAGACAGGGGTTAGAATAGGAGAAGGAAGGATGGAGGAGCCTTCAGAGAGGTGTCAGAAAACAAAGCCCTGTCCATGAAGATGAGGTTCTTTTTGCTGGTTGTAATTATCCTGCAGGTGTCTGGGATCTCAGTGGAATAAAAGGCCAGGCTCCAGACAAATGGAAATAATTCTAGGAAATGAAGGAAGAAATAAGTGAAAAGGTTCCCAAAGCAGGCAATTTTGCAAACGGAGCAAGCATAAAATTGAAGAGGTATATGAAGGTCTTCAATTTACCTTAATAATAGAAGTCTCTATTTCCTTGGCTTTCAGAATTTAGCCCTCAGGGCAGTTAAATTGGAAATGATAGTGGTATTGTGTAATGTTTACTTTGAACCACACATGAGAGAATGATTTAGGAACTGGATTCTATTACAAATGCCCACATAAACCTCTAGGGCTCGCTCATTCTGCTCACATTTCAAATAGCTTTAGTCTCTCCACATCACTGCAAAGCTGCTTTGCTTGGGGGAATTCATTATAAAACTAGAAGGGCAGTTTGGACAAGGGCAACTATTAGGCTAGATCACTTACAAATTGGTGTAAGTATTGAAAAATGAATGGGAATAAACACTTTGAAATACTACAGGGAAGCTTACATGCCTCAGCTTCCTGGTGTGAGATCATTAACGTGCATGATCCTAGAATAAGTGGGAACGTGCACACTTAGGCTTATTTCCATAGAAAAGTCACTGGATATATATATATTTTTAAAAGCCAAGGAACCTCAAATCACAAAGTTGTTTCCAAGACTGGCTCTTACACCATCTTGACAAGCCATTCATTCTCACACCATCTCAACAAGTGACACCATCTTGACAAGACCCTGATCTTCCTCTGTACATCCAGGCAGCCAAGCTCTATTAACTGGAGCTTTCCATCTCTGGTCTTCTGTTTCTTAGTGTGTGAGTTATACAAGTGTTAACTCGTAGTGTAGATGGAGGAAATACAAAAACTGCCAGGAAATGTTCTATTGAGACAAAAAAGATATGGGAGTGTGTTTTTGAAAATTATAAGGTTCTAGGTAAATGGCTTCTTATTACTAGTATTATAACTTTTGTTAAATATTTGATCAATTCCTCATTTTCCCTTAACAGGAATATTATGTTTACTAGACATTGGAAAGAGAAAATGTTGTTGAATTCTAAAAGTTTAGGTAAGTTATTGTATTAGTTTTAGGACTGTCATAACAACTACCACAGGCTGGGTGGCTTAACCAGCAGAAATTTATTTTTTCACTGTTCTGGAAGCACAGAAGATCAGTGTCAGCAGGGTTAGTTTTCTCTGAGGCCTCTCTCCTTGATTTGCAGAGGGAGTCTTTTCCTGTATCTTCACATGGTATTTTCTCTGTATATGTCTGTTTTCAAATTTCTTCTTGTTATAAGTACACCAGTCATATTGGACACCCTAATGACTTTATTGTAACTTAATTAACTCGTTAAACACCCCATCTTCCAAAATAGCCACATTCTGAAGCACCAGGGTTTAGGAGTTCAACGTATAAACCTTGGAAGGGGGATATACCTTAATCCATAACAGTTATTGAATCACAGTTTTTACAGCTTTATTGAACAATAGCTGTCATACAATCAACTACATGTGTTTAAAGTGCACAATATGGTGACTTTTGACATCTACGCATCACAGAGTTGAAATAATGAACACCAAGAACTTTTTTTGACCCTTTGAAACACATGCTTTCCATCACTTCAATACCCCTGTTGTTGCAAACAACCAAAGGTCTGCTTTATGTCACTGTGGAGTACTTTACATTTTCTAGAACTTTCTATAAATTGAATCACATGCTGTGTACTTTCCTTTTTTCTGACTTCTTCCAGTCAGCATACGTGTTTTAAAATTTGTTTATGTTGTTGCATGCATCGGTAGTTGATCCCTTGTTATTGCTGAGTAATATTCTATTGTATGAATATACCATGATTTGCTGATTCATTCACTTTTTGATGAAAATTTGAGTTTTTCCAGTGTTTGCCTATTTCAAATAAAGCTGCTGTGACTTTGGTGTACAGGAATTTGTGTGACTATGTGCTTTCATTACTTCAGCAGATCCCTAGGCATGGAGTAACTGGGCCATGTGAAGGTAATGTTTTTAGAAACTTCCAAAGTGTTTCCCAAAGAGGTTATGCTATTTTATGAGAGGTTTTTATTTTTATTTTTTAGTTTTTTTGCTTCACGTCCTCATCAGAACTTGTTCTGCTCAACCTCTTTTGATTTTAGCTTTTCTAATGTTTGTGTTGTCTTATCTAATTGTATTTTAATTTGCATTCTCCTAATGACTACTGATGTTGAGCTTATTTTCAGCTGTTTACTTGCCATTCATATATCATCTCTGGTAGAGTGTCCATTCAAAACTGTTTTCTATATTTTATATTTTATCATTAGGTTGTAAGAGTTTTATTTTATATATTCAGAATACAAGTTTTCATCAAATACGTATTTTTCCCATTTGGTGGCTTACAGTTTCATTTTTAATACATATTTGGAAAGGAAAAATCTTTAAATGAAGTCCAATGTTCTTCCCCCCCCCCCCCTTTTTTTTTTTTTTATTGTTAGTACTTTTTGGGTTCTATTTAAAAATATCTGCCAAGCTCAAGGTCTCTAAGATTTTCTCCTATGTTTTCTTTGGGAAATGTTGTAATTTTATCTCTTAAATTTAAGTTTATGACCCATTTTTAGGTAATATTTATGTATTATGCAAGGTAAGAATTGTAGTTCATTTTCTATGCATGTGGATAATGGATATCCAGTTGCTCCAGCACTATTTGTTTAAACAATTAGACTTTCCTCATTGAATCACCTGGGTACCTTTGTCAAATTTGAATTGCTCATCAATCGTTGACCCTTGAACAATGCAGAAGTTAGAAGTGCTGATTCCCTATGTAGTCAAAAATCCACATATAATTTTTGACTTCCCCTAACTTAACTACTAATAGCCTGCTGTTGACTGGAAACGTTATCAGTTTCATTATGACTCTCATTATGAAGCTCTTTATTCTCATTGCCTTCATGTTGAATACAAATAAGAGGAGGAGGCAAAAGAGGAGAGGGTGGTCTTGCTGTCTCCTGAGTGGTAGAAGTGGAAGAAACTCCACATATGGTGGAACTGCACAGTTCAAAGTTGTGTTGTTTAAAGATCAACTGTAGAGTGTGGCTGTGTTTCTCAATTCTCTACCCTGTTCTATTGATTTCTATGTTTATCTTTACGCCCATAGAAAACCAGCTATTATAGCTTTACAACGTTTTGAAATCAAGTAGTGTAATTCTCCAACTTTGTTCTCCTGTTATAAAATATGATATTTCTAGGTTCATTGCATTTCCATACAAATTTTGTAATAATGCGTTTCAATTTCTACGAAGTACAAGTATTCTGAAACTTTAGTTTTAATTGCATTGGAGACAATTGACATCTTTACAATATTGAGTCTTTCCTTCATAAAACAGGATATTTTTCTATTTATTTAGACATTTAATTTCTCTCAGCAGTGCTTTACAAATTTTAGTATACACAGTTTACAAAGTTTTTGTCAAATTTGTCTGAATAGTTAATTTTTCCCATGTGATTTTAAATGGTATTTTTTAAAGTTTCAATTCCCAATTGTTCAATGCTGGTGCATAGAAATGTGATTGATTTTTGTATATTGACCTTTTACTGTGTAACCATGATAACTCAATTATTAGTTATAGTTGCTGTTTTTTAAATGGCTTAAGATTTTCAACATAGATAATCACGTAACCTGCAAGTAAAGAAAACTATACTTTATTATTTCAGTCTTCACATACTTTATTTCTTTTTCTTGTGTTATTGCACTGGCTATAACATACAGTATAATGTTGAATAAAAGTGGGGAGAAGAGATTTTTTTACTTGTTTTTGATCTTTGGAGGAAAACATTCATTTTTAAATCATTGCATATGACATTACCTGTAGGGTTTTCATAGATTCCCTTTACCCAGTTTCAGAAGCTTCATTCTATTTCTAAGTTGCTGAGAATCTTTGCCATTAATGGAAGTTTGATTTTGTTAAATATTTGTGGCATTTATTGAGATGTGCCTAGGGGTTTTCTTTATTGGTCTGTTGATATGGTAAATTAAATGACTTAATTTTTGAATAAAAAGTAACCTTGTCTTAAACAAGATAAACATATGTGGCTATCATATCATCCTTTTGACATATTGTCAGATTTGATTTAAAATGTTTTTTAAAATAACTTTTGTATCTATTTCCATGACATATATTAGCCTGTAGTTTTCTATTTTGTAATGTCTTTTCTTTTTCTTTTTGTTTTTCTTAATCAGGATAATACCTCACAGAATGAGTTCTGGGGAATGTTTCTTTCTTTCTTTTTCTGAAAATATTTGTGTAGAATTGGTATCATTTCCTCCATAAATGTGTGATATAATTCACCGGTGAATCTACCTGGGCCTTGAGTTTTATTTGTGGGAAGGGTTTTATTTATAAATTCAATTACTTTAACAGGTATTGGGATATTCAGGTCATCTATTTCTTTGTGAATAAGATTTGGCAGTGTGAGACAATTTATTTCTTTTTGAATTAGTTTTTTTAAAAGGAATTTGTCTTTTTCACCCCAGTTGTAAAATTTATTGACTAAAGTTGCTTATAATAGTTCTTCGTTATCCTTCTACTGTCTATAGAATCTGTTGTGACGGATTCTCTCTTTTTTCAAATGACTAGTCAGGCTAGAAGTTTGTCACTTTTGTTTATCTTTTCAAATAACCAGGATTTAGTTTCATTGGTTTTATCTATTGTGTTTCTGTCATCTGTCATTGATTTCTGCTCTTAACTTTATATTTTCCTATCTTCCACTTACTTTGGGTTTAATATGATATTTTAACAAAATCTTGTTTCTTAAAGCAGAAGCTTAGGTAACTGATTTAACACCTTTCTAATGTAAGTGTTAACGCCATAAATTTCCTTCTAATTACTGCTTAAGTAGCATCTTACGAGTTTTGATACATCATGACTTTATTTGAAAGTACTTTAATCTTCCCTATTATTTCCTCTTTGCTTGATGTATTATTTGGTAGTATGTTGTTTACTTTACAAATATTTGTGGATTTTCCTGATATCTTTCTGTTATGAATTTTTAATTTAATTTCTCATGGTTGGAGAACATACTTTGTATAATAAAACACTTTTGAAATGTTTGACACTTCTTTTATGACCTGTAATATGGTCTATCTTGGTTATGTTTCATGTTCACTTTTAAACAATGTGCTTGTATAGAAACTTCCATAAATGTTCATTAGCTCAAGTTGGTTTTATGGTGTTGTTCAAACCTTCTATATCCTTACTGATTTTCTGTCTGTGTGTTTTACCAATATCTGAGAAAGGGGTGTTGAAATCTCCAGCTATAATTGTGAATTTAATCTTTTAATTATTTCATTTTTACCAGGTTTATTATCTTGATGCATTTTGAAAGTACATATTTTTATTATTATGTACAAAAAATTTTAGGATTGTTGTTTCCTTTGGGTGAACTGGCATGTTTTCATTATGAAACTGCCTTCTCTCTCTCTCTGGTAATGTCTCTTTTCTTACAACTAGTGTTTTCTTACAACTCGTGTTCTGCAAACACCATGGAAAGCTAGTTGTGTGCTTTTTATTCTAGGTGAGGGCAGACACATCAATTGGAGATAGTAAGATTTATAAGTGATTTGTAGTTTTGATTTGCATTTCTCCAATGATTAGTGATGGTGACCAATTTTTCATGCACCTGTTGACCATTTGTATGTCTTCTTTTAATGGATGTCTATTCAAATCTATGCCCATTTTTAAATCAGATTCTTTGTTTTTTACTAAGTCATTTGAGTTCCTTATATATTCTGACTATTAATTCCTTGTCAGATGGATTTTGTAGATTATCTCTTCACTTTGTTGATCATTTCCTTTACTATGCACAAGCTTTTTGCTTGATGTGATCTCGTTTGTCCATTTTTGCTTTGGTTGCCTGCACTTTTGGTTTTATCAAGAAATCTTTACCCAGACCAGTTTTCTGGAGAGTTTCCCCAGTGTTGGAATAAAATTGTAAGGATGTAATCTTTCTTTTCTATTTAGAGATGGGCCCTCACTATGTTGTACTCAAGCGATTTTCCCACCTCAGGCTCTCAAGTAGTTGAGACTACTGGTGTGTGCCACTGAGCCCAGCTCATGACCCATTTTCAATTCTCATCTTCCAAAAGAAAAAGATTTCTAGACTCACGGTATGGTGTGTTATCCTTGAGGGCTAAAGCACGTAGGAGATGTGTCCTGTCGCTGGCAGCTTGCCGTGGGTTTTGTATTTGGGATGGCAAAGAGCATGCATAGGCTCCTGAACGGGGACTTTATTTGTTCAGGTGACTTCCTTTGAGCTCTCATGGATTAGTCCATCTCTGTAGGAAAAGGGACAACACCAGCTTTGATAAAACCAAAGAGCTGAGGCAGAAGCAGTGCCTACCACTGCAGGCACCGTCCAGGCTTCACAGCCGGAAGTGTGCGTTTTACTAGGCAACCAGCACAAGCGTGGGGACTTGGCTGAGGACAGTGCCGTGATTTTGGCCCAAGGGGCAGTGCTAGGCAACTTCCTCACATCCTCCCTCAAGGTATTCCTGACCAAAAGCAGATGTACAAATAAACACGCATAAAACCCAAAGTAGAAATATTCAACACCTGGCTTAAGATTATAATTTTTAGTCATAAAATAAGCTTCTAGAACTGTAAGTCAAGTACAAATAAAAACTGCTTAGGTATTTTTAAAGGGAAGCATTAATGTCATCATCCCTTCGTATTCTTTGTTCTCCCAGAAGAATCTGTAGCAAGATCCAGGACTTAGAAGAGAGGACACGTGGAGGTCAGTTATTTCCCTACTTACTTTCTGGTATTTTCTAATTATTTCTTTTTTTAACTATTTTATAAATTGTTTCTTCGTCTCGTGGCCAAAATTGAGACTGGAGACACTCCATAGACCCCAAATACCATGTATATTAATTGTAAATATGTGTATTTAAATAATTGATGGCTAGATAATACCTAGTTGAAATATCACTGGAGTGAAGCAGAATTGAAGCATTTATGTACATTGGCATTGCAGGTCCATGACGGTCAGTGCCAAGTCTCTAGTCCTCTGGAATGAACTCAATTTTAATGGAGCTTGAAGATTTACCTACCTATGAGAGACATTCTACAACCTTGGATGAAAAAAAAAAAAAAACATTCTCTCGTTCAAATCCATAATAAATTTGGACTTTTCAGTCGGTGCCGTCTGTGTGCCATGAAAGTACTCACCTATGTGTCAACCATACTTGGAGAAGAGGGGCTTACTGTTAGCAACACAGATGCTCTGGTCGACCCTGTCTAGGTTAAAAGGTGGGAGATTTTCAAGGGCCTTGAGCACCAGGTAAATGACACAAACCCCATTTCCATCCTAAAATGCTGCTTCTGTGTGTCGGAGCCAGGAGAGCCAACTGATTATCCAACTCATGTTGATATTGATCAAACTTAAAGAAAATTTAATTACTCTGCAATCTTCAAAAATGATGTTTTCACTCTTTAGGCTGCTGATATTGACACATCAATGTAATAGGCAGATGAGAGAATGGATCGATTTTATTTTAGAACCGACAGGTTAAAAACATGCGATTATCTGACAAAGCTGCTCTAGGATGCTTAGGGAGCCAATGTAGACTTTCTTTGGTTTATTGAAAAATCAGACTTTGCTTAACCAACAGGATGATTTCCATCCCTGCTTACTGGCCAATAATGGTAAAAAAAAAAAAAAAAAAAAAAAAAAACACGTTCAAGCAGATTCAAAAATGATTTAATGGGCACTATTTTTCTCTAGGCAGAAAATGTGCTTCCACTGAAATTTTTCATCTTAGAGAGCTATTTTTAGTTGCATGAGACACAAAGACTATATAATCATCATAAAGATGTCAGCTGGCCCAAGCCTTTCCCAGGCACCTGCTGGAATGATTCATTTGACTAATGACACAGTATCTGCATATGGAGACCGTCATGCATCTTCCCTGTGTTATAATGAAACATGAGTTATCAGTGCAGCAGGAAGTATTTCCTTCGGTACAAGGCATTGACCCTGGTGAGCGCTAGCAGCTGAAATACAGAGAAGTAAGAACTTGTGTGAAATCAGCTCTTGCTTATCTAAGTACAGCTTCAGTGTTACAGTTAAAGTCCCAGTGGTTGCTGTTGGAATACCCCCTGGATACTTTATCCGGCTGTCCCAGGTTGGGGGTTCTCCAGCCCTAGAGGCTTCATCACAGAGTCAGGGAAGGCCAATGATTCTGAAACCATTGACCAACTAAGCTGCAAGTGAAAAGTTGAGGTGGTTGTCAGGGAGTGGGTGATACTTGTGGAATGTTCTAGTGTTATCATCCGGGATGATCAGCCCTTAGTGCTGACCACATTGGGCGCCTGTGCTAGGAACTGCATTGTCCACTGGGACTTCAGTGGTCAGGATTGTCTTGTGAGTTCTGCCTGACAGCAAGTCAGAGAGAAGGCAGCCTCCCTTCACAGTGTCTGTGCACCTGAGGGGGCAGATCCAGCTCCAAAGTCATGGGTTCCTGGAACACAGTGTCTAGAACAGCCAAGGAGCACAACTTTGAGGAAAAAGCTCAGGGTTTAGGGACAAAGAGGGATAATCAACCTCTGCCAGTAGTACTGGCGAGGTCCTGACCATGGGGTTTGATGTCAAAGGGTCACTCAGTCACTCTTCACTGGGTTCCCACCAGGTTTGGGTCTCCAGGGCTCTGCCTGAGTCTGTCCTGAACTTCATGTAACCCTGCAGTGGCCAAGAGGCCCCAAGGGAAGCTGAGCCAAAGGTCAGGAGATGCTCCCTTCCCCATCCCTTCACTGCCTTCCTAAGCAATTCAGCCTTTGGGTGCAGAACAAGGCAGATATGTGAGAAGGGCTGCGCTAGCTCAGGGGCCTCAGCGTGAGTAGCAGGGTGAGAAGTCCATCCACAGAGAGGCATCTCCTGACCTTTGGCTCAGCTTCCCGTGGGGCCTCTTGGCCACTGCAGGGTTACATGAGGTTCAGGATGGACTCAGGCAGAGCCCTGGAGACCGAAGCCTGGTGGGAACTCAGTGAAGAGTGGCCGAGTGACCCTTTGCCATCAAACGCCATGGCTGGCGCTGGCAGGACAAAGTCTGTTCCAGGTGATGGGGATCACAGGCACAGGGAAGGCGGCTGGGAAAATCCCTGGGGAGGAGGCTGGCGTGGGTAAGATGCAGACACCCCTGGCCTTGGGTGCCAGGGAAAACCTATAGGCCCTTCCCATTGTCCTGAGATCCCTGAAGGCTTTTCTTTGAGTCCAGTTGGACTTGCCTGCCATTGCAGTAATGCCCAGCAGGCATTTCACATCTCTTGCTGGGCTGCTCCTCTCTGTGGATGGGCTTCTCACCCTGCTACTCACGCTGAGGCCCCTGAGCTAGGGCAGCCCTTCTCACATACCTGCCTTGTTCTGCACCCACAGGCTGAATTGTTGAGGAAGGGAAGGAAGGGATGGGGAAGGGAGCCTGCACCACTTTGCTCCTGTCCCCCCAGGGTTCAGCGTGTCCCACGTGATCACATGGGGCTGAGCAGCTCCATCCTCAGCCTGCTCTTCTACACCTACAGCAGTAGCACCAACAGCAATCCCACAATGCGACTGTCATCCACCCCGTCTCTCCTGCTCCCCTCAACACCAGCATCACCAACCACACCAACAAACTGGACAAGTACGACTCGGTGGAGGCCATCAAGGTAAGGAGTTGGCAGCGTCGGTGGCAGCCAGGTGTGCACAGAAGGGAGGTGAACGTGGGGACTTTCAGCAAAGCTCTGTAGGGGTGGTGGTGGTGGCTGAGTTGGGGACAGGTAAGGGTTCCCCTTATGAAAAACTGCCTTTCTAGTTTTGGGGCACCTTTGAAACCATAGTGTGTCACTTTGGGTACATAGATTATAAAGGAACCAAGGAAAAGCAAGAAATAAAGACCTGCCTCATGTTGGGCAATGGTCCAATGTCCAGCTCTGCCTCAGTCCCAAACTGTGGCTTCCCTGTCCCAAGGGTCAGAGAAAAGGTGGCAGGATGGAGGGGAGGGTGTCACTTCAGCACCTGCCCCTAGATGGCAGCCTGAGACAATAATTGTATCGTTATCACTTACACCTTCAGATCTCTTTCCAGTGCAATAAAAGTGCCTCGCATACTGTAAGGCAGTGCTTCCCATTTCTGGTGTGAGGTGGTGTGCTCTGTAATTTTTTCCCCATTGGACAATTAAATCCCTAGTTTTCAAAGCAGGAATTCTGTGTGGGGGGCCAGCCTCCTAGTCTGCAGGAAGAAGGGCTGGGAAGGACATCAGCTTTGGACTTGGCCAACCGTGGTAAACGTGGGTCAGACACTCGCACTCTCTAGGCCTCCATCTCTTTATCAGTTGGGGATAACAACCTTCACTTACAACAGTGTTGTGAGGATTTCATGAGGTAATTTCTATAAAATGCCTTTAACAGTGAATAACACTTAAGTGCTCATGAAATTGGGGTCTTCTTTGAGGGGATTTCATGTTTTGGTTATAGCCGGAGGCTTGGAACAGGATGCCTTACAGCCATTTCTTATCAAAATGGCCCCAGGTGAGGTACTTGGTCTCCTGTGTCTCAGTGTCTTCATCTTTCACACGATGAAAGGCTGTGCATTTCCAGCTTGCTGTAGGGTTTAAATGGGTGAACGTGCTCAGCAAAGGGTAGCTGGTAGTCTTACTTGTGCCTCCACATAAGGCTGCAAGGAAACCTGAAGAGACATGAAAGGCTGCATCCAACCTCCCCTCTCACAGCAGTGGATGAAGGGAATTCTTTTGGACTAGGTAAACCAAATAGGATTTTCTCATTCATTTGATGATTTCCCTTGAAATCTGCAGGGAACATTGTGATTTCCCCTTCTGTTGTACCCACATCATCTCCTTTTGTAATTAAAGTTTCTTCTTACTATTTTGCCTGTACTCCTGGGGCCTCTGATTGAACTGGGGTCAAGAATCCATCAGCTCCTCACATGAGTCAGCGAAAGTCCTGAAGTAAAGCATCGTGAATGACTCACACAGCGCTCATGGCCCCTCAGAACTGGGCTCCCCGGAGGTGAGGAGGAGAAAGAGCAACGCTTTTTACAAGGAGCTCCCACGTTCTCCTGTATGAAGAGGTCTTGAGAACTTTCCAAGTGAACTTCCAGGACGATAGAAATGGGTTTGGCTACATGTGATTCCAACATGAGTGCTGTGTGGTCACTCCAGGAATCTGGATGGTAATTTAACTGGTGCTAAGTTCTCTCTTGGGATGCTGGAGCCTTTTGAATTAATCAGAAGCCTTGCTGCCACGCGAGCAGACTACGGTGGCACTGACCTGTCCCCTGATCATTCATGAATCTCTCAGTCCGCACCATCACATGGCTGGCCTATGCCAACCGTCTTCACCATCCTCCATTCCTCCCAATACTTACCGTCCACCTGTGAGAGTGTAACGATTTGAAAATTCAGCTTACTTTATCATCATGAATGAGGAAGGTTATATCCAGAAATAGGTACAATAGCCACTTTTCAAACAAATCGCACATGGAACAAATGAATACTAATTCAGACTTTTGGAATATGAGGAATTTAGCTGAAGAAGGTCTTTCAGGAACTCTGATGAATGTACCTCTCTGTGATAATCAGAAATCTACTTGTATGTCTACAGAACTTCACGGGGTAATACCTGGTAACATTCTAAGTGTCTCTTCATTGGAAATGAAGCGTTTGCTGAGTTTCTTGAGTTGGTTATTGTAATAAATAACGCTTAGCTTCTCTTGAAAATATTATGACAAAAGCAGAAAAATAGACTGGAAGAAATAGAAAAATATTTGCCAATTCAGTTACTAGATGATAAGTTCTTATTGGAGTGAATAATCTGTGGTAAAACACCATGGAAAAGCACATTTTAGCATCACGGTACCTTTGGAGAGAACTTGAGTCGTAATATAATAGTCGCTTTCTCAAAGTCTACTTATTGGGTATTTTTTTAACCTTTTTTTTCCAGGAGTTTAATAATAAAACAATTCTAGGGGAAAGAAGCAAATACTTCAAGCCACATCTCACAGAAACACCTCTTCTAATGCCTGCTTTCTAGGTCTCGATCATTCCGATGAATTCCAGTGAATTCTAGGAGCCTTTATATTTTTCATCTCTCATAATTTCCCAGTTCCCTAAATATATGCTCAGTGCCTCCCCATGTTTCCGAGGCTTCAGAGGTGAAGAGTGATATAGTGCAAGCACACTTCAAGCCATGAGTGCCCATCTTTGCCAAATATCGCATCCTTTAAAAGCAACAAAAATTACATATGGCAGAGTGACAATCCAGTCTATAATACAGGACCACAGCTGCAGGAGCCACGGGAAGCACTGCAGGTCACAGCGTGAAGTTGATGATTGTGTTCTGCCAGTTTCCTCTAACAAGTGGATTGTTTCCTTGAGCTTTTTTTTTTTTTTTCTTAAATAATAGTCTTATATTTTTGTAATAGTCTTATTTTTATTTGAAAAAGTCTTTAGGAATAGGACATCTTCTCGCTTTTGATTGAGAATATTCAAGATGTTTAATTCGAGGTAACAGGCATTTTGTCTGAGAATCCATTCCCCTCATCCCCACCCCAGGAGTGCTTGGGTTAGTGGCATTTGATAAAATGAAGAAAATAAATGTGACCACACAGTTATTCACTGTGGATCTCCCATAGTCCTCTGTCTGAATAACACTGTGGAATTCTTGGAAGCAGTTTGTGTGTTTTAATCTTGCCTGTGGAAGCCCAGGCATTGCACCTGGTTCACACCAGCAGAAGTTAAGGTAGACTGTGAGGCACCCCACCTTACTTCTGGTGCAGTTTCTGGGCCATTGCCGGTGGAGGGAGCCGAGCAGAGGCGCAGGCACAATGAAGCGTGGGTGTGTTCTGCAGGTTGCTGCTAAACTCGTCCTACTCTGACTTTTGGATTTCATGGCATTCCAGGGAGCTCCTTGCGGTGCTGTTGGCCTGGAAGCCCACCTGTCTGGTCCATAGTGACATCCTGAAGAGCCTGTAAAATAACCAACAACTTGTTTAGCTTTTGGATAGACTCCACACCTCCTCTTTCTCTGCAAAGAAAAATCTTGACTATTTATGGATGCCAATTAGGGGAAGTATTGAAAACAGTGAAATATAATTAAAAACAACATGTATTTCTCATGTTATAAAAATATTGAAAGAACTGATATTAATGAAAATCAATATTTTATTTTCCATCTCCCCAGTGAAACTAATTTGTGGCAATCACCCCCTACCGAGGGCATTAGTGCTGTGTAAAGCTGGTTTTCTGGAGTCCGCTGGATCCATACGAAGTGTGATCCCTGGTTTCCTCCGTTACTTGTTGCATCCGAGCCAGGGAAGCAGGAGATGCTCAGCTCTCAGTGCTGCCTCCCTGCCCACTAAGTTCCCCCACCCTCATTTCCTCTGTATGGAGGCAACGGCATCCCAAGGTATGTCAAGGTAGCTGCAAGTAAGGGTTTTCATGATCCTCGTGGTCTCATTGATACAGACAGGAGACAGGACAATACTGGGTAGAAGAGGGTGGGTCGCTGGCAAAGGCTCCACCCTCAAGCCTGGATACCTGTGGCCCTAAGTGAGAACAGGCATTCCTGTTTTTGTGCCCAAAAAGTTGCCTTTTGGCCCGCCACGCCTCCTATCCTATACCCATATGAACACTGAACCCCAGGCTCCAGAAGCAGATGAGGAGATGGGGAGACAAGCAGATGAACAGCAGAATGATGCAGCAGAGAAAGAAAGAAGAGGAGGAGCATATGAACACCAAGAGGAGCTCGGCTGGGGACGGTCAGAGAGGAGTTTAGCTGCTGGATAGTCAAACTCTAGAAGATCCCACTCTATCCCCCTTCCAGCTCCCCATCCATCCTGCTGAGAGCCACCTCCACCACTCAGTAAAGCCCCCACATTCACCACTCTTCAAGTCCCTATGTGACCCAATTCTTCCAGGATGCTGAACAAGAGCTCGGGATACAGAAAGCTGTCACACTGGCCCTCTGCCCTTGCAGAAAGGCAGAGGGGGCACAAAGCTGGTTAACACTTAAGCTGTCTGCAAGGCAGAGCTGAAAGAGCATTGTAACACTGGGGTTTTAGGCACAACCCCAGATGCTATTGCGGGGCCAGAGCCCAAAGCACTCACCCCAGCTCCTGCACCTTCCCGTCTGTGTGGTCCCCCTCCCGTAAGGGAGTTTGAGCTCATGGAAGTAGAACAGAGGGCAGCGCCCCTGTGAGCAATTGTATGCCTTGTGAGGGGAACCAGGGAACTCTCCTGTCTCATCATAACTGATCATTGGTAAGCATTTCAAAGTGTGATAACACCGTTCATAGAGGTTCCCAAAAAGAAAAAAAAAAAGATAAATTTTTTACAAACAGATCCATAACCAAGACATCTTGATTTCTTCTGTTTTTTGGTGATTATGAAAAAAAGTGGCTATAAACATTTGCATGCCAGTGGGATAAATTTTTCACAAACAGACCCATAACCAAGACATCTTGATCTCTTCTGTTTTTTGGTGATTATGAAAAAAAGTGGCTATAAACATTTGCATGCCAGTGGGGTCATACATTTTTAAATCTGTTGAGGAAAACCAACAGGAGCACTACTGCTGGGTCATATGATAAGGTTATGTTTAACTTGGTAGGAAAGTACTACATTGTCTTCCAAAGAGGCTGTATGACTTTGCATTTCCACCAACAATGAATGAGAGTTCCTGTTGCTCCACATCCTCACCGGCAATTGGTATTGTCAATGTTTTGGAACTTAGTCATCCTAGTGGGTGTGTAGTGGTGTGTCATTGTTATTACCTTTTAAAATTATCAATTAGCAGAGGAGCGATTGATTTAGAACAATTTTAGCTACATTCTAAGCTATATTCTCGCCAGTCATGGAAGAACTTTTGTTTTCCCATGACTCTATAGCTTTTGCTCATGTTTTCATGCCTCACACTCCTCCTTTTGCTATTACATGAACCGTCATGTGGAGGGCATATGCGTGCTATCTACCACCTCTACTGGAACCTCTTTTATAACGTATCTCTTCTTTAGACTGGAATGTTTGGGGTTCCTGCCAAAACTTTCTGGGGACACTTGTCACAGTTATAATTTCTGCATAACTTTTGAATTTTCTTTTTATCTTTCTTTTTACTATAAGAAATGCAATTAAAGACCAATACTTTTAAACTTCACCAAGTAATTTAATCCCTCTAAGAGGAACCTGATGTCAAATGACATTAATCACAGTTTAATTTCTATGGTTGTTTCTGAATACAGTTGAAGATTGGCTGGTTTTCATGAGAAAGCTGGCTTTAGTCTTACATTTAAATTCTCTGAAAGTGACTCCCAGTGCTATTCAGGGTCCTTTCTTGAGGTTAGACTCATCACCATCTAATATTTATTTTACAGTGCACTGACGGTTTACAGGAAGGAGAAGGACAGAATTCCTGCACACTGCACAGCATGTGGCCTTCCCCATAGCTCCAGGGACATGTGGCTTTGGTGAAACTTGGGGCTTTGTCACCTCTGAATGATGTGGACTCAGTGAATTCTAAGGAACTCAGGGACACTGGGGCAGGCTCCGCCACACAGAAGAGCCACAGTCTCCAGGCTCAAGGCGTTCCCTCCAGAACTCTGCATTCCACTCTATTTCCATTCCATAGAAATATACATGAGTATATTTCTCATATTTCTATGCTGCTGCTGGTTCTTGTGACTTACATGAGGCATCTCAGCTTCTTCGTGTTTGTAGGGATGTTTCCGTAAGCCTGTTTAAGTAGATTCTCGCTAGAATTAGCATGCATATTGGAGTAAAAAAGAACATTTAATAAATGTGTGTATGGGGGCGGGGGAGCTGAGGCTCTAGAGGAATTGAAAGGAGATTATAAACAGTGAATGCGTGTGAGGGCATCCCTGCTGGGGAGAAACCTCTGTCCCTAGAGAAGGTCCTTTCATATTCATGTGGTCCGGGATGAACCAGGGATCTGGCCCCCTTGGCTCACAGGTGATACCAAGAGAAAAGAAGCAAATGGAGGAAATGGTCAGAGAAGTGGGTGACGTGAAAGGTGGGATGTGGTCACCCCAGCGAGTGCTATGGACAGTTCTCAGGGACTGTGACCCACTGCACAGGTCCATGGGTCTGACCCTTGGACTCTGCCAGGATCAAGTGCCCAGAGTGCCAGAGTTTTAGCTAAGAGTGTCCTTAATTCCTTATTTATCAGCAAAAGGATGAAAATCACGGGAGTCGAAGCTTGTTTTGCTGAATGTTCCCACTGGAGTGTCTGGTGGAATTAGTGGGTCATACCATCAAAGTCATGGACAAAGTCTCAGCGGGGGTCTCCGTGTCCCCACCTGGCCATCTAAGGGGATACATTGGCATACAATTGAATATCAAAGGAAATTTTACCTCAAAATATATCGTCTATACTCGGCTAATCATTTTGTGTGAATACTTTCTTAATGCACACTGAAGGTGCAAGCTTGATCATGTTTGGATTTACAGATATCCTTAGGACAGTTGAAAATGTTTTTCTAACTTTCAGAACAAATCAGGAACATTTCTTTAACACTGTCACACCACTTCCTGCATGAATTTTGCCCCATGGCCATCAACTTTCTTAGCCCCAGGGTGTCTTTACAGTTCCATGTTTGTGTGTGTGTGTGCATGGATTTTTAGAGTATCTTTATTGCTTTTACCTGAGTTCAGCATTACTGCCTCAAAAGATGGGTATGGGGTACAAAACAGCAGGAAACAGGTACCATTAGCAGATATGATGAACTGCACCTGACTCAAATTGTTCTCCATTTGAGAGGCTCACGCTTTAATCCCACAGCTCTAGTAGCACATGTCTGCATAAGTAGAGTATTCCAATGGCAACCTTAAATCAACTCATGTGGAAAACCTTTGTCATTCTTTCTAAAATGATTGCATTGGTTCTGTCCAATACATCTATGCGTTCATGGTGTACTTTGTGATTTCTCCGGACACAACATGGTCAATATTTGATTACCGATCAGCAGATCATCTATGTCAGACACCAGAAAAACATTCTGAGTCCCCTGCTTCTCTGATCAGTAGGTGTGAAATGGGAGAAATGGAGTAATAGTCCCTTGACCTGAGAAATGCACAGACCGTAATGTTAAATATTGGACAATGTGTTGTCATGTTAGATACAATATTTGCAGACAAGGCACCATTTTAGAATTTATTTCTGCTGTGCTTCTCCATCCAGCTCATGAATAATAATAGATTTATAGTTGATTTAAGAAATTTTTGTAACTCAGTAAATACTGAACTAAAACATTCAAATTATCTGCTTTGAAACTGTAAGACCAAAGAAGATATATTGTTCTAATCCTAATTCTCTTCTTTTTGGATACTGAAAAACAATGAAGGTGATGCATTCTCCCAGCCTAATTGCCTCTCTGCAATGTCGAAGTGTTGGCAGTGATTTCTAAAATGGCAATATTTTATACACTTTTTAAATGAGCTTAATATTAAAATGAATTATACATTTCTCTGAGCAGATGGAACAATGTTTTAGTCAATTTTATTCTAGTTTATTTTCATAAATTTGGTATAAAAACATCAGGAATAAAAACCTGCTTTCTCCTGAAAATACGGATCCTGTAGAAAAGTGACTTAGAGATTAATAAAAACCTAATTTAGAGATTGACACCAATTGCACAGTTACTAGTAAATGTCATATCATACAGTGTTTTCTAAAGATCATATTACCTCATCCACTAAAAAAATCAAGCTCATTACTCATGATAAGAGTTGATATCAGATCTAGTTCAGATAAACTTATTGTATTATGTTGACAAGATAAAGCCAGCTAGTCAAGAACGCTTTCACGCTTTCTTCTTCTTTTTTTTTTTTTTTGAGATGGAGTCTCTCGCTCTGTCGCCCAGACTGGAGTGCAGTGGCGCGATCTCAGCTCACTGCAAGCTTCGCCTGCTGGGTTCACGCCGTTCTCCTGCCTCAGCCTGGGCAGGATTAGCTGGGACTACAGGTGCCCGCCACCTCGCCCGGCTAATTTTTTGTATTTTTAGTAGAGATGGGGTTTCACCATTTACAGGATGGTCTCAATCTCCTGACCTTGTGATCTGCCCGCCTCAGCCTCCCAAAGTGCTGGGATTACAGGCGTGAGCCACCATGCTCAGCTGTCAAGAACACTTTCACACCAGAAAAAGAGAAAAATAGTACAAATTCTTTACACAATGCTAGTGGCAAAAAACCATTCTATGATATTTATTAAACTAAAGTGTAAGTCAGACAAGAAATTGTATTCCATCTCTTATTTAATTAGTAATCACAGGTCAGCTGTTCAAATGTGCTCCCTTTCTTTCTCAACTGTTTGGCAATTTAATGCTAGGTAACGTGAAACACTTAAAATGGCTCAATGTTAGATAAAGAGTCATAAGGTAGGAGGGAGATCTGGATTCTGGAAAATTCAAACTCTCCTTCTAACCTGTTGCTAAGAAGATCGCATTGCTGGCTTTCCTCTCTGTAAGTGTAGACAGCTGAACTTCCTACAAGAATTTGCTAGTGCCTTGTTTAAGGTGATGGTGTATCATTTCACCTGGATGTTACTGGTTTCAATTAGAAGCAGAGGATTGATTGGATGTACTTTAAAGAAAATAGATTTTATAATTCCCTTTGAATTCAGAATAGAAAATGAACAATGAAGCCATCAGCACTCCCCACCATAGTGCCTGAAGAGCTGCAGGGGGTATTTAGAATTTAGGTTAATCCAGTCTTCAGCATCCCAGAATACAATGTCATTCTAATTTTACACCTTCCCAAAACAAACAAATGAATAAACAAACAAACAACTTCCAAAACCACTGCAGTGTTTTACACTAGGAATGTCAGCATGATGACTATGGAAACTGGAATGTGTACTGTTTCTCTTCAGACAAGTCCATAGGTACAGAAAAAAGCAGACACAGGCTGGTGACAGCTGGCACAGATATGGTGCAGGGCTAAATGAGAGTCACCTAGAGCATTGGCTGATTTTTATTTTTTAAAGTCAATTTCAAACTGCTTCACAAATCTACAGAAGAGCTCACCCTTAGGTTTGCTTTCTCCCAATACGGTGACTGTTGACCAACATCAAACTTGAACTTAGGCACTTTTAAAAGTGATAGAGTAAGCTTCAGTCTGAGCATCTGGATTCGACACTGAACTTCTCTATCACCTGCAAAAATATGTGTAAATTCAGTCCAATGTGGAATTCTTTGAGATGTGTGACAACACCCTTGTGTTATACCACTTCATGTGACTTCTGAAGGTATCATGAAATGCTAAATGTGTCTTTCTGTGTTAAATTTCTGTTGCCTATTTTGTGATGTAACTATTTGGAATAGTTTCATTTTGTCATTGGATGTTCTCCAAAGCCAAATCCCACCCTTGATAAATGTGTGAGAAGGTACTGACCTCACTTCTCTCAAAAATTATTAGGAAAATTCAGTCTATTAACCCCAATAAATCTTTCATTGAATGAGAGACCTTTGCCTTTGTCCTCTATTTAAGTGAAAAAATACAATTTTATTGCCCGGTTTGAATGCTGGGTTTTCTCACTGGTTCTTTGGGCACAACATACATTTTCTCAGTTCTGAAAATCTTGTTTTTATAGTTATTCAATCTTGCTGTTAGACATGAGAAATACAAATTTTTCGTGGTCATCGCTTTTATCTCTTCTGTCCATCAATTTACTGGTCAGTGCTCCCTGAGAACTGTCCAGGTCTATATCTCAGATTGTTGCTTAATGACACCTGACAGAAACACTGTTTCCAGAAATCAGTTTAAGACACAAATGGTCACAGCCCAGGCAGGAAGCTCATTACCTGCCACATAAGATCAATTATGGAAGTCAGAGAAGGGGTGGGTGGAGTTACCCAACCAATTAGTGGAAATCAGCTCACACCTGCTTCAAACTTCAACTAGGAAGAAAGCAACCCTGTTTGTAAGAGAACATTAGCTGTTATCATAGAGGTGAAAACATCGTGTTCTCCACTGCTGTTAGTGCACTGCCAGTTTCTAGATCCCAAACCTATTTGTCTTAAAAAACAAATTCATTGGCCGGGCGCGGTGGCTCAAGCCTGTAATCCCAGCACTTTGGGAGGCCGAGATGGGCGGATCACGAGGTGAGGAGATCGAGACCATCCTGGCTAACCCCATGAAACCCCATCTCTACTAAAAAATACAAAAAACTAGCCGGGTGAGGTGGCGGGCGCCTGTGGTCCCAGCTACTCGGGAGGCTGAGGCAGGAGAATGATGTGAACCCAGGAGGTGGAG
Source organism: Piliocolobus tephrosceles (assembly GCF_002776525.5). Taxonomy (NCBI): domain Eukaryota; kingdom Metazoa; phylum Chordata; class Mammalia; order Primates; family Cercopithecidae; genus Piliocolobus; species Piliocolobus tephrosceles. The sequence goes on from NC_045437.1 coordinate 7,283,815, forward strand.
GTTGCAGTGAGCTGAGATCCGGCCACTGCACTCCAGCCTGGGCAACAGAGCGAGACTCTGTCTCAAAAAAAAAAAAAAAAAAAAACAAAAACAAAAACAAATTCATAGCTCCTAGTGCAGCAATTCTTCCTTTTGCACCCCCTTCATCTCTATCTGGTTAATATTTTAGGAAGAAAAATAAGAAAATTCTAATGTTTTTGTTTGTCTCATTTAATTGTAGGCGAGCTTTGAAATTAATCGTACCATTTAGGAAAAAATTTAATAGCATTTTACTTTGCATAGACTCAAAGTCCCCTGTCTCCTCAGGTGTGCTAAGGCATGATTACTACTTGAAGATCCATGTTAACCTCTAAGAAGGGCATTCATCAGAGCCAGACTGCACATGACCTTCTGGGCAAGCCCTGGAAAGTGTTCTGTGTGATCTTCAGATGCTAAGGCCCCTTGAGGGGAGACCCTCATGGCGCCAACTGAATGGGAGCACCCAGCTTCATGATCATTCTGTGATGTCCATGGCAATAGGGAATGTGTGACAGGGAAAGCTGGCCAGGTTTTCCATTTATAAGGAGTTGGTGTCAAATTGATACGGTTTGGATCTTTGTCCCCACCAAATCTCGTGTCAAACTGTAATCCCCAATGTTGGACATGGGGTCTGGTGGGAGATGACTGGATCATTGTTGTGGGGGCTGGGGGTAGGGTCCTTCATGAATCCCTTGGTGCTGTTCTCATGATAGGGCTCTCACGAGCTCTGGTTGTTTAAAAGTCTGTGGTTCCCTGCTCTCTCTCTTGCTCCTGCTCTGGCCATGTAAGATGTACCTACTTCCCCTTCCCATTCCACCATGATTATGTTTCCTGAGGCCTCCCCAGAAGCAGAAACCACTATACTTCCTGTACAGCTTGCAGAAATGGGAGCCAATTAAACTCTTTTCTTTATAAATTACACAGCCTCAGGTATTTCTTTATAGCAATGCAAGAATGGACAAATACACAGATCCTCTTGAGGAATGATGTATTGAGTTGGGTTATAGTCGCCCTCTCTCCAGCACACTGAATTCCCTTCTTTTTTGCATAAACTTGTTTTGTTTTGAATGAATTGCCGCTATCAATCAGCACACACAGAATACAAACATGTCTGACTAAGGAAAATCACTCCTTTGAGTGAGAGCTTTATTTCAATATTCATAATCCCTTTAAAAATATGATGTACACTTGTACATACATGTGTGTGCACAAAGGCCCTCTTGAAATGAAGGCAAAAAGAAAAGAAAAGAAAATGTCCAAACCTACAGCTTTGTGAGCTAAAGAAGCAAGCATATTATAGTGATTAAACTATATCTTAAATTCCAAGTAATAAAATATTGACATTTTGAAGAATTTGAATAACAGCTTACATTTTTTTCTGTCAGTTTAGAGGTGAATTGGGATGAAGAAGTGTGTCCTGACACAATTTACTTTTTGGCAATTTTTTTTTTGAAACTTCCTTTGCAACTCTAGTGATCTATGTTCTGAAATGATGGTTTCATATGATGCTTTTACATGTAAATTTTAATAGAATCTGCTTCATTTTTTCCCTAAATGCAATTTGAAATGTAATCTAAAATTTCTGTCTGTACCTACTTGAAATATATAATGTAATTTCCATTTAAATTTTCTCCTGTAGCCCAGCTTATTCGGGATAGCAAAAATGGTTGCGAGCACTCGCTGCATCACAGTAAAAGTCAAATATAAGAGGAAATCATTCTTAAGATAATATCTAGACTAGTTTTATTTTTCTGGAATACACTTGATTTATTATTTCTGTAGGACATATAAAAATAAAATCTGAAATTGCTTTTCTCTCATTAATTGGTGTTTCATAAACTTCCTTGTGGAAACATGAAGTTCGCACTGTACCCCGGAAATCATAGTTAGAACCAGGAAATGATCACATAATTCTGGGCATTGCGGAGCTCTTAAAGTTTCTGTAAAAGAGATTTGTGGACTCACGGGACAGCGTGTCTCTGAGAAGGGGAGAACTGGACAGGGGAGAGAGTTGGAAAGGTTGTCAGAATGCTAAAGGAAGAGGTTCTCCTTGTTCCTAGCCCAGGGGAGAGAGATGGGTATAAACAGAAAGGATTCAAATAAGATCAAATGTAATTTTTTTAGCTTGTTCAATGCATGCAAGATTTCTAATTATTTTGTTTTTCTTTCTTAAATATGCAGTAGCTACCCCTGGACTTTTTTCAACAAACCAGTAGTTCTGTCTTTCTAAATTCTGGTGATGGCTCGAAGGCTTTCCCGATAGAAACATGGGCATGTCCTCTGTAGCTCTGGAGCCTGTATTTGAGTTCCCAAAGAAAGATTTGGGTTTTCTGTACAAGTTCTCTCCTAAGAAGTTTAAAATAGTAAATTTATCTACTAAAATGATTAAAAAAAAAAAAAAAAAAGAGGTTGAGAGGTTTTAGGCCTGTTTTACACAAGAAAACAAGGAGGGTTGGGAACACTTTTATATTTAGCTCTTATAGGTTAACATGTGATAGTTCTATAAGTCTCATAACTTTTGCTTTTAGATGAAGTAGTTGTGTTTGACTTGATCATAAATGTTTTAAATTATAAGAGATGCTATATATCCTGAAAATTTCTATAATTTAAAAATCTCAATGCATTAATTAAACAACATTTTGTACTTCACACCATTAATTAAGTCAAAAAACCCAAGCCCATCCTTCAGAATTTCAATATCTTAACATTTTCCATTTTGGTGTGTTGAGTCAAGCTACAGAAAACACAGCTTTATTGTTCTTATCCAACATTTAAAATATCAGCAACTCCTAGTAGAAAACTGCTAAGCAAATGAGTCTGCCAGTTCTAAAAATATGTCAAAACAGACATTGGCATTTTCCCATGATAAAAGCAGTAATTTTAAAGAGTTTGTAGACTTTATCCTTCCTTCCTTCATTCCTTCCTTTCTTCTTCCTTCTTTCTTTCATTTGCAATTTATTGTTGATAGAATGTAGAGGTGATATATATTGGCCCCTTCAGGGTTTTGGCCAGTAGGAGGGGAGGGTGATAAGGTGGAGGAGGCTGACCCTGACAGGTGGTGAAGGAAATGGGCAGGGGTTCTGAGCTAGGTAGTGGCCACTGATAGGGACAAAATACACATCCAGTGAGTTCCCAGAGCTCGGGGCTCCCAGATGTCATGTAGTTCATTCTACTGCTCACCATTCACATGGCCTTTCAGAGATTATCACCTCCTTAACCCTTGCAGTCCTTGCCCTACAATCCTTGCTGTCCTCTTCCTCTCTTGCCCGGCCCTCTCACCTTTGTATTCCCAGTATTGAAATGAATGGATGGCTTTGCAGTAGGTCAATGCAGTCTAAGAGCTGTCTATGGTCATCAGGTTGGGAATGAAAACCAAGAATCCATCACCTTTTTCATAAGGCTCTCCTGACCTGTTGGGGTCAAAAGATACAGTCTAAATTAAACCTTGTACTCTCTGGGGTGTCTCCACCCAGAAACATTCCTGGCAAAGCACTTTCCTTCTGTTTTTTCTTGATTTGCTCTTTTACTCAACCCCCCGAAGAGCAGCAGTAATGGCCCTGTGGATGCTGAGGCACTTCTTGCCAAGGCTGGAATGGGGAATGTCATTTGGGAGGATGGGAGGAGCAGAGGAGATTCACCTAAGCCGTTCAGGACCTGTGAGGCCTGTGCCCAAGCACCATCAAGTCAGGACATGTGGATGGCCATGGGGCCATCATGGTCCACTCTGATTCACCCACTAACTTGAACCTGAGCCTCCTCCTCTGGAGGCTTCAATCGTGGACAGCAGCTCCTTCTAGAGTGGTCCAGCCTGTGTGTGTCTTTTTCTACATCTTCTGCAGCTGTGATAGCACAGTGTGGAATCAACCGTGCATGCTGACTGTGCCAGAGACAGAGACTGTAGTGAGGAAGGGTACAGTCCTCCTCCCACATCTGTCCTAAGGGCAGCTCCAGTGCAAAACTTTCTGCCTGCTTGACAAGTCTGCATGACACACAGGCTGAAGGGAGGGTAAGCTGAGTTGTAATGGATATTTCCTAATTAAGTAGCCCCTAGTGCCTAATCTTCCTTAGTGAAATTTGAACTCCATGACCTTGGATAAGAAATGGAATAGAACTCTTTTTTTTTTTTTTTTTTCTTTGAGACGGAGTCTCACTCTGTCACCCAGGCTGGAGTGCAGTGGCACGATCTTGGCTCACTGCAAGCTCCGCCTGCTGGGTTCACACCATTCTCCTGACTCAGCCTCCCAAGTAGCTGGGACTACAGGCACCTGCCACCATGCCTGGCTAATTTTTTGTATTTTTTGTAGAGACGGGGTTTCACCGTATTAGCCAGTATGGTCTCGATCTCCTGATCTCGTGATCCGCCAGCCTCAGCCTCCCAAAGTGCTGGGATTACAGGCATGAGCCACCGTGCCTGGCCTGAAACCGAATAGAACTCTTAAAATTTTACCCCAGAAAAGATACTTTTCTGAAAATTCAGTCATTTGTCGTATGTATGTGAAAAGTAAAACTTTGCAGAGCTTAAACAAATTTGGTAATTACTAGCTACCCTACTCTTCACTTGGCAGGCTTAAATAGTAACAGTCCTTACTATAGTGGATATGATCAGGCATGAGAGCTGGGCTGTGAGACATTGGAGCTATGTCCTGGGGTGACCAGATGTCCATCCAAAATACAGGTGCTACTTTTTGAATAAACTCTAGGGACCAACATATAGACTTCCTGGTGATTGCACTATAGATCCTGATGAAAGGCATCCAAAGATGTCACTCACAGGTTTTGTATGAGAGTTGTAAATCCAGTGAAGAATGGAATGCTTAAAAAGAAAGGGGAGTCTAGGATGAGTATGATTCCAGTGGACATGATTAATTTTGACCTCTAATAGTAGTGGGAACAAAAGAAAAGGAACAAAGAAACCTCAAGTAAATCCTTAGCCAACAGAGATTTAACAAAAATTAAAAATTGAGAATGCCGATTTTTATAAAATTAATATATTCCTAAACTTTTGAAGTTGATATAAACATGGCTAAAGAAAGCTCAGGAGACATGATTTATATAGGTATACAATATTTTCTAGATTTGAAAGGCTTTTGTTAACTCCCTCACAACAGACAAAAGATGCAATCCATACATAAGGTGATAGGCAAGAGCAACCATTTATTCTACAAAGGTCTATGAGAGGGAAGCAGTCTCGAATTCAACAACCAGCTCCTAGAGTATAAAGGTTAGCAGTTGGAGTGACTGAGTGTATCAGTTCCTTTTCTAATGGCCAGGAGAAGGGACAGGTTTCAGGGTGGCCAAATCTGAGAGCACGGTGCTGTTTATGCCAGAGGGAACCAAGGGAAATAATAGAAATTCCCTGAAACCCAGCTGTAATCCAAGGATCAGGATTACATTGTAAAATAACCGTGCATGCATCAGTGCACTTGAGACACATCCTCTAAGCTGGGGCCAGGCTGGGGCATTTTCCATCCATTCAGCCTCCTAGGAGAAGCTCTGGACCTCACTGGAGACAGCATACGGCAGCACCTGGGAAATGTACATCTGTGGTTAGAGACAGGGAGAGAAATTGAAGTTGTTTTAAGGAAAGAATAATATAGAGAAAAAAAAGGCCAAAGGCTTGGAGCAAGACCAGCCCTCATCAATTATGAGGTCCTTGCTTGGCTCTACTTTTGAGTGGTTTTTTGACCTGAATAAATTTGGGGAAATTTGAAAACCAACTAGTGCCAGCCAAGTGCCTGGAGCAGTGTAAAATGGAGTCACACGTGCAAGTCTCAACGTGAACTGAAAATGTGATCTTACATCTGGTTCTGCCACCTTAACCATACTGACAGATGCTGAAACATTCACTGCTTCTAGCTTGGAGTATGCCAAGAAATGGCAGAGTCCGTTTAAACCCACAAACTTTTAGTAATTCAGTTGATGCAGTGTTGATCAAGGAAGTAAAAGATTCCAGTGATCTGCCCTCAAGAAGTTCACAATACAGTTAGAAAAACAGAGACCCTAGGAATTTACTGTTACACCATGGCCAGAATTACACCACCAGTGTGGACTTCCTGTGCCCTGGGGAACCTGGAGGGGGAGTGAGTGGGTAACTAGGAGCAGTGTAATTTCTTAAGCTATTTGATCTTTAAGGGGAACTCAGGTCTTTGAGATCGTTTACTGGGGTGCATCCTGGTGAGCCTGCTGGTGCCCTTAGCTGCATGAGCACTACTGCTCCAACCCACCCACCCACTTCCTGCCACCCTCCCAGAGGGAGCTGGGTGAGAGAACATTGGCGTGTACACTGGATATGAAGTGTGGATGTGCATGAGTGAATTCTGGATTCGTGGGAGAACAGCATCACATAACCATGTGCAGTTTGCAGACAAATGTGGGATGATTTGTCCTTGAACACAATAATAGAATCACTGCATGTGTAGAGAGTGGTTCTGAAAACCTTTTCATAAAAGCGGAGATCACACGGGAAATGACTGGATTAATGAGAACCAGCGCGATAGACTTTTTAAAGGATTTTAGTAAGGCTAAGAAATGCCTATGCTGAGATGTGACCGGCATTCATTAAGGAATGCCCAAGTTTAGTGCTTTTCTTTTTTTCTTCTCATCATCCATTTCTTCTTGTCTTCACAAAATGGAAGGCATTTATCAAATCAGGTCAACTGACAGCATCCAAACGTCTCACTGCTGGGGAGGGACTGGCAGCTACCTGGATAAACATAATTTTGCAAAAGTCAAACCTTTCACAGCAGCTGAATCTCAATATGGATCTATTCTTGGTAAAGGCAATCTCATAGAAAGATACTTTTCTGAAAATTCAGTCATTTGTCATATGTATGTGAAAAGTAAAACTTTGCAAAGCTTAAACAAATTTATGAATCACTAGCTACCCTACTCTTCACTCAGCAGGCTTAAATGAATTTACTAATGACTAACTGTCCTACTCTTGGCTGAGTATTCTCAGGTGTGAAGCACTAGATGGGGAGTGATGTGCAGAAGATCTAAGTCTACTGTGTACAACTCTGAAGTAACAATCAAGGAGTATCCTCAAGGCCTTGTTGTGAAGTTGCCATGGGGATCACGAGGGAGCCCCATGGGAGAGAAATAATTGGCTACTTTCCTGAAAAGGTAGGAGTTGAGCAAATCCTGAAGAGCAGATACTGACAATCAATAGTTGTGCTTTTTATGTAAAGGAAAGAGTATTGGTGGATGAAAGGCAGTGAAATTACATGTGGCATGTTGCAGTGGTTGGTGGTAAAGAGATGAGTTTGACAGAAACAGAGCATTTCTGTGGAAAGAGGCATGAAGAAAAGAGAAGAATCAGACCTGGAAGAACCTCACGATGAGGACTTTGTCTACCTTTGTCACAAAACAAAAAGAAAGAAACAAAAACAGCTCTCACTCCTGCAAACAAGTGGCTTTCACTTAACTTTTGTTTTATGTTGTAGAGCTTCCTTCTTTCTGAAATAAAAACATTTATGTGGAACACGAATATGTAGAACAGTTAAAGGCAGAGTTGGTATGGCCATGGGGGTGGGAGCGATCTGCTTTTCCTGTTCCATTACCCATGGGCCAGGGGCTGCCAGCACCCAGCGAAACCTCCCATCAAATTGCTGCTTCTGAAAGAATCTGCACCCTGGAAGCCATCCCTGGGAAGTGATAATCCATTCACAGATCCGCAGGCAATGACTATAGCACAACCAGGCGGAAAAGGTTCTGTGATTGCAGCGTGAGAGAAAGATGATAGGTGCATCGACAGAATGAAAGCTCCCGCGGTCAGGAGACTGCGCCTTTTTGTTATAGGTGGGTCCTCTGTCGTCTGCGTCAGCAAATGTCAAATTGCAAAGCCTGCAGATCAGGATACGGAGGCCAGTGCTCAGTGCTTAGAAAATAACCAACTGTCCTGTTTATCTTAACACTCATCACTGTTAACTTCACAGTTTAGTCAGGTTATTTCATTTCAGGAACTACGGTTTGCCAGTGTAGTAAAATTAAAACGGGACCCAGGAAACAACTGATCCTACTGTTGGGCTGTGTAAGAATTTGGGGAGCTTTTGAAGGTCATCCTTTGTGAGAAACGATCAAAGTCATTTGGAAACAACAATGAGATATTACCCAACTCAGGCGGACACAGAATTTTTCTCACTTTGGCAAGGATAATTCTGCCAACAGAGAGAAAAGATTAGATGCTTGGAAACAAGGGAGAAGAAGGGGTTGAGGGAAAAATCCAGGGCATGTCTGAATCGTCTGAATCCTGCATTTACCTTATCAGACCTGGACACCAATGTCTACAAAAATTTGACAGTCTAAAGTGGAAAACCAAGTGAATACATCTAACTTTCAAATGGATGCATTAGAAAGAAGGTTGCCAACTTTTGTCTCTTTGAGAGAAGATTACTGTATCCACTAAATCACATGGGGTTTACCTTTTTGTGATAAGATGGGTTTTGAAACACTTTCCCATAGGAAAGCTGGTCTACATTGCCTTTTTTTTTTTTTTTTTTTGACAGAGTTTCCCTCTTGTTGCCCAGGCTGAAGTACAATGGCACGACCTCGACTCACTGCAACCTCCATCTCCCGGGTTCAAGAGATTCTTCTGCCTCAGCCTCCAGAGTAGCTGGGATTACAGGCATCTGCCACCATGCCTGGCTAATTTTTTTTTTGTATTTTTAGTAGAGACGGAGTTTCACCATGTTGGCCAGGCTGGTCTTGAACTCCTGACCTCAGGCAATCCACCTGCCTCAGCCTCCCAAAATGCTGGGATTACAGGTGTGAGCCACCACGCCCGGCCTACGTTGCTTTTACATCACCTCCAGAGTACTGCTGTCAGCATGCCCCAGATCCAAGCTTTCCACTTCTCTGTAGCCCACTCTAGTAACACTCAAAGAATAGTTCTAAGAAAATAAAAACTACAGAAAAAGTCGTGATAGCTAACACTTTAACATAAAAAATGCCTAAAACCTTTTAAACTAAATTGTTTCTTAAAACAGAAGATTTTGCTAATTAGAATTAAGGTAGACTGTACTGAGGTTATGTCAAGGAAATCATTTTTTTCTGTGTTTAATTTACTACAGTTGTATTTAATTACACAAGGACAGTCTCAGGAAGGTGATCTTCAAGTAGAGTACTCAACACCTACGCATATGAAACTTTGGAGTTTCCTATATATTCCCTTTTTCAGACACAGAAGATCTCAACCTTTGCTATAAAGAGATACTACATTTATTTTGAATACTGAGAAAAATGACGTTCTTCAGTAAATGCACATGGCAACTCATATATAGAACCAAGCTCCTTGTTCAATGGACCTTCCAGTAACCATGGCAACCATGAGTCTCTGGGACCATTTCCCTTAGATGCTGCCATGAGAATTCCAGTCTGTGGGAGATGGCACTAACATGCAGTGTCTTCCTCCTCAACCTCTTAGCAATGTACACATGCCAAATACAGAAAAATGCCAAATAAATTATAGTTAATGTAAAATAAAAATGCATAGCTGAGATTGCAATAATGAAAAATAAAACCACAGGTACCTAAAACGAGTGGAGATTTCCATCCAGAACCTGAGTGGGTATTGGGCATGTGGAACATGAGAGTGGAACACCTCTGTGGGGACGTTAGAAACAAAGATTGTCTTGAGTACTAGATAGTCAGTGTTCTTACAAGGAGAGTAGTTTCTTGAGTTTGGTGGGAAGAGACTAGAATTAAACCTGTTTATATAAGGCCAGAATATAAGGACTAAGAAAAAAATCTACTCACTGTCTTTTTTTTTTTGAGATGAAGTCTCACTTTGTTCCCCAGGTGGGAGTGCAGTGGCACCATCTCAGCTCAATGCAACTGCCGCCTCCTGGGTTCAAGTGATTCTTGTTCCTCAGCCTCCTGAGTAGCTGGGATTATAGGCATGGCCATCAGGTCCAGCTCATTTTTGAATTTTTAGTAGAGATGGGGTTTTGCCATGTTGGCCAGGCTGGTCTCAAACTCCTGACCTCAAGTGATCTGCCTGCTTCGGTCTCCCAAAGTGCTGGGATTACAGGTGTGAGCCACCATGCCCAGCCTCTGCTCACTCTTTAGGGATCTAGTACCCATGTGGCAGAACCTCCTGCCTTAATATGCTTGGGCTTGGGGTTCTTAATTTATCCCACATGAAATGAAGAACTCAGTCTAGAGAAGAGACCAGAAAAACAATGAACAGAACATAGATGACTGGCATGAAGTGATTATATTTAATTGCAGTCTCAGAGGAGAGACAAAATGAGGGGAATAGTTGAAGAAATAAATGACCAAAAATTCCCCAAATTTAGTGTAAATGATAAACCTGCAGATCCCAGAAAGTCAGTAAAATCCAAGCAGAAGAAAAATGAGAAAAGTCACACTAAGGGACTTTGTAATCACATTTCTAAAAAGTAATGATAAAGAGAATATCTTACAGCAGCTAGAGAGACAAACATACAAACACATTTTGTACAGAGAACACAGAGAGGGTTACAGCAGACTCCTTTTCAGAAACTATGTAAAGCAGAAGAATATGGAAAAAATATTTTTGAAGCAGGTAAAAGAAAAAAAATCTGTCAAGTTAGAACTCTAATTTTAGTAAAAATGTCTTTAAGTAAGGTAAAATAAAGGCTTTAAAAATTTTTGAGGTCAAACAAAAGCTGAGAGAATTCATTGCTAGTAGAACTGTACCAAAGGAAAGTTAAAGCAAGTTCTTCGAGAAGAAGGAAAAAATACTAGACGGAAATATGGGCCTCCACAAAGAAAGCGGGAGTGCTGGAAATTGTAAATATGTGGGCAAAATGCAAAATATTATTGTCATTTTTTAAACTCTTCAAAAGAAAATTGAGTGTTTAAATAAAATAACATTGTGGAGTTTTAACATAGGTAAAAGAAAGATGTCTGACAATATCACGGGGAAGTGAGAGCAGAAACTACAAGTTCCTGTTATAGGTTCAGAAGTAGATCCACATGTATATACTCATACATGGTACAAAGCAGCCACAGTAATTCCTTGTGGGAAAAGGTCTCTTTTTTTTCAATAAGTACTAACAAAACAGTTGTGTATTCACATGCAAAAAGTTGAACTTTGATGTTTACTGCATGTTATACAAGAAAATGAACTCCAAATGGATCACAAACTTGAATTCAAGAGCTGTAACTCAGAATAAAGCATAAGAGATCATCTTTGTGATCTTGGTTTACGAAATTATTTCTTAAAGAGAACACAAAGAACATAAATCATAAAAGAATAAAATAATGAAATGAACTTAACTAAAATGGAAACTTACAAAAAAAAAAAAATCAAAGGACACTGTTAAAACAAGAAAAGGTAAACCAAAGATGGAAAATATTTGTGGAACAAAAATAAATTGTATCTGGAATATACATAAAACGTAACTCTATAATATGTTGACAAAAATCTAATTCAAATATAGGCAAATGATTTGAATGGACATTTCACCAAAGAAGAGATACAGATCTAAAATAAATACATAAAAATATATTATCATTAGTTTTTAAGTAAATGTAAATTAAAAACACAATGAGCTACCATTACACAACTACTACATGAACTAAAATGAAAAATACTGGCAATGACATGAATTGGCAAGGATTCAATTCAGAGTAAGTGAAACTCATAAATTGCTGGCAATAATGCAAAAATAATATTGCCACTTTGCAAAAAAATCTGGCAGTTTCCTATAAAGCTAAACAGAAAGTTATCATGCAACCCAGTGATTTCCACTAGCTCCTTAGTAAATTAGAAATGAAAACATATATCCATCAAATATTTTATATGAACATTGATAGCAGCTTTCTTCATCATTACCCCCGACTGGAAACAACCCAAATGTCTATCAACAGGTAAATGGATTTGCAAATTTTTATGCATTCATGCTATTGAATGCTACTCAGTAATAACAACTGCATATATACACAACTACACAGGTAAATCTCAAACGCTCTGTACTACATGAAGGAAACCAGACACACAAATGTTACATGAAGTATAATTCAATTTATATAAAATTCTGGAAAAGGCAAAACTATGGTGACAGAAAGCAGGGCAGTGTTTTGTGGAGGAGAAGATACTGATTGCAAAGAAGCTCAAGGGAATTATTTTTGATTGATGGAAATGTTCTATATATTACTGTGATGGTGGTTACACAAATGTAAACAATGCGAGCTGATTGAATTATACATTTAAAATTGTACCTTTTATTTTATGTAATTCATAGCTCAATAAAGTGGATTAAAAAATCTAGTCTAGGCCAGGTGCGGTGGCTCATGCCTATGATTCTAGCACTTTGGGAGGCCAAGGCGAGCAAATTACAAGATCAGGAGTTCGAGACCAGCCTGACTAACATGGTGAAATCCCATCTCTACTAAAAATACAAAAAAAAAAAAAAAATTAGCCGGGCGTGATGGTGTGTGCCATTAATCCCAGCTACTCAGGAGGCTGAAGCAGGAGAATCACTTGAACCCGGGAGGCAGAAGTTGCAGTGAGCTGAGATCATGCCATTGCACTCCAGCCTGGGTGACAGAGCGAGGCTCCGTCTCAAACAAACAAACAAACGAACAAACAAAAATTAGTCTAGAATTGATATCAGGATTCTAGGCAGAGGCAAGTGTAATACTGGCCCACAACGAGGCATTCACCACTGGGGGCAAGAATATCTTTAACAGAAGGTGGGTAGACCTTGGTATTGCATCAGGGGTAGTGTTTGGGACTAGCCATGCTAACAGATATGAGATGTTATCTTATTGTTGTTTGGATTTGCATTTTTCTGATAATGAACGATGTTGATGATATTTTCATGTACTTCTTGCTTTCTTTAGATAACTGTCTGTTTAAGTCCTTTGCCCACATTTTTATTGGGTTGTTTGTTTTTTGCCATTAATTTGTAAAAATTTCTTACATATTTTTGAAATTAACCCCTTATTATAGACCCACCCTTCTAACCCTTTTGACACCAAAATCACAGCAATAAAAACAATAATAGACAAGTGGGACTACATCAGACTGAAAAGCTCTTGCACAGCAAAGGAAACCATCAACAGAAAGACAACCTACACAAAGGGAGAAAGGATTTGCAAACCATGTGTTTGAACTATTTGTTAAAACAGTTAGTTTCCATTAGGTCTTACTGAAACATTTAATTTTTATATAATTCTACAGAAACACGTATCACATATTAAGAATTTAGACACCGATTTCTTTAAAATATAACTAGTATTTTTCAATACTACTGTTTATTTAGTAAGTGCCCTTTTTATATCAATAGGGACAAATCACGTTAAAAATTGCTGAGTTTTGTAAAAAGACTTTGAACTTACAGAGGCTATTTTGCCAAATGTTTGCCAATAGCCATCAAAGTACTTTGTAAGAAAATGCACATTATTTTCTGAAGAAAGACAAGCATTCTATTTTGTGATTTTGAGCACTCAAGGTCACAGAATCTATGAAGAATTGTAGTTTCTTAACTATCAAGCCTTATGAAAATCACTCGTGGCTTCATGGAAACTATGAAATGATGGGTTTATAGAAATTTTGCATTGATGAGAAATAAAAAATGTAAGTTCTCAGAATTTTCTGATAATGGCATTTTAAAAATACAGCCAAGGAGAAAGACCTTTTGAAGATTGAAGCCATGATTTGGGGTTTAGAAGTGTATGACTAACTCCTACATAGACTGGTAAACCCACGCTTCCTCTCTAAGGGGCTCTGAACACTTTCCAGCATCTGGTTTAGATAAAAGAGTTGATAAGTCTCAACTTCGGGGGGCAGAGGGAATGATGACCACATGGAGAAAGATAACAAGTCTAGAGTCATTTTTCTGACATTCATTTAGTTGACTTATATTAACATACCAAATTAAAATAAAGTTGAAAATAATGGAAAGCTAATTTTGGAGAGGGCAATTTTGAATAAAGACTTTTGGACTAGAAATGAACAGATCTAGCTTTATGCCAGGACTAGCCTTTGTGAAACATTAAACTAATACCTTAGTTTCTCTTTTCAGTTTTTGCAAGCTCCTTTCAATTTTCTTTTTTTCATGTAAAGTTTTAACTTTTAAGTTCAGAGGTACATGTGTAGATTCGTTGCATAGGCAAACTTGTATCTTGGAGGTTTGTAGTACATAATTATTTCACCACCCAGGTATTAAGCCTAGTATCCATTAGTTATTTTTCCTGATCTTCTTCCTCCTCCCACTCTCCACCCTCTGATAGGTCCCAGTATGCATTGTTCTCTCCTATGTGTTCATGTGTTCTCATCTTTAGCTCTCACTTATAAGTGAGAACAGGTAGTATTTGGTTTTCTGTTCCTACATTAGTTTGCTAAGCATGATGGCCTCCGGCTCCATTTATGTCCCTGCAAAGGACTTGAACTCATTCTTTTTTATGGCTACATAGTATTCCATGGTATGTAACTGTCACATTTTCTTTATCCAGTCTATCATTGATGGGCATTTAGGTTGATTCCATATCTTTGCTATTGTGAATAGGCTTGCAATGAACATACACATACATATGTCTTTATACTAGAATAATTTACACTCCTTTGGATGTATACCCAGTAATGGGGTTGCTGGGTTGAATGGTATTTCTGTCTTTAGGTCTTTGAGGAATCACCACACTGTCTTCCACAATGGTTGGACTCATTTACAACAGTGTACAAGCATTCCTTTTTCTCCATGACTTTGCTAGCATCCGTTATTTCTTGACTTTTAATAATAGCCATTTTGACTGGTGTGAGATGGTATCTCATTATGGTTTTGATTTGCATTTCTCTAATGGTCAACGATGTTGAGTTTTTTTTTAAAAATATGATTGTTGGCCACATGTATGTCTTCTTTTGAGAATGATATTCTGTATCCCCATAGTGGTTGGGATGGAATGCTGACTTCATTTGCAACACAGCTTTGAAATTCAGACGTTTTTGAAGACATGACCTTAATGTCATCTTATACTCTGCAAAATCTGTTCAGAGTTGTGGTGATGGAAATATATACTGCTGCCTGTAGTGGCCTTAATACTATTCCCCACCAAATTTATGTCCATCTAGAACCTTGGAATTGATTTTATGTGGAAATAAGATCTTTGAAGATGTAATGAGCTGAGGTTCTTGAGATGAAATCTTCTTGGGATTAGGGTGCACCTGAAACTCAATGACAGGTTTCTGTATAAGAAACGGAGAGGTCACAGAGATACATACAGGGAAGAAAACCATATGAAGTTGAAGCCAGAAATGAAAGTTATGCTGCTAAAAGCCAAAGAACACCTGAAGCCACCGGAAGCTTAAAGAGGCAAGGAAGGATCCTTCCCTAGAGCCTTCAGAGAGACCATGGCTCTGCCGGCATGTTACTCTCAGACTTCCAGGCTCCAGAACCATGTAAGAGTAAAGTTCTCCTGTTTTAAACATCCAGATTTGTGGTAATTTTGTACAACATTCCTAGGAAACTAGGGTCCTGCCTCAGATATCTTTTTGTTTCCATCTCATTTCTAATTATTTGGTAAAATGCTTAGTTTTGGTATCAGAACCATAAATGTGGTGAGTCACAGATTACAGGGCCAGGACCTGAGATGGAGGCAATGTGCAAAGGTGAGGGTCCTTGTTCTTGGAGCAGTCTCTGGAAGCCCCTGGTCAAGGCAGCCAGAAATCCCGGATCAAGGGTTTCTTCCCCAGCCACATGCATGCCTGCTGAAGCTCTGCTCACCACTCTCACTCCTGCGGCCTCACACTGTGCTCTCTGTATTGTTTCTGTCCTCAGGGGAGCTGCCCTACCTTGGGGACCCTAGAATTACGCAATGTCCCTGATAGCCATGCCCTCCTCTGTGCCTGCTGCAGAAAGGCACACCTATTTCACCAATGTCCTGGAATTGAACCTGTTTTATCCTCCTGAACAGTCCCTGGAAACCTTGACACTGTTATCAGGAAAATGGGGAGACAGGATCAGCTGGATAGACAACGGCATTAGTCCACGTCAAAAGGCAAAGGGAGGTTTGACTTTTGTATTTTCTTATTGATGAAGATGAAACACAGGACCTTTAATTAAAAATTCTCCCCATATTTTCTTATCCCCACATATGCCTATGCATCAGTATTTGTACGTTGGGCACAAAGCACATACATTTGATGAAAAAGAGTGAGTGGGATTATAGCAGTCATATTTCACGTGAGCTCAGGGTTTTATATTTTATAAAGATTTCTTCCACATCATCCTTCAGAATAACCTCCAGATTGGACATTAGAGTATAGATAATATTTTCATTTTCTCTATTTTGCAAACAAACCAACAAACCAAACTAACTTGTTCCTACTGCAGACTCTCAGTTAGGGAATGACTAGAATTGAAATCTGCTGGCACTTCCCACAGAGATGTTCCCATCAGCTGAACTCAAATTGAAGACAGACAAATTTGGTTTGGCACATTCCATTTCAGGCTGTGGTTCTGAGCCCTGTGGGCAAAATGAGTTCTCTCAAGAACTCAAGAAGGTAGAAGGTCAGAGCCAAAGCCAACAAGACTAACAAGTACACCAAGAAGGCAGGTGGTAAAGAATCCGGAGTGGCCTCAGAAATCAGATTGTCAAGAATTGAAGGACCAGGGCCAACTGCAAGAAAACTGATACAAGGCAATAAAACAGAAAGCCCATTGCTATCTGAGTGGCCATACCACGCTTTTAACCTAGGTAGGGACAAGTATGAGAGTAAGACACTGTGCAGGCTAAAGAAAGTAGCAGGCTTTGGCAAATGGATGTTATCAGCTAGTTCAAGAATCTAAAACAGGCCAGTCAAGGTGGCTCACGCCGGTGACCCCAGCACTTTTGGAGGCCGAGGCAGGAAGAATGCTTGAGCACAGGAGTTTGAGACCAGCTTGGGCAACACAGTGAGACCTTGTCTTTACTAAAATAAAAATAAAAACTATTAGCCAGTGTGGTGGTGAGCGCCTGTAGTCCCAGCTACTTGGGGTGCTATGTTGGGAAGGATCACTTGAGCCTGGGAAGTTGAGGTTGCAGTGAATCATATTCATACCACTGCACTCCAGCCTGGGCAGCAGAGTGAAACCCTGTCTCAAAATTAAAGGAAAAGGAATCTAAAACAAGGAAGGTCATTTTACACATATTGTATTGCCATCCATTTTGTAATTATATGTATATCAGCATATATGTGCATAAACTACTTTAGAAAGATAGATGAAATATTTAATAACTTTATATGTGTGGTTTTCTTTCATGAGCATTCGCTTATTTGATACTTGAAACAATAAAGCCACTTCCCTTTTGAAACAAAAGCAAGTGAGAAAACACAACCTAATTCTAGAAAATAAATGCATGAGCTGCAGGAGAACAATAAACAAATATTTTAAAATTAAAAGGGTATGTCAGAAGTTTCGATGAACTGTACAGAATACAAAAGCATAATAACTCTCTGTGGGAAGGTTTAATAGAATGCTTTGGGGATTTATCACGCTCTAATTTTTTTGCCATACTGAGAGAATTGCAGCGATTCAAATAAAATTCCATAAGACATTAGGAATGTCTTAGAGTCTGACTGCTGAAGCTTTGAATTATGCGGAACCGCAGTTTAGCTGTTTGTGCATCATTTGTTTGAAACTCTCATTGGTACCTGAAAAATACACACATACATCCCTTAGTCCCTTGAAGGAGCATGTCCAAAGTAACTGCTAGCAACATCACCTGCCATTATCACAGCATGGTTCTTCATGGCCTGAAACCAGTAGTCGAATAAAGTAATAGACAGCGGCAAAGTGAAAAGGTAGGGAGTGTGGGAAAATCACCTACTGAGTGTACAGACTGTATGTGTAAGGCTTGGAAAAATCCCATGGAATTTAAAAAATTCGTGTCTTTCTTCTCCACTGAGTAGGAAGGGGTTTGGCACCTTTTTCTCCATATGTTGTATCTGTGGCTGGGATGTAAAAGTTGCCAGTTCAGAGAATGCAAATGGAGCCACATTGCTGCCCTAGGAGTTCTGGGGAGGACCTCTCCGGGCACATTCTGCATTGGCAAGTTGACTCACGCCTCGGCATTAGAAGCTGGGAGGACAAGCGAGGCGATTTCATTGCAAATTTCTCCTCTAGGGACATTTAGATGATCCTAATTGTTTATGACTCTGAACATCATTTTGCCAATCACATTTTCAAACGGCCTTGAATATAGCTCTCTATTTGGCATTTGGGAAATTTTTCTTATACATATTTGTATGAATTTAGGATGTAACCTATTAAAGTTTAGTGGCAGAAGCGTATTAACCTATCATACGACGTGTAATAGACCATTTCCAAAAGGAGTATGTTTATTTAAAAAAATGCTAGTTTCTCAAGATGCCTGTTAGATAGGATCTTTTTCTTTCTTTTTTTGCAAGTTCAAAAATGTCTATCTGAGACTGGCAAGAGCAGAAGAGATTTATCAGCTCCAAGACCGAATTCCCAGTGGTTTGTGTTTCGGTCACATGCATGCCTGTGGAAGCTCGGCTCGTGACTATCACTCTCCGAGACTCCTGCTGTGCTTGCTCTCTGCGCTGTTTCTGTTCTCAGTGGGGCCGCCCAACCTTGGGGACCCTAGAACTAGACAGTGTTCCTGATATCCACACCGTCCTCTGCACCTGCTGCAGAAAGGCACACCTATTTCACCCTCAAAGTCCGGGAGTGGAACCTGTTCTCTGCTCCTGAACATTCCATGGAAATCTTGACACTGTTATCCAAAAAGTGGGAAGGCAGGATCAGCTAGGTAGACAAAGGCAAACATCATGTCAACAGGCCAAGGGAATTTGACTTTTATACGTGTTTTCTTATTGATGAAGATGTAACACAGGACCTTTAATATAAAATTCTCTCTGTGTTTTTTTTTTCTTCATCCCCATACATGGCTGTGCATCAGAATTTGTACATTGGACACAAAGTACATCATTTGAAAAAAAGAGCAATTGGGATTATAGTGGCCGTATTTCACATGAGCTTGGTGCTTTATATTTTATTAAGATTTCTTCTACGTCATTTCCTGTTAGCTTCAAAATAACCTCCAGATGGGACATTAGAGAAGATAATATTTTCATCTCTATTTTACAAACAAACTAACAAACCAAACTGACATGTTTCTACTCCAGACCCTCAGTTAGGAAATGACTAGAACTCGAATCTTCTGGCACTTTCCACAGAGATGTTTCCATCAGCGGAACTCAAATTGCAAATAGACGAATTTGGAATTTTTATAGTATTTGAAATAAGTCTTTAGAATATTGGCAATTTCATTGAACTAAATGACTTCAAACTCAAAACACTTAGCTGTAGTGAAAAGTTTATACATATCATTTACATTTAAACACATTGTAAAGTCTCACTATTGTTTTCAGAGGCATATGTAGGTATCTAATTGTTTTCCACTAATTCACAAGTATTTGAAGAATATGCATGGAGCGGGTATGCGAATGTCAGGAGTGAAGGAAGAAAGGGTTAATTAAATCTATGAGGTCAGATAAAATAAATGTGAGTAACGAATCAGCCTAGTGGTACAATACTAAATATTCAGAAATAGCAATAGGGCAAAAATAATTGGTTTGTGTCATAAAATTATAGACACTTTGTCAAAATAACATTTCTTTGGGAAATTATTTAGGATATACATGTTTAAAATTTCTTGAATAATCATTTTCTTATGTGTCTTTGGGAGACTTGGAAAACACTTTCTTAGCATGTTTATACATATTTTTAAGACATCTTTGGGCTATGTTTTAAGGACCACACGCCCTATTATTTTTCTTCTTCAGCTGCTCACCCCAAAAATCTTCTCAGGGACTAGACCCTTTCTTGTCTTTGACTCTTTTGTCTTAAAGCAGCTGAAGCCCCAGAGACCCTACCTTGTAGTTTACAAAGCTCCACTTTCTCAGCTCAGCTGTCTAAGCCACAAGCCGAGCGGAGGGCCTCGTGGGATGGGAATACAGTGACCAAGAGTTACACAGATCACTGCCTGCCTTAGGAAGAAATATGATAAACATATGAGCACCGTTATCTTTTCAATATAACAATTTCTTTTGCATTGGGGAGATACGCAGTGGTGGAATTTCCAGGTAGAATCACATTTACATTTTTGTTCTTGGAGAAATCGCCATACTGTTTTCCAGTGAAGGTGGCACTATGAGTCCAGACTTCTCCGCTACACAATATATCATGTCATAAAACTGCGCTTGTTTCCTTTACATTTATACAAATAAACCACATTTTAAATGGGGCTGGTGAGAAACTGTACTTTTTTTTTTTAAATGACTGGACATGGCTGTGCTCAGACTGAAGACCTGGGCTTTCCTCCAGTGTCCAGGACGGAGAGACTCTGTAGATGACTGGCAAAGGTGCGGGAGGAGGCGGGTAAGGGAAAGTGAGAGACGTGGCAGAGGGGAGCTGGGGAGAAATCAGTGCGAAGGTGAAAATGCTTCTAGTTCTTAAAGACTCTTACAGTCTTGGGTTAGGGAGGCCGCATGTTGGAGACGGAACGGATATCGCAGAAATGAGCTGCTTTAAGTCTAAAGGGAGTCTGGTGAGGCTTTATACCTAATTGCACAGCCTGCAGCTCCCTAGACAGAATAAATGCTGATATATCAGTTCTTGGAAGTGTGTGCGCGTGTGTGTGTGACAGAGAGCGAGAGAGACAGAAAGGATGCTAAGGGTACAAGTGCATTTATTTGGGAACCAAAACAAAATATTTTCTGCCTTTCTAGAGGTAATTTTATAGTGTTACTAAAGTGGTGTTTTTACATTTTGTTGAACTCAAAGGCTTTTGCTAAAATACCTCTATTTTCCTAGGATAAGTAAGTAAAGCTTGTCCTCACTGTTTTCCAACTAGTTGACAGCGAACACACCTGGAAATAGCAAACATCGCCATTCGTAAACCAACAGAAATGCCTGCTTTTATTTCCAACTACCACATGCTGTTCTGGGCAGTACTTACTTAATATAAGGTCCTAAAATGTCAGTAAGATTTGATAAGGATATGTAGGCAAATACTGTATTTTAACATTGTTATAAAAATATTTTTAGTAGGCGGGTTTGAAGGCCTTTGCATATGTATATCTGAACTCTCACTGTGATAAATACTTTCTTAAAAAAATGTGGATGTGGCAAACATGGGTATAATACCCGGGTGGGATAAGGATGTGTGTGTATGTGTATTCAGAGCAATAGGGAATTACACATTTAAAGATGATGTGATATCAGAAATCAGAAGGGTAAAGTTCTTTACCTGAAAAGGTGACTCAGCCTATAGAATGTGAATAGAACCAGAAGATGAAAACGATCAGCAACAACAAAAATCCCAAATATTGGTAGGTAGATTGGTTTAATGTCAATCCTATGAAACAATATATATGAAAATGCTTTGCAAACATGCAAATATACAAACATTTGCTATTAGGAGAATTCCATGTTACAGTTTGAAAAATAAATTGGACTCATTGAAGAATGGTGAAGAATTTAATAAGCTGAGAAGACAAACTGAGATGAAGTTTAATGAGAGAAAATGTGTAACCTGGATCATCTATTTCATCAGGAAAGGGAAGCAAATGACATCTACGACGGCCTGGTGAAGGGGGACTATCCGGAACCCACGCTCGACACTGGTTAATGACATGGGGATGGTCAGAAATGTTCTCTATTTGCTTCTGTCTGCTTCTGTCTCTTAACATTTTAACACAGAAACATATTTATTGAAAACCTTTAAAGCTGACTCTTTGTATTGTAAAATTCATAATTGTATAACTTATTATTAGCTTGAAATTTTATTCTGGATCCTTTGACCAACATCTCCCCAGCCCCTGCCCCACCACCAGCCCATCCCCTCGACCCCTGGTAACCGGCGTTCTCCTCACTGCTCTGATGAGTTCGACTTCTGCAGATTCCACATATAGATGGGACTGGTCAGTATTTGTATTTCTGTGCCTGGCTTATTTCACTTAGTGTAATGTCCTTCAGGCTCGTTCATGTTCTCACAAATGACAGAACACAGAATTCCTTTTAGGAGGAATAAACCAAAGCCATCTATTTTACAACATGATGTCTATGGTGAATAACAATGTATTTTTGACTGAAAATGGCTGAAAAATAGATTTTATTTTCATTTTTATCTTTTTGTTTTTTAGTTTTTTTTTTTTTTTTTGAGACAGGGCCTTACTCTGTTGCCCAGGCTGGAGTGCAGTGGTGGGATTACGGCTCACTGCAACCTCCACTTTCCAGGCTCAAGTGATTCCCCTCTCTCAGCCTCCGGAGTAGCTGGGACTATAGGTGCGTGCCACACGCCTAGCTATTTTTGTTTGTTTGTTTGTTTTGAGATGGAGTCTTGCTCTGTCGCCCAGGCTGGAGTGCTGTGGCGCAGGTTCCTGGGTTCACACCATTCTCCTGCCTCAGCCTCCCAAGAAGCTGGGACTACAGGCACCCGCCACCACGCCTGCCTAATTTTTTGTTTTTTTTAGTAGAGACGGGGTTTCACCATGTTAGCCAGGATGGTCTTGATCTCCTGACCTCATGATCCACCCGCCTTGGCCTCCCAAAGTGCTGGGATTACAGGCTTGAGCCACCGTGCCTGGCCTGTATTTTTTTTAAGAACAGGTTTTTTAGTGTTCTAACCATAAAACAAAGTGATATGTATGTGAGGTAATGCATTATGCTAATTAGCTTGACTAACAGTTGCACAATGTATACATATTTTAAAACAACATGCTGTGCATGCTAAATGTATACAACTTTTACTTACCAATTAAAACAGTGAAAAATAAAGATACGCTGGGCATGGTGGCTCACACCTGTAATCCCAGCACTTTGGGAGGCTGAGGCAGGTGGATCCCTTGAGCCCAGGAGTTCGAGACCAGGCTGGGCAACAGGGCAAGATCCTTTCTCTACAAAAATATAAAAATTAGCCAGGCATAGTGGTGCTCAGCTGTAGTCCCAGCCACTAAGGAGGCTGAAGTTGGAGAATTGTTTGAGCCAGGGAGGCAGCAGTGCAGTGAGCCATGATTGCACCCCTGCTCTACAGCCTCGGTGACACAGTAAGACCCTGTCAAAAAAAAGAAAAAAAAAAGAAAAAAAAAAGGAAAAAAAGAAAAGTAAAGTAAAGAAAAAATATTAAAAAGCAGTAAAAAGTTAAGTTTCTAAGAGAACCCAAGACATGCAGGCTTAGCCTCACTGGGGTTTTAGTTCTCATTTAATGAATCCAGGCCAGCTCAGCAATGTCTTCTGGAACCAGCATTCCTTTTACCTTTACCTTCTTGCCCCTGCTTTCTTAAAGAGTGTTTTTCTTTCTAATGGTCAAAAGATGGCTGCCCCGTCTCCAAGTATTTTATGTATTTTCCAGGAAGGGAGAGAGGGAGGGATGGGACATAGGAGGAAATGAGGAGAGGGTGGTCCTCCACCACACCAGGACTTTTTCAGAAATCCGCAGCTGCCTCCGCTTCATTGCATTGACTAGAACGCCTAGCTTCAAGGAAGTTTGGGAATGGAGCTTTCTGCCTGGGTCTATTGTGATCCCGAAGAAAATCAAGCCTGTAAGGAAGGCAGACGTTGAGGATGGACAATTTGAAGACAAAGAGCAATACATTTCATGCTATCCTTTCACCCAATGGTAACTGCAAGCCTTTTGATCTTCAGGTTGTTTAGGATAAACAGGGTAGAATGTGGATTCAAAATGCTGCATAACCAGTTCCTTCTCTCTGTCTCTCTCTCTTTTTGTTTTTTTTGTTTTGAGACGGAGTCTCACTCTGTCGCCCAGGCTGGAGTGAGTGGCGCGATCTTGGCTCACTGCAAGCTCCGCTTCCCGGGTTCCCGCCATTCTCCTGCCTCAGCCCCCTGAGTAGCTGGGACTACAGGCGCCCGCCACCACGCCTGGCTAATTTTTTTATATTTAGTAGAGACGGGGTTTCACCGTGTTAAGCCAGGATGGTCTCGATCTCCTGACCTCGTGATCCACCCGCCTCGGCCTCCCAAAGTGCTGGGATTATAGGCGTGAGCCACTGCGCTCGGCCACCAGTTCCTTCTCTCTTAACATTATCGCAAGCACATTTTTCCATGCAAGATGCTCTTACATATTCTATTTTGTCATTTTCAGCAGCTGTAAGTTCCCTTATATGAAGGCCAATTCTCAGTTTTGGAAATGTAGGTGGTTTCTAGCAGTCACAGTTTAAAACAAGACTGTTATGAATGTATTGGTAGACATGGACACCTTGCTGAGTTAAGGACACATGCTTGTAAATAAAGTTACCAGGTCAAAGTTAAGCACCCATTTCAGGCTTCTGATGACACTGCTAAGTTGCTCTTTGGCAAAGTTCACTTGATCGACAGTATGTCAAATTACCTATTTCCAAGCACAACAGTAGCTTTAGAGAGATTCAGTGTTTCATCTTTGCCAGGCTTATTGGTGCATGCCAGCTAGCATGTTGAATAACTCTGAGATGACGAGCCCATTTAGTTAGAATAAGGGCAGCCCTATCTGTAGAAATGGCATAAACTGTCTCTACTCAGAGATCACCCTACCTGCCTGTGGGGCAGTGCCACGCTTGTATGAAATAAGGATGTAGTTGGTGCATCCCTTTAGGTAAGTCTCCAAGTTGGTGATGGAGCATCAGTCCTTTCCTCCAAGGACACTCTCCCCAAGTGATTTCTGGCAGGCTTTAGAGGGTGCCCCTGCATCCCCACAAACAACATGACCCTTTGCCATTCTCCATGGATAAATGACCCCTGGCCAAAATGCAGAGTGTAGAAATTCCCGGAGAACGCTCCTGCTTTCAGACTCACGGGAACACTGAGAACTCCTGGCTGGTCTCAGAGCTGCTGTTCCTCCAGACTGTAGGCTGGTGCTGGGCAGAGACCAAAAGGGAGAAGGGGCCTCCCCCAACACTCAGAGGTGAACTTGAACAACAGTGGTGAAGGGAAATTCTCAGCATGAGCCTGGGAAGCTGAAAGGCTGGGGGCTGGAACTGCCTGAAGTCTCATTTACTCACATGAGGGGCTTTCACATGGGACCCTGGCTGGGCCTCTTGCCTGAAACATCTCCATGTGGCTTTTCCATGTGGCCAGGGCTTCTTCACGGCGTGTCACTGGGTTGCACAGGAAAGCATCTGAAAAGTGAGAGAGACAGGCACAGAAGTCGTGTGCACCACTTTGACTATATCCTATTCATTCACCTGCCAGGTTCAAGGGAAGGAGAAAAACCATCCATCCACCTATGAGTAGGGGAGCACACGTGGGGCCAGAAATATTGTTGCATCCTCAATGGGAATATACTTTCTGCAACACGGATGAGAGTTGTCAATATTATCTTCATTTTGCCATCAACCTGCCACGTTTCAGGGAATTTTCTACCTGTTCAGATTGGCAATTGTCCACCTTCTCTTTTTCTCAAATATAAGTTGCAGAATTTGAGTCACACATAGCATGAGGGCAAACAATGCCGGCACAGTGGAATTCAGAGAAGCATTAATGAAACTTTAAGTTGCACCTGGCCTCAGGATATTCCACACAGTTTCTGTGGCAATGTGCAAATTGGTGGTATATGAAATTAGGAGTGTCTTATTTCAAACTCCAAATTGGCCTTCAGGAAATTGTTTCTGAAGTTACTGTATTAGTTTGCTAGGGCTGCTATAGCAAAATAAAACAACCAGGTGACCTGAACAGCAGAAATTTATTTTCTTGCAATTCTGGGAGCCGGAAGTCTGGGAACACCTAATCAAGGCGTTAGCAGGGTCAGGTGTTAGCAGGGTCAGATCAAGGCGTTAGCAGGATCAGGTGTTAGCAGGGTCAGATCAAGGCGTTAGCAGGGTCAGGTGTTAGCAGGGTCAGATCAAGGCGTTAGCAGGATCAGGTGTTAGCAGGGTTAGAGCAAGGCATTAGCAGGATCAGGTGTTAGCAGGGTTAGATAAAGATGTTAGCAGGCCCTCTCCTCGGCTTCTGGATGGCCTCTTCCTCTGCTGTCCTCACATCGTCTTCCATCTTTGCAGGTTTGTGTCTTAATCTCCTCCTCTTATAAGGATACTAGTCCTACTAGATTAGGGGCCACTCTAATGGCCTCCTTTATCTTAATTAACTCTTTAAAGACCCTGTTTCCAAATATGATTACATTGTGAGTTACTGGGGTAGGGGCTTTAGAACTTCAATATACACATTTGGGAAGACAAAATTAGCCACAGTAGTCACTGCTATGGAAAGTCTTATGACAGTGACCTTGTAGGCTACTGCAGAGTCACATTTTCATCTGCCTTCTAGACATTTTGCATCTGATAATCCTCCTTTCCTCAATGCTTCCTAATCCTGATTTTTCTGTTTCTGTTTAGAATATCTCATCCTCTCCAGGCATCAGGACAAAAATGAATAAATAAAAAATAGTAACTAAACAAAAATCCCCAGTGTTAACTATCATTTTCTGTCTTTGTTTTTTGTATCCTGTTTCTAAATCCTCATGATTATTCCTTTGATGTAAGTTCCATTTTTGCCCCCTCTTACTTCTTCACCCCACTTCTGGCTTCTCTCATTCTCATATGACAGCTGAACTATAGCCTTATTCTCCTAACTGTGTGGCAGTGAGGCTCCCAGCACAGTCCTTGACCTAGCAGTGCCATAGTATTTTCTTTTAGTAGTGTGATTCTCAAATTCTGTGATTCTGGGCACTGCGTGGGGGTCATTAGTGCTCTTCTTAGACAATTTCCTGGCTCCTCTTGAGAACATGGTAAGATTGCAATCTGACTTTCTGACTTGCTCTGACCATGAAATATGAGTGGGGGTGACACATGTTACTCCACGGTGGGAGTTTTAAGAACCAGGATGTCCTTTGCTATGCTGCTCTTTTGCTCTGTCAGTGTCTGGTAAGGGTTATGAGGATGACCGCTGCATCCCCCTGGGTCCAGAGAAGAGTCTGCTGATGAATTGTCCGTGTGGGCATTGGCCTGCCTGCTGCTTTAGGCTGCAGACATTAGGGGAGGTTTGTCATGTCACCAGGTCCTACCCCCAACCTAGCTAAAGCAGGCTGTCAATCTTGGGCCCTTGCCTGGCTCCCCCTTCACAGGGGTTGCATGAGATCTAAGCTGGTTGATCTGATTACCCCTATCTGCCAGGATTCCATGAGACCTGAGACCCTATAGGGACCAACCTGAGTCCTTTCTCAGGGGTGGAGAATGTCACTGGGAGAGAACATACGTCTCCCTTTCTGAGCTTCCAGATGACAACATGGAAGAGCTTGCAGTTGCTAGACCTTTCTTGCCTACTCCTTGAAGAAAATGTGCCCAAGAAAGAAACCACCACTGAGGAAGGCAGAACCCAGAAATGGAGGTGGGAGTGGCGGGTCGGGGGCAGATTTCTGCTGATGTAGTTTTAGTACCTGAGCTCAGGAATCAGCATATCTGGACTGTGTGTGTGTATGTGTGGGTGTGTGTATGTGTGGGTGTGTGCCTGTGTGTACGAACTCATAAGCTTTCTTTTGTGCTTCAAAGTTAGAACTGGGTTTCTTACTCTCACTAATTCCCACTTCCCTCTACCCTAGACCAGTGAGATTCTTTCAAGGTAAGTGTACTACAGGCTTCTAAGTTACTCTTTCTAAATTACCAGTTTCATCAGTGACTCTTATGCTTAAATATTTCCAACGATTCAAATTTTTTTTTTGCAGAAAATCTTTCCAAGTCCAAACTCCAGCTGATGGTGCAGCTCTGACACATGCTGCAGTGCCCTCCAGGCTCACCTGCACCTGTGGCTTTGCAGGAGCCTCATTCAGTGAGTAGCCTGAGCATCCCTTATACTTTGCCATGTCCCTCCTTCTGCCCACACTCTTTTGCTTATCTGAACTGCTCAACACCCTCAACTACATTGAAAGACTTTGTACCTGTTCATCCCAATTCAAGTCAGTAGCCAAGCATTCAATAGGCTTTCTTTGCTTTCTAATCTTGACATTTGGAAATAATGCTTCTCTCCCACGAATGGAAGAGTAGCTTGGCATACTGGAAAGAAGTAAATACCTGTACTTCCTGTTTGCTGACTCCACCCTTGGGGACTTGGGCTGTGTTCTCATTGGTTAATTTGGAGCAATATTGTTCCTGGAAAGGGGTCCAGATTCAGACCCCAAGAGAAGGTTCTTGGATCTCACACAAGAAGGAATTCAAGACGAGTCCATAGAGTCAAGTGAAAGCAAGTTTTTTAAGAAAGTAAAGGAATGAAAAATGGCTACTCCACTGTGGGTTTTTGTTGATGCCCTTTATCAGGTTGAGGAAGTTCCTTCTATTCCTAATTTGTTGACTGTTTTTATCAGGAAAGGATGTTGGATTTTGTCAAATACCTTTCCTATTGAAACGATCACATGGTTTTTGTCTTTTATCAGATTGATATGGTGTGTAATGTTAATTTATTTAAAACGTTAAACCAACCCTGCATCCTTAGGATAAATCCTACTTTTTAAATGTG
Source organism: Piliocolobus tephrosceles (assembly GCF_002776525.5). NCBI lineage: Eukaryota > Metazoa > Chordata > Mammalia > Primates > Cercopithecidae > Piliocolobus > Piliocolobus tephrosceles. The sequence goes on from NC_045437.1 coordinate 7,312,260, forward strand.
CTAAAAATAAAAAAAGAATGGCTGCTCCATAGGCAGAGCAGAGGCATGAGCCACCGGTTGCCTTTTTTTTTTTTTTTAAACGGTTATTTCTTGATTATATGCTAAACAAGGGGTGGATTATTCATGAGTTTTCTGGGAAAGGGGTGGGCAATTCCCAGAACTGAGAGTTCCTCCCGTTTTTGGACCTTATAGGGTAACTTCCTGAAGTTGTCATGGCATTTGTAAACGGTCATGGTGCTGGTGGGAGTATAACCTTAAGGACGACCAGAGGTCACTCTCGTCGCCATCTTGGTTTTGGTGGGTTTTAGCTGGCTTCTTTACTACATCTTCTTTTATCAGCAAGGTCGTTATGACCTGTATCTTGTGCCAACCTCCTATTTCGTCCTGTGAGTTAGAATGCCTAATTGTCTGGGAATGCAGGCCAGTAGGTCTCAGCCTTATTTTGCTCACCTCCTATTCGAGACAGAGTTGCTCTGGTTCAAAGGCCTCTGACAATATCACCCATTCTTTTCTGTTCTTCAGACTTTTTGAGGAAATCAGCAAGAGTTAATGCTTTAAAATAAACTATGCAGACTGAGAAAAATTTTCAGTAGTACTAATCTCTCACTGTGCTGTTTTCTGAATATTTGTGTGTCCACCATGTCTTATGACCATACCTCCTTAAGGAAAGACTGAGGAGACACATATTTTTAAAGTGCCTGGCAGAGCAGTGTCTTGGCACAAAGGAGTCTCAATGCAATCTACTGCATCAATGAACAGGCCATAGAAGAATGTGATGAACAGGTAGCTCCCTCATACGCTATAGCTTACTCCTATGTTATAGTTTACTTATACACTATAGATTTTAGAAATTTCTATCATTAAAGAAAACAATTTCAATGAGAGGTTTATAAAACTTATGATTTTTAGGAAAGTGATATCTTTGGTGAAATCAGCATAAAACATTTTGGTGTTTTAAAGTGATATTTCCTCTTTGATTTCTGTCACCTTACGATTTTTTTTTTTCCTGTATTCAAGCAGACACACAATTTCTCTGGAAAAAACTGTTTCTCTTCGTAAAATAAAAAAGCAAACAAACATTGCATTCACAACTCTGTTCCCATGACTGCTTGATGCCTCAGATTGTGTGAGGGGCACATCCCTCCCATTTGTCTCTTTCAAAAATAAGATCTATGGACCTTGGTTTCTGTAAACTGTCTGGAGAAAAATATAAATCTTGGGACACTGTGTACTTTGTACTCCTGCAGTCATACAGTCATTTATGATCATCGGTGAGCTCCTCAATCACAGGAACCTTCTGGCAGCAGCAGCAAATGTCTTATTTTATCTGTCTTCCTAGACAGAGGAACATCCTTTACTGTATTACGAAATCCTTGAATATCTTCACAGTGCTATAAATCTCAGCATGACCTGTATTTGTCCTTAATATGTTGAATGAACAAAGTACCACAGCTTGACTTGCACTCAGAGCTAATCTAGTGACAGCCCTTTCCTCCCATCCTCGAGGAACCTGAAGCAGGAGGGCAAAGTGCATGTCTAGGTGGCAGATCTCACTGGGGCAGGGACAGGGGCCCGGCAGGGGCAGGGCTAGCCCTGCAACTTCTGAGGTACCGCCAAATGCTGCTTTTGCCTCCTGTGCAGAGTCCTGGGGTGGAGTCTCCTGAGTGGGTTTTTGTCCCCACACACGTTGGAAAATTCTGTGTGTGTGAGCGTCCATGTGGACTGCCTTCTGTCAGTGTCACTTAGGTCCCTGAGCCCCCCTCTCAGCTATGCAAAGGGAATGAAGTGCTCTGAGCTGTGTGAAGCTGCAGAAGCCCATTTGCCATGACCCCTGCTTGATACTGTCTTCAATTTTATACCTGCTGCCTGCAGAAAAGACCCATCTTCTGGTTGAACTAAGGACAGGTATTAATCTACTCGTCTCCTTGGGTTATGCCCAGGTTCATGGAGTGCTGCTGCACTTGATGTTGGTTTGAGTTATATATGTTTGAGTTATATATATAAATATATATATGGTTATATATATGGTTATATATATATGATTATATATATCTGTGTGTATACACAGTATATATATATACACACACAGATATGTCAGTTTGAGGTTATATGTGTGTGTGTATATATATACACACACATAGACACACACATCTATATGTCTGTCTATATATGTGGAGAGAGATGAAGAGAGAGAGAGAGAGAGAGAGAACCAGGAGTACTGAAATAAAGATATACCATCAATAAAACCTAGTGAGCTGTACCAAGTGTATTTTATCAACAAAGCAGAAAGCAGGTCCACAGTGCACAATTGTGTATTATGACAACTAAAACTAAGATTGTTTCCCTCATGTTCTGGAAGAATTTTATCTCTTAAATACAAAGGAACTGTTCATGAGCTGCTATTGCCCTGCTGAGGATAGGGATTGTGATTAAAAGCATCAGTGAAAATCCTGGAACTGACCCTTTCATATTCAGAAGCCACTGTGGAGGCTCTACCGTGGGCAAAACATTATCATGGGAGCCATTTGGGATTCAACGATAATCAAAGATTATGTTCTCTAGGAGTCATAATGTATTGTGTGTTTATGTAAGAACACAAGGGAGATATTTGGTGAGTTCCAAAGGAGTGGTGAAAAGTAACAATCTAATTCAGAATAGGCAGCCAGCTTCCCATGGCAGGTGTAGAAGGAAGATCTTATGTCACATCTTTTGATTTCTGCAAAGCGATGTAAGTTGCTTATTAGAAGGGGCTAGTGTCATACCATGTGCTCTCCTGCAACTCAAGTATGGGAGGGAAGTTCCACCTGTGGATACTGATTTCAAACATGGATGCCCATCACAATTCTATTGGTTGGTGTAAAAGTAATTGCAGTTTTGGATTGTGAATTTCAAATCATTATGACTAGGCTCAAACACATCTTTATTAAACAAGATTGGAACCATTACAATCAACACATTTTTGCCATTGAGAAATGTTTGTTTATTCCTGTAGCATAAAAATCTGTGCTTTGGGATTTCACAAACTCTTGGAAAGCATTTTCTGCATCCTGCTGGTTGTGGAAGCATTTTCCCTGCAAAAAGTCATCAAGATGCTTGAAGAAGTGGTGGTTGGCAAGAGGTGAAGTGAATATTGTGAATGAGGCAAAACTTTACAGCCCAATTTGTTCAACTTTTGAAGCATTGGTGGTGCCATGTGCAGTTGGGCATTGCTGTGGAGAAGAATTGGGCCCTTTCTGTTGACCAATGCTGGCTGTACGACTTGCAGTTTTTGAAGCATCTTATCGGTTTGCTGAGCATGCTTCCCAGATGTAATGGTTTTCCTGGGATTCAGAAAGCTGTAGCAGATCAGACCGGCAGCAGCCCACCAAACTGTTATCATGACCATTTTCTGGTGCAAGTTTGACTTTGGGAAGTGCTTTGGAGCTTTGTCTGTGTCCAGCCACTGAGCTGGTCATCCCTGGTTGTCATATAAAATTCACTTTTCATTGCACGTCACAATCTCATTGAGAAATGGTTCTTTGTTGTTGTGTAAAATAAGAGGACGAGGTTTCAAAACGATTTTTAAAAAAATTTTCACTCAGCTCATGAATCACCCACTTATTGAGCTTTTTCACCTTTCCAATTTGCTACAAATGCCAAACAACCATAGAATGGTTGATGTTGAGTTCTTCGGCAACTTCCTGTATAGTCGTAAGAGGATCAGCTTTGATGATTGCTCTCAATTGGTCATTGTCAACTTTGGCCCCTTCGCGCCTCATCTTCAAGGCTCTCATCTCCTTTGCAAAACTTCCTGAACCACCACTGCACTGTACGTTCATTAGCAGTTCCTGGGCCAAATGTGGTGTTGATGTTGCAAGTTGTCTGTGCTGCTTTATGACCCATTTTGAACTTGAATAAGAAAAGCACTCAAATTTGCTTTTTGTCTAACATCATTCCTATAGTCTAAAATGAACATAAAATAAACAAGTATAAGCCATTATTGAAAAACATCAAGTGAGAAATGCACATTAAAATAATGTATAACATAACCACATTTATTTAAGAATATTCCAATATCAAATGGCAAATTCCAACAATGAAAAAACCGCAATTACTTTTGTGCTCACCCGATAGTCATTGCTATCAGACAGTCATTGCTTCGCTTAAAATGTAGACTTTCCTCATATAATGGGTATGGTGTGAGCCTATGCATTAGAATCTATTGAAATAAATCAAACATTAAGGAATTAATCATACTTTAAGATATTTAAAAACTTCATGAAAGTTTACAAAAGTGGTTATTTAAAGTTGGATTTTAAAACAATACCTTTGACCTTAGTCACCTTCAAACATAAGTTAATCTTTTTTGGCCTCCCTACTACAGTGATCTTTACCCATTTCCGTTGGGAATACCCACCATGTTTGATCGAAGGACAGCATTTTGTGGTCCTGCAGAATTTAGGAAATGAAAGAGCTAACTGAAAAGAGGCAGCTTTAGCCTGTGGATGACTTTTTCCCTAAATATAATATCCAATATTTCCTCTTTTAGACCTTTATTTACAGAGAGACTTTGTTTTGTTTATTCTGATGTCCATCCCAATGTAAAAAAGTCTGTGCTTTAATTACTGATGTTAAAAATAAATAATAAATGAATAAGTGTAAATACCAAGAGAATGTTAATCTTTTCCACTTTTAATAATCAATCATGCCATATATTGAAATGGTGTTATAAAAATCCCAAACCCCACAAAACTTACATGTGCATAAAATGTGCACTGGCATTTTGTGACGACTGGTGTAACTCAGCACATTGTAGACACGGAGGATCAAATTCAGCCAGTGATGGCACCATGGTGAACAGTGTCGTGACTTCTGTAGATAAGGTAGTATTTAATTACAGAATTTTAAATCTTGGGATTTTTGTTAAATTGAAGGAAAAGAAAATGAGTAATAGAAAACAGATACGAAAATTCAGAGGACTGGAAAACCTGTTAACTCATCTGTCAAGGAAGGCAGAACTCCATAACAATGAAGTAGGCAGCGCTTACGGTATTGCTTAGGAAAAAAGGTATGCTTTTCCCATAGTGAAGATAACAACATAACTATGCACAAAAGGAAGGACACTATTAGGTGTTAAAGAAAGCTCTTCATCACACATTTTGAGGAATTAATGTTCAGATTTCCTCAACGCCAAGAGCATCCATCCTTATCAACCTGATTAGACACTCAGGGTGTTCAGCCGGATCTTATTCTATTATATATCACTGTTTCCAGTAAATCATGATACAGTGAAGTTAAATTGGCCTTAGAAGAACCCATAAGAACCATCATTTTAACACAGCACTAAAATTTACCCCTGAAGTCTTCTCTGTGTCTCATGTTATTGTCTATGGAAATGCGTGCTTGGCAGCTGACGTGGGAAAATCTAATCTACATGAAACAGGAAGTCAGTGAATGTGCGAGAAATCTGAGTCTAATGGAAAGATTGAAAGATGTGTCATGAGAAGCAGCTTACGAATAACAACAGTTATTGCAATTTGTGGTTACTATTGAAAAGAAACATTTATTTGGTAAACTTGGTTGCATGCAAAAGAACATAATGATGAAATCAAACAGTGAATCCAATCACATTAACTTGCACACAGAAATAAGAAGAGCCAAAGGCAGCAACTAAGATGGTGGTGGACAGAATAACGGCCCCCAAAGATGTCCACCTCTTAATCCTCAGATCCTGCAGTTATGCTGTACTATGTGGCAAAGGGGAATTAAGGTTGCAGAGGGAATGAAGTTCGGTCATCAGCTGCTCTTAAGGAGATAGTCCTATGTTGCTTGGAGGTGGGGTCCAGTGAAATTACAGGGGACATTAAATGTGGAAGAGGGAGGTGGACGAAGAAGGCAGAGTGAGAGATTTGAAGATGTTGCAATGCTATCTACAAAGATGGAAGAGGTCAGAAGCCAAGGAATGCAGGTGGCCTTTAGAAGCTGGAAAGGCAAGGGCCAGCTCCTGTCCTGAGCCTCCAGAAGGAGGGAAGTCCTGCTGAGATTTTGACTTTAGTCCAGTGGGACCCATGTTAGACTTCTGACTCTTGAAACTGTAAGATAATAAATTGGTGCTGTTTTTAGCCGCTAAGTTTGTGGATGTTTGTTATGACAGCAAGAGGAAACCCATGCAGATATGTTTTTATATGATTGTAGAATGCATGCACAATACTGCCTTCGAATCAACTGAATAAGAAGCAGCAGGTCAGAGTTAATTTTTAATGGAACTGCTAATTTTGGGTCAACACTGAAATAACTTAGGGTTGTGTCAGGAATGTGCATAGTTACTCGCTTCTAAAGGGAGGACGTTGTGTGTGTGGCAGTGGAGCCTCACTGAAGTGAGAATAAAATAGCTGTGCTCCTACAGCTGACACAGAAAAGTAGAGGCTCATTAACCCATAGGATTGGGGAAACATGAGAATATGCATTTGAGAAATTACTTTCCCTATATCAGCAACTCTAATAAATAAAGCAAATATTGCTAAAAAAATTATGTTGAATTCCAAGTACAGGGAAATAGCTACAATTTACTGACAAGGAATTAAACAGTGAAAGCACATTCATGAACATTGCTTAAGGAAAAGAGTAAGTAAAAGTAGGAGCTGAATGAATATACTTGTGTTATTCTCTAGCAAAAATGAAAGTTTGGGCGAAGGGTAAGTTAGATTATTGTTCTGTCCTCTGGAGAGTGGGTCTATCAGGTCTAATATCAGAGCCAGCTCTTGAGGGTGCCAAGTTCCTGCCGTGCAGGGGTCTCTGCTTGCCTCTGAGATAGATGAAGCACAACATTTCTAGCTGAAACTCCAAGCACAGAGTAGAGCATGTTCTGCTCTTGGCATAATATATACATATGTCTGTCTTTTCTATGTGTACCAAGTGCCTTCACTAACAGGGCACTTCACAGGGGCTTCTGGGTGCCCTTTTGATCCGAAGTCTAGTCTTATCGGATCTGATGACTGAGCAGTGAGATGTCAGACAGGGAAAGGAATGGCTTTTTGAAGAGAACTTGAAGAGTATTTTCCATGGTTGATTAAATTGGGAAAAAGAGTTCTTGCTCTTTTTATTTTATGAACACATGCAGAATGAAAAGACTGGAAGAGTCAGCAAAATGATGTTAGTAAAACTCTTCTCCAACTAAAGTGCACAGTGAAAGAAGTAAAGCCTTAAATGGTGGCTATCCAGTTTTATAGTTTGGGAGGATTGAAACAATGTTATCTCACATATGGGTATTGAAGCACAGTAATACAAATCTGTGTATGGCTTTGTTGTAGCATATTGCTGCCATCATTTATATAAATACAGTAGTAAGGATATGTGGTTCATTTTGGGAATTATTTTATTCTTCAAAACATGTTCAAACAGTATTCAAGCTTGAGAAGCATGGCATAATTTAAGAATATAATTTTTAACCAGAGGTCTAAGAGATTGTCTCATTTCTATGTCTATTAGCTATGTGATCTGAAACAATACAACTAATATTTTGTTATTTAAATTTTCTCATGCTAATGAAATATGCCACAGGGATATTGTCAATCTGTATGCATAAGTTTGTCAAAAATTATGTAGCATCACGATCACGTGCAGTTGGACTCATTAAACCTCAATTTCTTCTTTCTTAGACTCAGTCTTTCCAAACGTTGCCTCCTCCCTCTGTTCTAATTGTATCCGACAAATAAAAACCAATTTACATTTTTACTTGTCAAAATGCTCTTTCCCACATGAAAACAAAACTTAATGTCTCTGCTTTTATACTATTCCTCCCCTTGACTTGGTGAAAATTCCTTGAGCCTGTGGGCAAGTGTTCAATTTTGTACCCTCAGAGAACTTAGAGTAATACTAAGTATGCGGCAGATAATGAATAAATGGTCTAATTTAGTTACCAGCACTTTAGCAGCAGTAGTAATGGTGGCAACTGCATAGATATTTTGAGGAATCTCACCACTTTTGTTACTTAATTCATCTCTAGAAGTTTTGTTTTAGTTGGGCAATCAGTAAGGAACTTTATAAAATATTCAACATTTGTGCAGTGTTTTGCCCATAAACAAGTGATCATTTTTATACAGCAGAATTGCAAAGAATTTTCCTCTTTATAGTTACTGAGTTACAAAGGTAAATTCACCTATTTTAAATGTCTTCGTTTCATTCAATTCAAGTTGACACATTTATAAGTCATATTAGCGTTGGCTTTAAGTAATAATGTTTAAGAAAAGAAATAGAAATTTAAGGATAACTAAGATTTTTCAGTTTCAAAAAATAGAAATTAACTTGATTAAATCAAGGATAAAGGAAGTTTTTTAGAAGGCTATGATTTAGATAATGAGATGAACAAGGAAACTAAATTGGCAGGTTCAGTATTTTGAGGGATTTCTCTGTGATGTGCTGGTCTTGCATGCGCCTCTGCTTAAGGATTTCATTCCAGAGTAAGTGGGATGATTGCTATGGTTGGTTCACATGGATACAATGAAGGAAGGGATCCTTTAAGCCATTGCTAAAATAAGGGTTGATGGATGGTGAGCTGCAGAAATGACAGATGTCCTTTACATAAATAACCAAGTTTCAACAAAAAGAAGAGAAATAATCATGAAAGCATTTAGAATCTTATGTTTTTAAATTTAAAAGGTAAATTTTCATAAATCACCATAAATATTAGCATTAAAGGAATTTCAAAAATAAGTTATGTTCTGTTCAATAATTTAATTTCTTATGCTACCCACAAGCAACAGGAAGAAGGTAAGTTAGAGATGTTGTATGTTTTACTCTGAAATAAAGACCACTTCAAACACTGTACTTTGTGATATTTATTAAAATTGCTTCATGAGAGAGAAAATACGTAGACCAACAACTGCTCGAAGCATCATACAGGAAAGGGAATGATGCCAGCCAGCAGGTTATAGGAAAGGGTTAAGTGGCAGCTATTTTTCCTATGGAAACATCTGGCTTTATTTAAGATCTTATAGATTAATCAGGGGGAGAAAATATCACGTTAGAAAAATTAACAAATAGCCTTTATGAAAATAATTTTAAAATTATGTTAAAAAAATTTCAAGAGATAAGAGTCTAACATTCACTTTTTAGTACTCTAATTCAAGAAGAGCACCTTTGGAGACAGAATGTAAAGAGCAGATTGAGGGCAGAGATTTAATTTTTCTTGTTTATGTTAATACTCAGATCCCAGACTAGTTGTTGGCACATTGTAGACATGCTCTGAAACATGTGTCAAAAATAAATAAAAGAATAGTAGAAGATTTCTGAAGAGCAAAAAATACTGTTCTAGTGGTCCAGTCCCATAACCAAAAGTAACTAGCTGTATGACTGTATGCAACCTTGAACTTTGCTGGGACTAAATTTTAGATGATGGGATTAAATTCAATTGCCTTTGAAGTCTTTTTCAGTGAGGCTTAGTAAATGAGCTGCAGAATCACCATCACTCAGGAGTTCTTCTCCAGCAGCTCTCCAAATGCCACATATCATCAGGCCCAGCCAGGTTCAAAGCAAGCTTACTTAACCAGGGAAACAGAACACCTTCTCTCTCCTTTTCTATCCAAGCATGGTTCTACTCTCCTCCACTGCTGATAGTAAAGGGTAATGCATTAACAGATGAGGCCTTGAAATGGAACTCTTCAAGAGTGGATCTTTGAAAGCTAGAAGTAAGTGATGTGAACACTCTGAGGCAGAGGGCTTCGAACCTCATGGTTTTAGCTAAGTATTTTTGCATCTTTTCACTTCCTCTTCTTTTCTCTTTTCTTTTCTTTTTTTTTTTTTTTTTGAGGTGGAGTCTCGCACTGTCGTCCTGGGCTGCAGTGCAGTGGTGCGATCTCAGTTCACTGTAACCTCTGCCTCCAAGGTTCAAGTGATTCTCCTGCCTCAGCTTCCTGAGCATCTGGGATTACAGGTGCCCGCCACCAAGCCCAGCTAATTTTTTGTGTTTTTAGTAGAGGTGGGATTTCACTATGTTGGCCAGGCTGGTCTCGAATGCCTGACCTCGTGGTCCACCTGCCTCAGCCTCCCAAAGTGCTGGGATTACAGGCGTGAACCACTGCATCCAGCTACTTTCTCTTCTTAGATCTGTGAGGATGAAGCTTCCATTGACCACCTTCTCCTTTCAGTATGGGTCACATTTCTCCACGTCTTTTAATGTCTAGTAATTTTGGACTGTTTCCTAGTCATTTTGAATAATATGATGTACAGATTGTCCTGCTATGTTCCTCTGAAGGGCGTTGAGTCTTTGCTTTAGCAGGCAGTCAACTTGACTGGATTCAGACTCCAAATTTTGCCTCCCTCATAGGTGGGCATCAGGTAGTTCAGTTTTTATAACCTTAGCTGTACTACTTGAGATCTGCCTGCCCATGAACGGTTCACAGCCCAGAAAGAACTTTGTGTAGAGTTTGTATCCCAAATCTGGGGCTGCCTGTCTCTGGCTCTCTTTTTATCTATTTTTCTCATCACTTTCGAGCTGCTGTAGTTGCCCCAATCTCTATGCTTTTATTCCTCAAGCCATTAAGGCAGCAGGATTTCATGTGCATTATAGTCATGTATGTCATTGGCAGCTTACTGAGGCTCCCTTTCATACAAAAAACTAAAAAAATGAGGAAATTGGAAGCACATACAGTGCCACTTCTTTTTCCCATGTGCCTATCCGTCCAGTATTTGCCTTCCTTTTGATTGTCCTACAGTTCCTTCAAAGAGTTGGATTTTAAAAAAATTAATTAATCAATTAATTTTTAATATAAATAGCTTTAGGGGTACAAGTGGTTTTTGGTTACATGGATGAGTTGTATAGCGGTGAAGTCTGGGCTTTTAGCATACTAACCACCTGCCTATTTTGTTCAGAGATTACATAATCATCTTCAGGAGAGCTAGTCCAATATGAGGTACGTGGCTGTTACCAGAACGGCAGCCACTGAAGCAAATCAGGGATAATCATTTCAGAGTTTAAATTAAGTAAAGGATTTCAGGGGCAGGAGTGAGGGAAAAAGTGAAGAAGGAAAGTGTTTCTTTTCTCTCCAAAGGGAGATGTGTCTATGTCTGTATATCTGTACTATCCAAATTGAGCTTTAAGTTATTGGGCTTTTGTTCTGTTATCAACAAAGGTTAATATAAAGGAGAAGAAACTGTTGTGAGGATTATTTCCCAGGACCCTAGGGCAGAAATTACCTGGGTAATTCCAGCCAAGTCTAGAATGCTTATGAATCAGATCATGGAAGTCTTGTAAATATATCCCCCAAATATAGAAGAATAGGTTGTTGGTGTAGTAAGCAAGGTTTTACCCCTTACAGCTCTCATGAGCACTGGTAGACAAGGGTCATTTGAAAATTCAGCTCTTCACAAGCTGGATAACTGTATTAGTCCATTTTCACACTGCTGATAAAGAATACCCCAGACTGGACAGATTACAAAAGAAAGAGATTTAATTGGACTTACAGTTCCACATGGCTGGGGAAGCCTCATGGTGGAAGGCAAGGAGGAGAAAATCACATCTTACATGGGTGGCAGCAGGCAAAGGGAGAATGAGGAAGATGCAAAAGTGGAAACCCCTGATAAAAACCTTCAGATCTCGTGAGACTTATTCACTACCACAAGAACAGTATCAGGGTAAACCACCCCTATGATTCAATTATCTCCCACCGGGTCCCTCCCACAACATGTGAGGATTATAGGAGTCCATCTCAAGATGAATTTGACTGGGGACACAGAGTCAAACAATATCAATAACTATGCTCAGAATCGAAGCAGTCGGGGTTCTAGATTTGTGCTAAGCAACCAGTGTCTACATTTATTTTCTCTCTCAGAGGTATTTTTAAATTTCTCCTTCTTGTTAGGATGGCATTTCCCTACCTCCATCCATTTTCACTTAAGTGGAGAGACACCAGGAAACACAGATGAATGCAAGTTGGTCAGGCATTAAGAATAGAATGAACCCCTAGTTGTTAACTACATAGCTTATTGCCTAAACCAGGACACTTTTGGCACGAATGATAATTATGCCAGGACTATTCATATAAACTGAGAAAATCTTGGGAAAATATGACGTGATCATCCTATTGTTGATGTTCATTTTTATTTCTTCTCTCCCACCCTCCACTGAAGCAGGCAGGGGCTCTCAAATCCAGCATATTTATCTCCTTCCTGGAAGAGTTCTGGTTGGTGGACCCTAACTGCATGTAGGTGCTAAGATTTTCATTTCTTTCATATCTTACCTTTGTCATGTTATGGCCTTCTGGGGACCTGGAATCTGTACTGACCTCTTGTCCACCTTCCTGTGATTTTTTTTCTCTACAAAGCTAACCAGAATTTCTCCCAGCAACGCAGCTCTCATTTATTTCTTGGACTAACGAGGATGAAAGCTTGAGTCTAATGCAATCCTACTTAAAAGAAAGTCTCCCCTAGCATTTACTGAGGACAATTGATATACATTAATGTCTTTACCATAACATTAAAAAATGACCTAAAGCATAGGTAACAGAATTCAAATTAAATCTATTATCCCTAGTGATTTCCAGGGGTAGATGCCATGGGAGCAACCTGGAGACCATTGGACTTCCCAGTTGTGGATCTGCATTTACATTGCAGCTTCATATTCCCCAACACTGTTAAATATAACACTCAGACATCTTTGATGGACCCCAGAATATTTTACAATTAAGTAAAGAAAAATTATTTTTAAATTTTGTTATGTAAACACATAGAAAAATGGAATCCAATGTTTAAATAGTTTGCATAAGTTAAAAATTCCATTTGGGCATCCCTAATCTTTCATTTGGTAGTGACTACTGATATGGCTTGCATATTCATCCCCTCCCAATCTTATATTGAAATATAATTCCCAGTTTTGGAGGCTGGGCCTGGTGGGAGGTGGTTGGATCATGGGAATGGATTTCACATGAGTGGCTTAGCACCATCCTCTTGGTGCTGAGTGAGTTCGTGCAAGATCTGGTTGTCTAAAAGTGTGCAGAACCTCCCCCACCTCTCTTGCTCCAGCTCTCACCATGTGAGATACCTGCTCCTCTTTGCCTTCCACCATGATTATAAGCTTCCTGAAGCCCTCACCAGAAGCAGAGGTCCACACCCCTTCTTGTACTGTCTGCTGAACTGCGGGCCAGTTAAACCTCTTCCCTTTCCGAGCCACCTCGTCTCAGGTATTTCTTCATGGCAATGCAATAATGGCCTAATACAACTACAGACCCACTGCAGTAACATAGAATAGAGCACTTTCACCCTTGAAAAGGTAGAATCCTATGGTAGTAACAAACTTCAGAAGTGCATTTAATTAGAATTTTGATGCTCTCCAATTTTTATTGCACTACTGTTTTTAATGATTTTTCATTTATCATCTTTCATTCAATTTTTTTTATTATACTTTAACTTCTAGTGTACATGCCCACAACATGCAGGTTTTTTACATATGTATACATGTGCCATGTTGGTGTGCTGCATCCATTAACTCGTCATTTACATTAGGTATATCTCCTAACGCTAGCCCTCCCCCTTCCCTCCACCCCATGACAGGCCCCGGTGTGTGATGTTCCCCATCCTGTGTCCAAGTGATCTCATTGTTCAGTTCCCACCTATGAGTCAGACCATGCAGTGTTTGGTTTTCTGTCCTTGCAATAGTTTGCTGAGAATGATGGTTTCTAGCTTCATTCATGTTCCTACAAAGGACATGAACTCATCCTTTTTTATGGCTGCATAGTATTCCACGGTCTATATGTGCCACATTTTCTTAATCCAGTCTATCACTGGTGGACATTTAGGTTGGTTCCAAGTCTTTGCTATCGTGAATGGTGCCACAATAAACATACATGTGCATGTGTCTTTATAGCAGCATGATTTATAATCCTTTGGGTATATACCCAGCAATGGGATGGCTGGGTCAAATGGTATTACTAGTTCTAGATCCTTGAGGAATTGCCACAGTGTCTTCCACAGTGGTTGAACTAGTTTACGGTCTCCCCAACAGTGTAAAAGTGTTCCTATTTCTCTCTCTAGCACCTGTTGTTTCCTGACTTTTTAATGATTGCCATTCTAACTGGTGTGAGATGGCATCTCATTGTGGTTTTGATTTACATTTCTCTAATGACCAGTGATGCTGAGCATTTTTTAATGTGTCTGTTGGCTGCATAAATGTCTTCTTTTGAGAAGTGTCTGCTCATATCCTTTACCCACTTTTTGATGGGGTTGTTTGATTTTTTTCTTGTAAATTTGTTTAAGTTCTTTGTAGAGTCTCGATATTAGCCCTTTGTCAGATGGGTAGATTGTGAAAATTTTCTCCCATTCTGTAGGTTGCCTGTTCACTCTGATGGTAGTTTCTTTTGCTGTGCAGAAGCTCTTTAGCTTAATTAGATCCCATTTGTCAATTTTGACTTTTGTTGCCATTGCTTTTGGTGTTTAAGTCATGAAGTCCTTGCCCATGCCTATGTCCTGAATGGTATTGCCTAGGTTTTCTTCTAGGGTTTTTATGGTTTGAGGTCTGACATTTAAGTCTTTAATCCATCTTGAATTAATTTTTGTGTAAGGTGTAAGGAAGGGATCTAGTTCAGCTTTCTACATATGGCTAGCCAGTTTTCCCAGCACCATTTGTTAAATGCTTTCCACATTATTAAATCCTTTCTCCATTGCTTATTTTTGTCAGATTTGTCAAAGATCAGATGGTTGTATATGTGTGGTTTTATTTCTGAGGGCTCTGTTCTGTTCCATTTGTCTGTATCTCTGTTTTGGTACCAGTACCATGCTGTTTTGGTTACTATACCCTTGTAATATAGTTTGAAGTCAGGTAGCATGCTGCCTCCAGCTTTGTTCTTTTGGCTTAGGATTGTCTTGGCAATGTGGGCTCTTTTTTGGTTCCATATGAACTTTAAAGTAGTTTTTTTCCAATTCTGTGAAGAAAGTTATTGGTAGCTTGATGGGGATGTCATTAAATCTATAAATTACCTTGGGCAATATGACCATTTTCACAATATTGATTCTTCCTATCCATGAGTGTGAAATATTCTTCCATTTGTTTGTGTCCTCTTTTATTTCGTTAAGCAGTGGTTTGTAGTTGTCCTTAAAGAGGTCCTTCACATCCCTTGTAAGTTGGATTCCTAGGTATTTTATTCTCGTTGAAGCAATTGTGAATATAAGTTCACTCATGATTTGGCTCTCTGTCTGTTATTGGTGTATAGGAATGCTTGTGATTTTTGCAAATTGATTTTGTATCCTGAGACTTTGCTGAAGTTGCTTATTAGCTTAAGGAGATTTTGGGCTGAGACGATGGAGTTTTCTAAATATACAATCATGTCATCTGCAAACAGGGACAGTTTGACTTCCTCTTTTCCTAAATGAATACGCTTTATTTCTTTCTCCTGCCTGATTTGCCCGGCCAGAACTTCCAACACTATGTTGAATAGGAGTGGTGAGAGAGGGCATCCCTGTCTTGTGCCAGTTTTCAAAGGGAATGCTTCCAGTTTTTGCCCATTCAGTACGATATTGGTTGTGGGTTTGTCATAAGTAGCTCTTATTATTTTGAGATACGGGTCAAATTATTTGATTTTTAAACGTTATGAATTTAAAATGTATGTGTCCAGGAGGTACATTAAGAATTGTTCAAATTCTTCTTAATCAATTGCACTTTAGATCCAACTTTTAAGTTAGCATAGTTCTTGCTTGATTTTACTGCAGAAATTTGAACTGGAGTCACAAACTTCTGCCTAGAAGTTTTGATTTTTTCAGTGCAGTGTTGGTAAAATTAATCAGAAAGCCAGGAGTTGGGATGGGAACATTCTTCCTTTAGGCAGATACAAACTCCTCCCATGTGTGGATGGCCTTCTACTCAAGGAGACTCACATAACAAGGTTACTTGCCTGGCCCGGTGGACTTTTAGCTTTACCCTCTACTATAGAAGTTAATTTAAACTCCTGGAGAGAAAGCCACACTCAGAGTGAGAATTTTCTGAAACAATATGCTTAAAATCTCCAATGGAATTGGAAATACAAACCATGGAGAGAAACAGGTGTCAAGTTGCCTCTTCACTTCCAAATACCACAGTTATCATCAGCCTCACCAGGGAGAATTTGGGACACAGGAACATGTGCCTGTCCAGAACTTAGGCTTTGGGCATCAGATCATTGGACTCTGATGACCAACCCTAGCACTTGTTTGGTGTGGGTTGGACATGTACATGAACTGATCAAGCCTTGATTTCTTCCTCTATAAAATAGGAATTCTCAAAGCTTAATATTGGGATTAAATGAGATTAAATAAAATAATGGACTGTACATGTCACTATTGGTCATAGGGAAGTAAAAGATTGAATACACCAAGGGACAATGGTCCGATCATCTATAAAAATAGAACTGTGACCCAGGATCTGCAGCAACCAGCCCAGGAAACTAACCTGTTATCTAGCTAAGCCAGACTTGCAGGGTGTCAGACCAGGATCTCAGGGCAAACAATCCAGCAAAACAAACAATAATCCCTGCAACAACTGACCCCAAATGACCAGAACTTGACTAATAACTGACAGCTTTGGAAATTTGTGTCCTCACTTCCAATTTAGGATCAATCAGAGACAGCCAAATATGCACCCCTAACTAACTGAGTGCCTGGATTCCAGGTAATCCCCCCTGCAGCTTCCCCAGGCCAATAGCCTCCAATCAGGACATTCTTGAGACCTTCCCTTTTCCCACTATGAAGCTCTCCCTCTCCTCTGCTTGCCTTTGAGTCTGCCAAGTACAAGTAACAGTTACTAACTCTCTTGCTCTTTCAAGTAAAGAATAACAGCCTGGACTTCTCATTTGGTTGACTTTTGTTTATTTCCACAGCATTATTCAATAAAGATTGTGAATCATGTAAACAATACAATAATTTGATTAAATATAAAAATCAATGAATCATCAAGTAATACATCTGCAGAGATTCAGGCTAAATTTATACAGCTTAATTTATGTTTCCATTTTTCTTAATTTTCATGGAATCATTGATAGCCTCAAATTCATCTTATTTTGCGAATGATTTTCTTACTAAATCATCGATGGGAGTTATGCCTGGCTTACATTCCAGTTTACTGGTTTGTAGTGTCAGTTAACTTTACAAACCAATGTATTGGTTGTTTGTCTTCTAAGATCCCGCAGGGCAAACTTTCTAACTTGTCCAAGAGAGAGCCACAGGAAGGGACAGTGCCTTTCACAACAGGCCGGGTCCTCTCTCTTCCTTCCCCGATCCTTCCAATGTGTCACAATACACTGGGCAAAATTGGTTTGGGCTCTTGAATAGACTCTTCACAAAGCCTGGTGGATTTCTTGGCTTAGTCTCCCGTGGTTGTGGAAGTGTATATAAATGGAATCATTGATGATTTATTCTAGTATTTTTAATGGGTATTGAATTTGTGCTATTCATGTCTAGATTTCTGAGGATTTTCCTTTTAGCGTTTTTTTCTCTCTCATATGAAGACATTTTTCTATGCCTTATCAATCTCTTGGATCTTGTTTGCTTTTCCGATGACTGCTGAACCTCCAATAATTACATCTTCAAGGTCACAATTCTTAGAAGAATTTGTGGTTTCCCCACCCATAAATGTTCACTTGGGGCTCACAGAGACTTCTCAGTGGCCATATCTAGATAAAGCATGAATTCACAAATCCAGACAGGGCCCCATAGTCTGACACTTTTCCCTCTGAATATACATTTCCCCTTTGTCCTCCCAACCTAAAAACAACCAAAATCTGTAAGAACAGATCTCTGACCTCTGACTAGCCACAATGCATAAAACCCCTTATGGGAAAAAAGAACAATTTGGTCATGATGTAATAATTTGTTGCACAAAACTCTTCTACCCCAAGTTTAGAGGAAAGAAACAGAAAACAAAAACAAAACAAAAAAAATCACTGAATGTGATTTCAATAGTGTCAATGGAATGGTGATAATTTATTACAGTAATTTAATTAAATTGCTGCTATTAACAATGGTAGTTAAATTGCTGCTCTTAACAATGGTAGTAGGGCCGGGCGCGGTGGCTCAAGCCTGTAATCCCAGCACTTTGGGAGGCCGAGACGGGCGGATCACGAGGTCAGGAGATCGAGACCATCCTGGCTAACATGGTGAAACCCCGTCTCTACTAAAAAATACATACAAAAAACTAGCCAGGCGAGGTGGCGGGCGCCTGTAGTCCCAGCTACTCGGGAGGCTGAGGCAGGAGAATGGCGTAAACCCGGGAGGCGGAGCTTGCAGTGAGCTGAGATCCGGCCACCGCACTCCAGCCTGGGCGACAGAGCAAGACTCCGTCTCAAAAAAAAAAAAAAAAAAAAAAAAACAATGGTAGTATGGCACAGAACTCATCACAAGTAGCCTGAAAATCTGCTGTTAATTTTAACCTTGACATGTGAAGTCCTAACAGAGGGGATTCTGGTTAGAAGGAAAATAAGTGATATATTTCAGTCATCATGAAAGATAGTGATACAGTTTCAATACTTGAAGAAAACCGAAGCTGTGTGTTTCTTTTCATCTGATCATAAACATAGATGTGGAAAGGAGGGGAGATGGGACTCATTTCATTGGATTTAAGGTTCTGTGACAGCAGAATAATATTGGAAAAGTAGCCATGGGATAAAAGAACTCAGCAGCAATTTATATACCTATAAATCCACTTAGCCTCAACTTATGCTACTAAATTACCTTCCCGAGACCTAAGACCTGCTATTATGTGTGTATGGAGTATGGAATATGAGCTATGCCTATAAGGCAAGTGATTTCCTTGCTAACATAAAATCGTGCCAGGTTAGGGAGTTCCAGGAGTTGTCAGAGTTTCTAAAGGGACATTTTAGAGAGAAAATATGTTGATTGCATCGAGAAACTGCATGAAAGAAAAGTGCTGAGAAAGCTGAGTTCATGCCCACAGTGGACAGCAAAGAGGGAGAGGACATCACAGTGAGGTGAACGCAGGATTCTCATCTCTGCCCAAGGAAAAAGTGCTTGTTCTGGGATTTTCATCTTTACGGTTGTTCCTGAGATAGAATATAGGTACAATCTCACCTGATCATATCAGGAATGCCATGTGGAAAAAAGATTATGTGTATCCTCAGAGACTGAAAATGTTTATTTCCCCAAAACAAAACAGTGTAATATAACTTGAAACATTCTTGTAAAATCTAGATTTGTTTTGATTTGATAGGAAGATAAAGCTGATGGAATACCATGCAGGGATGGTGAGTAGATTTATTTTATATCTAAAATGAGTAGTCATTTGTTTTTTCAAATCATGACTTCAAAAATCAGCATGCAGACCTTGGCTGGGAGAGTTCTCTGATGTCTGAAAGATGTGTGTGGGTGTGTTTGTGCACATTTTGTTTTTTATACTAGCTGCATTTGACCTATTTTTCCCTATACTGGGGATGGCTTGTTCGGCCCATGAGGAGGAGTTCTCTGCAAAGGCATATTCTGAATCAGAATGGTTGGTTGTTCACGTAGCACTCATGAAGAAGGAGATGCATGTTGAATGTAAAGAAGGATCCTTTGACAGACAAAGCAAACTGACACTAGCTTATGGGAAAAGAGAATGCACTGGGTCACAGAAAAGAAAAGTCTAGCTTCAGATATGGCTGGATCCAGGGGCTCAAACGCTGTGGGTATCTCTGTCTCTTCTGTACTTCTGATGGACATTATTCTCAGGACAACTCACTTCTTGTTGCAACCAACTTCTTGTTGGCCCTTGGTCAGTTGGAGACCTGCTTGTCCATGGTGTAAATATGTAAAATAGGTTCAATAATCCCTGTGCCACAGGGGTTACAAGGTCCAAGTTAGACAATGTAGATAATGAACCCAACACAGCACCTACTGCAGGATCAATGCTCTAGTTCAGTATCAGCACATGGTAGAGGTATTCTTTGTGTTTTTAATAATCATCATATGGTCTCTCTGGGATTATCAATGTCCTATAGAGAAATTAGGCATTGTTCTGATTACAGGATTTCAGGAAGATGTGCTTCTTTGTGATAAACACCACATCAAGGAGAACAGTGATGCTCTATCTCCAGCTCAGTGCAAAGGAAGGATTTTCTTTTTATTTTATTTTATTTTTTAAGACAGACTCTCACTCTGTCGCCAGGCCAGAGTGCAGTGGCATAATCTCAGCTCACTACAACCAAAGGAGGGACTTTCAATGTGGTTTCTGTGCATCATTTCCCCCCAGCTGCAACACTTGTGCCCTTTCTCTTCCTGTTCACATCTGCCCTCCTCCCATTCACTCTCATACCATAATACCCAGCGAGCACAGCAATAGCCCAGGCAGAAGATGGGAGCTACTCCCAGGGCCTCATCTGAGGACCTTGTGGCTCTTCCAACATGAGTCAGCCAGGGTTTGAGGATTCCCCTGAAGATCACATGGCTCCGCCTC
Source organism: Piliocolobus tephrosceles (assembly GCF_002776525.5). Classification (NCBI taxonomy): domain Eukaryota; kingdom Metazoa; phylum Chordata; class Mammalia; order Primates; family Cercopithecidae; genus Piliocolobus; species Piliocolobus tephrosceles. Next base: position 7,332,643 of record NC_045437.1, read on the forward strand.
TTGGCCCCGTAACTATTATGAATTGCAGTATTACGGGTATCTTTAACTCATACCCACTGTATTAGTCCATTTTCATACTGCTATGAAGAAATACCCACGACTGGATAATTTATAAAGAAAAAGAGATTTAATGGATTCACAGTTCCACATGTCTGGGGAGGCCTCATAATCATGGTGGAATGTGAAGGAGGAACAAAGGCACATCTTACATGGTGGCAGGTAAGAGAGTGTGCAGGGGAACTGCCCTTCATAAAACCATCAGATCTCATGAGGCTTATTCACCATCACAAGAACAGCAAGGGAAAACCTGCACCGATGATTCAATTACCTCCCACCGGGTCTTCCCTACCACACATGAGGATTACGGGAGCCACAATTCAAGATGAAATTTGGGTGGGAACACGCCAAACTGTATCACTTATTGCCAATTATTAAGTAACAAATGAATATATAACAACCATAGAAAAATGTAGACGTTTTCCATGTAGAAAACATATTCTAACCACAGAAAAACTGTGGAAGACACTGTGATTGGTCAATTCAATATTTATCACTACTTTTAGTTCATTTCTAAAGACACTCCTATGTTCATTGGTTAGCTACATGTCCAACTAAAAGTCTCAATTTTGTAGGATTCCTTTCATCTAGTGGTGACTTTTTGACATAGTTTTGGCCAACGAGAATCTTAATTTTTCTTGGGTAAGACTCAGGAAAACTGCTGTTTTCAGATCAAAAGAAACAGACTCACTTAGCAGGGGAGACTTCATGATCACAAAGTTGATTTTCCCAGGGTAAAGCTTATCTGTTGCACTCCACATGCGCTGACCCCTGTCATTTTCCCACATGTGATAAACTCAACTGCATGATGGTGGCAGTAGGGAACTGCATTTACACTTTCCCCTAGTTAAAGAAATAAAAAAAATACAGATTGAGCTGAACCACTATTTTGGCCCCTTTTCCTTCTTATATGTCTGGAATACAAATGTGATACCTAGAGGTAAAACTGCCATTCTGTGAGCATGAGGATGGCATCACACCCGATGGTCATAGAGCAAGAAAGCAAGAGGGGCTGGGTTCACTGGGGACAGTTTGGAATTCCATTTTCTATCCATAGCTGTATACCTCTAGTGTTCACTTATCTGAAGGAAAAGGGGTTTGGATAATTCACTTTTGCAAGTTTATGTTACTTGCAGCTTAAGAAAACCCTAATGGGTACCAAGTCTAAAATATTGCAAGGGAAAATAAAATGCAAAGAATCTTAGCAAACATCATGAAAGACACCAACAAAAATTTGGCCATGGGCACTTTTGAAGGGCATAACAGTAAAGTAACTGATATATATACATGCACACACACACACACACACAGGCACATACACATGTATATGCAAACATACACACAAATATACATGCACATTCTTCTTTTCCACTGATATTCTACCATCACTGGACATTAGGAGTGTGCATAGAAAAATGTCAGAATAAATTACTAAATTTTTCTCCTTTATTCATTTTTTTAATTGAAAAGGAGAGATGGCATTAAAGTTTCCCCAGAAAATTTGTATAAATGCCCTTATTAGAAAGAACTAGCATCCTTGGAGTTTTCTTTACTGTCCTATGACTGGAGCAAACGACTTTCTATTTTGCCTGTTATTGTAAATTGCAAGGATCAGTGAACACTGATAATTGAAGCATGAAATGGAGGCCAATTTTACCTGAATTATAAATTTGTGCAATTGCTCTTGGAGACAATAACTTGCCCAACTGCCAATCTAACTCTGCAATCTGAACTAGGCTATCAGATTTCATGAGAAATAAAGGAGTTGGTCTGTATTAATATAATATTTTATGCACATTTAATTTTGTTATTTTAAATCATCAACAAGATATATTTATAAAGACTATTACAATCTCGAGAATCATACAATGATTTCACTATCAGATGAGACTAATTTTACTCTTATTGGATACAATGTAGGTCAGATGTGAATGATATTTTGCCTTTTCCTTTTGTTCACACTCACCTCCTATTTCTAAGAAAGGTGTGTGGAAGTCATGGAGGTAGAATACACAGTATCTCAGTGAGGAATTTTGTGTCTCTCCCTGCTTCTTGGCATGGGAGGCTCAGTTACTGTTCATGGAAGAAAAAAAAAAAAAAAGACATGCAAAATTAAAAGCTGAAGGGGTGAAAATAGGCAACTTAAAAAAAAAAAAAAAAAAGAGAAACCCCCCCCCCCCCCCACGAAAAGCCATTCAAATAATGGCTTTTGATTTGACATTGAATAATAGAGCTATTTAAAATAGTAATTCAAGATATGAAACAAACCCACAAGCATTGAAGACTTTTGGTAGCGCTATGAGAAGCTGGTATGGGAACAATTGCATCTGTATGTTGCCAGCCTAAGGAGGACCACCAAGGCCATCTCTCCTCACTCCTGTAATCCCAGCTACTCCGGAGGCTGAGGCAGGAGAATCACTTGAACCCTGGAAGTGGAGGTTGCAGTGAGCTGAAATCGCGCCATTGCACTCCAGCCTGGACAACAAGAGTGAAACACCATCTAAAAAAAAAAAAAAAAGAAGAAAGAATTATTTTAGAAATACAGTAATTACTTTGGAATTGTTTCTTGTAAAAGGTTTCTAAAAATGGATCATAGTTTTCTAAAAATTATTTCCATTGTTTAAAAAGACTTTTGCCAAACTATCTTAAAAGTAAAAATGGAAAACAATGCACAATAATAGTGCTATTGTGTCTCAGGTTGATTTTCCTGGGTGCAGACCCTGCGATGACGTTTGAGGGGCAAGATGTTCATTTGCACTACCACCTGTGAAGGGAAAGGGAGGAGGCAGGGTTGGCCAGAGGTAAGGTCCAGGTGTGATGTCACCAAGTCTCCCTGCATGGTGGATGACCGGGGTGGGGAATTGATGGCAGAGTCGTCCTGCAGCAAGCTCAGGGCTTTGCTTCTCACCTGTTCAGCTTCTGGATATGGGCACCCAAAAAAAGGGGTGGCCATGGGCAGGGTGGCTCACTGCAGCTGAGGCTGACCCTGGAAGGGCTGAGAGCTGGACCTGGTGTCTGCTGACCCCACTCCCTGCCTCTGACCAGTGAGTTCTTCCTGAAGAAGGATCTGGAAGTGCATTTTTGTGTCTTATGAAGTGAAACGTGCAATGTTAAAATTTTCAACAGCGGGAGTTCTAACAATTTAAAAGCAAATGGGCCGTGCGGTGTCTCAGTCCTGTAATCCTAGCACTTTGGGTGGCCAAGGTGGTAGGATCACTTCAGACCAGCCTGGGCAATATAGTAAGACTTCTTCTCTACTACTACTACTACTACTACAACAACAACAAATGAGCCAGGTGTGGTCGTGTGTGCCTACAGTCCCAGCTACTTGGGAGGCTGAAGTGGACGGATCATTTGACCCAAGGAGATTTAGGCTGCAGTGAGCTGTGACCGTGCCCCTGCACTCCAGCTGAGACCCTGTCTCAAAAAAGAAAAGGCAAATGGTCTTACTTGTAATTTATTAATAAGGGTCAGGTGTTATAAAATTATATCAATATATTTGCCTAATTAATAGATTAATATAGAATTAATTAAAATAGTAATATGTATACGATCCATATGTTGATTGTAATGTTACTAATTGATCCGTGAAATGTGGGCTGAAGACCCTGGAGACGGCCCTCCTTACAGTTAAACCCGGTGCTCTTTCTCTAGCAGGGACTGTGCCTCTGTGACCCTGAGGCTGGAATCCCTCTGCAGGAGTGGAAAGAAGTCAGAAGGAGCTCAGCTCGCTGAGCACCTGGCCCGTGCCCCTGAACTTCTTACTTGAAGAACGTCCCTAATATGTTCACTCCATCGTTAGGAGAATTTGGAGCATATGACGGTGGTGCCCCTGCTTCTGCACACCCCTAACCCGGAAATGGAGGGTATAATGTGCGTCACTACAAAAAGCTTTCATGGGCAGATAGTTCTCTTGAGCGCTCAAAATGTTTTCAATTCCATTTTCCAGCAGAGCAGCTGGAGTCTCTGGAATTTCTACTTCCCATGCCGCTGCCTTCCACCTAGCACAGGACAGGCCCCCGGAGGGTGGGGCCCCTGCAGAGAGCCCTTCTCTAGGACGGGGCACCTGCCTAGGGGGCCTGAGATGAGGTCGGCCTTGGCTCATCACCTGGAGCGAGTGGATCTAGGAGGCCCGGGCAACGCTACACTGGGCCCAGCCGGGGTGGAGCCCCCGAGGCGGGAGGGTGGAGTCTCGCGGACCCTGGCTGGGGTCGGGGCAGAATCCAGGCCTGGGGACCTCCAGGTGAGACGGGGAGTCCTCAGCCCAGTCAGCTGTGAGGCCACGGGACCCTGGGACAGGGCGGGCTCTGGCCACTCAACAGCAAAGCAGGCGGAGACATCCTGTGCCGTTCCACGTGGGAGCCTCAGACTCTCAGGAGTCCTGACTGGCCCCAGGGTCGTTGGCCACGTTTGCATCCGGGTCGGGTCGGGTCAGGATCCAGCGTTTCCCGCGGGCTCTGAGGAGAGAAGGGAACCGGAAGGTTCTGGTCCTGTCGGAGGTGTGTGGAGAGTTGCTTTTCCGGTAGAAATACCAGCTCCCACATTTAAGTTTAGGCAGTTGACCAACTTTGAAAAGCTTGGAACTTTTGTTTGGCGTTGAAGCCACATGATCTGTCGCCCATGGAAACAGCAGAATTCCATAAGGACTGGGTGGGGAACCCACACTCTCTACGGGGCTCCAGCCACAGGCTGTCTCTTGCGTGACTTCTGACGTGAACAACGGAGTAGAACATGTTGCCATTTATTTGTTGACATCGCGGATGAAGGAGCAGAATCCATTTTGCGGGGAAAGATGTGGATACAGCCGCAGGGGATCACTGGGTGCCTTAAAGAGAGCGCTTGCTACTTCGTGCTGGGGGAGAAGAGACGAGTGAGGTGAGGACTGAGTTGCAGGTGGGGGTGAGGAAATGGAGAGGGCAAAGTAGCAGTTTTAAGGAAGTTTCTGGTGGGGAGAAAGAGTTACATGAGTAATGAAGGGGATACAAGGGCTTTTTTTTTTTTTTTTTAAAGATGGAGTCTTGCTCTGTCGCCCAGGCTGGAGTGCAGTGGCGCGATCTCAGCTTACCGTAAACTCCGCCTCCTGGGTTCAAGCGGTTCTCCTGTCTCAGCCTCCCGAGTGTAGCTGGGATTACAGGCGCCCACCACCACGCCTGGCTACTTTTTTTTTTTTGAGACGGAGTCTCGCTCTGTCGCCCAGGCTGGAGTGCAGTGGCCGGATCTCGGCTCACTGCAAGCTCCGCCTCCCGGGTTCCCGCGATTCTCCTGCTTCAGCCTCCCGAGTAGCTGGGACTACAGGCGCCCGCCACCACGCCTGGCTAATTTTTTGTATTTTTAGTAGAGACGGGGTTTCACCGGGTTAACCAGGTTGGTCTCGATCTCCTGATCTCAGGTGATCCGCCCGCCTCGGCCTCCCAAAATGCTGGGATTATAGGCGTGAGAGCCACCGCGCCAGGCCAGACAGAAGATTTTAAAACAATTTTTTAATGCTGATGCGTATACACAGAAGATAGATTGAATATACAGTAAAAAGGCGATAATTTATAGACCGGAGTGCCTATGATGGAGAGCTGGCATGGATGAGTTCCATGGTACCTGGGGAAAAGCTGAGCTGAAACAAAACTGAGGCACCTGCTCCTGGTTAACAGGCGAGAAGGAGAAAATGGTGAATGAAATGCAGGTGAGTTTGTAGAAGGGCAATACAAATCTCAGCTAGATCAATGACTGATCTCTCAAAGAAGTTAGAAACAGGGGCTTCTGTTGGAAAATACACAGAGCTTTTAGAAGTGAAAATATTTCAAATAATCATTGCAGAGCATAGGAAAATGAATTCATTATAGCTTGCAGACTTTAATAGATTGAAAGGGGATGAAGTCTCTTTCTTTTCTGCGTTGTTTTAATCTAGAGATATTTTTCTCCTGAACATTTCTATATTTATTGTAAAAATACACCATCTTTTTAATTTACAGAATTTTAGAAATGATTGTGAATGAAAATATAAAAAATCTTCCCTCTGAATATGAGGTGGCCTGTCTACTACTTATTTTTTTCCCATTTGCCATTTCTATAAACAACTGGTAGAGTTTGACATAAACAGTGGTTTCAAAAAGAAATACGTATGTCTTTGTTTGCTGTTGCTTATTATGGAATACCTGAACCTGGGTAGTTTATAAAGAAAAGGGGCCAAGTGCATGGTGAGGGGCGCGTGCAGTCTCTCTTCTTCTTCAAAAGCCCCAATCCCATTCCCGTGAAAACCCAATGGGTTAATTAATTTATGGGCCCTTATGACCTATCGTCACTTAAAGCCCCCACCTCTCTATACTGCCAGATGGGGAATTAAGTTTCAGCAGGAGTTTTGGAGGAGACAAATATTCAAACCATAGCAATATAATGAACAAAAATTAAACAAAAGAATAAACTATTATGGTCTAGCAACCCTACTTTGCCTTAGAATGAAATTGACTGGAAAAGATTTTTTTTTGATTCATGTAATTTAATGTAAAAATAATGAATAAAAAGTGCAAGATAAAAACAAGCTGCATTTCGGAATGACTTTATAAAACTATGACTTTACATTTTAGAAGTACTGATTGCATTGTAACTTTCATGTATCTTCCACTTTTTATTTTACTAGAAAGAGTTACAATGATTGGTTTCTGATTATTTGGTTCAGGTGCCAAGGAAACTTAAATTCATATTGATCTATTAATCTATCTTTCACTTATTAATTTGTAAGATGTCAAAGAATTCTGCGTATGCATTTTTTGTTCAGTATACATATTAAAACACATTTTCACTCTGGTTTGCATTTCTACTTTCTGATATTGAATTGCTCATAATTTTAATGTAATTTATCACTATCTTCTTTTATAATTTTTTTATGTTCTGTTTAGAAAGTTTTGCCTGTTCTTAAGACATATTCTTGTATATTACCTTTTAGAAGCTTTATTGTTCTTTTATGAATTAGATATAAAATCCACTCCGAAGGGATTTTTGTCCGTTGTATAAAGTGAGGGTCAACATATTATTTTTCTGTGAATATCCACTTTAGCCATTATAATTTATTCAAAATCGTAAATAAATCATGATGTTCTTTACAACACTGCAGTACCAGCTTCTGAATAAATTACCCACATTTATGTGTGGGTCTGTTTCTAGACCCTGTAACAGTCCATGCTCTATTTATCTCTGTCAGTTGACATCTTTCTAAAAATTCTTTCAACTTTGCTATTCTTGTTCAAGCTTGTCTGGGCTATTCTTGGCTATTTGCATTTCCAAATGGATTTTTGCTTCATAATTTAAATCTCTATAGAGACCTGCTGGAATTTTAATTGAGATTACATATATCAATTTGAATAAAATAGAGATCTGTAAACTATCGAGCATTTCAGCTCATTTACATGGTATATCTATGCATTTATTTGTCCTCTTAAATTTCTCTTAATTATGTTAAATAATTTTCTACACAGAGGCCTTACAAAACTCTTGTTACAGTTATTCCTTGCACTTTCAGGGTTTATGTATTATTATAAGCAATATTTTTAATATTTTATTTTCTAATTGTTGTATGCAGAGATATAACAGATTTTTGTATATTGATCTTTGTTATGGACTGAATTGTTTCTTAAAATTCATATATTGGAGTCTTGATCCTCAGTATCTCAGAACGTGACTGTATTTGAATTTAGGGACTTTAAAGAAGTAAGTAAGGTTAAATGAGGTCATATGGGTGAGACTCTAATTTGGTAGAACTAATGTGAAGAGGAAGAGGAAATTTGGACACAAAAGAGACACTGGAATTAAGTGTTCATGGAGGGACAGCCATGTGAAGTAGCAGCAGGCAGATGGCCATCTGCAAGCCAAGGAGAGACGTTTCTAGGGAAACTGGTTCAGTTGACACCTCCGTCTTGGACTTTTGCCTCCAAAACTGTGAGACAACACATTTCAATAGTTTAAGCCTCCCAGTCTGTGATATTTTGTTATGGCAGCCCTAGCCAATTGATAGAACCGCGTATCCATAAACTTTGCTAATATATGCATAATATATAAATGCATATGTATAATATACACATAATATGTATAAATATATGCATAGGTATATAATGTGATCTCTGCAAATAGTGACAGATTTATTTCTTCCTTTCCAATCTTTAAGCCTGTTTAATTTAAATTTCTTGTATTATTGCCTCGGCTAGGACCTCCAGTACAACACTGAAGAAAAGTTTGTTTCATACATCATCCCTGATCTAAGGGCAAAGTTTCAACAGTTTCCTGTTATGTATGTTTTCCTTTTTAAGTTATTTGAAGTAAATCTTTAACACATAAAATTTCACTGTATTTCTATTTTCAAAGGGTTTTGTCAAAATATTGGTAGAAATTTTTCAAACGATTTTTTCTGAATATTTCTCAGATTCAGAAAAAGGTTGCAAGATATTTTACATTTTTGTTTTTATTTTTGTAAATCCAGTCTGCCAAACTTATTTTTATCTGGAGTATGTAATTGGTTTATACTTAATGTAATAACATATACTTGTGCTTAAAAATGTATCATTTTCTTACTAGTTTTTTTTTATTTTTAACATCAGTTCTATATTTCTCCTTTCCTTTAATGACTATTTTTTGTTAAATATTTTTATTGCTCTTTTTTTATAAAATAATAATTTTAATGTATACAGTTTCTATTTTGAGTAGTTACCCAGAGTTTACAACATGAATCCATTATTTATGAAGTCTGGTGTGAATTCCTATTTACTTTCAATGATCTTCAGACCTTTTAACTCCATTTACTTACTTCTCTGTCATATCTTGTACCTTTGTTGCCCTGTATTTCATTCTCTAGATATTTCAAAGCAAATGCATTATTATTTTATAAAGTCCATATGCTTTAGGTTTACCTACATATTTATCATTCTTCTTGCTTTTTATTATTCCCATTGTCTTTATCCTTCCTTCTGGGATAATATTGTTTTTTCTAGGAAGTGTCCTTTGGTTGCAAATTCTACCAGGTTTTACTTGTTAGAAAATGTCTTTATTTATCAATGATGCTTTTCATGTGTATAGAAATCTAAAGTGACATTTATTTTCTTTCAACCCTCTGAATATTGCATTTTCAGGTTTTCTGACCTCTCTTTTTTCTGTTGAGAAGTCTTTTCCTTGAAAATACAAATAGGAGCCTAAGAGAGATATGGGACATGGTGAAAAGATACATGTGGAACTGGCGCTCTATAATAGGAGAGGAGAAAAACAGGAGGGGGGGAATCAATATTTGAAGAATTAAGGCCTAAAACTTTAACCAATTGAGAGAGATCAAACCACAGAGTAAAACTCAATGAATCCTAAATCAACTATGTATAAAGAAAAACACACCAAGGTCAGTGTAATAAAACTGATGAAACTACATACAGAAAGAAAATCACAAAAGCAGCCATTTTTTGAAGGCGTACATAAACAAGTTATTTATTTTCATTTTTCGAGGTCTTTCTAATTGTTCTAGGTGGAAGAGTTCATCTGCAGCAAGCTAATCCACAATGACCCAAAATAAGAAAATACACTGATGATAGTTTTTAAATTTTTATTATTTATGTATTTATTTTTAAATGCAGCCAGTTCAATATGAAGTCAAATAATAGGAAAAAATGCCCACAGGAATATCATGTAATACATGCATGATTTTCATGCATCCATTATCCCTTAGTCCACAGAATGTGCAACAGCTCCTGGCATGGAAGGACAGTGGCCCATGGGCCCATAGCCAGTATGGAGTGGTCAGGACGTTCATGTTGAAGAGACCAGGACTGGGAGTCCGTGGGGTGGCTGGAATCTGACTCTGCTAAGTGTGAGCTCTGGAACCCTGGAGGAATCATCATTTTTTCTCCTTATTTTCCTCATCTGTGGAATAGGTCTACTAACAACTCTTCCTTCCCTGTGGTATAGATGTCTTACGTAAACTTTGCAGCAGCATTATAGAAAGGGGATTTAAAACAATGTTTTTTTTCCTCCTCATAATTGTGTTATTCTGTATAGAGGACAGAGATTTATATATGAGAAAACAAAACCAAATGTATTCTCTGGATAATTTTGTATTATCTATAGAACTGGCATTACTTAAAATGCCCATGTGTTTTCAGTCCTTAAAGTTTCATGAACTTTAGGGGCTCATAGAGAAGGTAAACTATTTTGACACCATTGACTATATGCAGGTAGCTCAAGGTACAGTTGGTTCTGAACAGCCTGGAAACATGAGACACAAGGTCAAATTATCTGTTTTCCAGGCAAGAGCACCTACGGGAGACTTGGTGTCCCAGCAAGGTCACTGCCAGAGCTTTTTGGAAGTTGGAAGCATCTCTGTTTCAACCTTAGGAAGATTCATTCGAGTACTAGAGAGGTCAGCATCGCTCATCTCCCTGAAACAAGTTGATTCTTAATTACTTACTGCTCTAGTCACACCTCAAGTTCTAGAGAAGGGAACTAATGCATATATATAATCTTACTAGTGTTGTTATCAGTATTTTTTCCTCCTTCCTTCCTTCCTTCCTTCCTTCCTTCCTTCCTTCCTTTTTCTTTCTTTTCTCTCTCTCTCTCTTTCTCTCTTTCTTTTCTTTTCTTTTCTTTTCTTTTCTTTTCTTTTCTTTTCTTTCTGACGGAGTCTTGCCCTGTTGCCCAGGCTGGCATGCAGTGGTGCACTCTTGGCTCACTGCAACCTCCTTCTCTCAGGTTCAAGTGATTCCCCTGCCTCAGCCTCCTGAGTAGCTAGGACTACAGGTGTACACCACCAGCCCCAGCTAATTTTTGTATTTTTAGTAGAGGCAGGGTTTTGCCATGTTGTTCAGGTTGGTCTCAAACTCCTGACCTCAAGTGATACACCCAACTTGGTCTCCCAAAGTACTGGGATTAAAGGCATGAGCCACTGTGCCTGGCCTCAGTATTTTTTCATACAGATTTGGTGGAAATAGCATCTCTAATACTCTTAACAGCATTCAAAAATGGCACTACTCTATTGATGTAATGGTGTAAACTACAATTTCTTTTTATGTATACATGAGTGAATGAAAGATGCATGACAAAATGAATCCATCACTTCACAACTTGAAAAGAAAGGGATTTACAGAACCAACTGCTGAGCAAAATTTCCCTACAGGTTGAGTGATTACAGATGGCTTGTGTGCTCCTAGTGAGAGCAGCCATCCTTCCTCCCTGCCAGCCGTGAGAATAGAGAATTATGAAAGCAGATAAGGCTGAAGGAAAGGAATTAAGGGGGCATTATTAATAATGAAGAGGAGATGACAAGTTGAAATGTGGTGATGATCAAAACCTTAAAGCTTTGTAACTCCAAATTGTGATGCATTTTATTGAGAAGCCCTGTATGGTTTTATTGGTATAACTACAGTGTAAAGTTTCCTTCTATAATTGCCATCCTTGAAAAAAAAGGCTAAAATGGTATTTTTATTGTGTTGTGGTTATAGAAACCTGCCATTTTCTGGTAAACTGATAGTGTACTTCCCATAAAGGCAAACAAAAGAAAAAGAAACCAAAATACCGGCTACCAAATAAAAGTAGGGTATAATTAAAATAATTATTGTAACTTAAATTGAAGGAATAAAATATAAATTGTTTTAGGAATGGCCCATGTAGGGAAACTTCAGAAAAATACCAGAAGCAAAAAACAACTTATGATTTTGAGGCTGAAGTATAATCACACAATCTTATCAGATGCAATTAATATTAGAGAAATTTGATAGGACAATGAAATAACTAATATTGAGTAAAACCCTAATTAGATTTCTCTCTCAGCACTAACCAGTGCCTTGCCTTCATTTCTTTTTGTGAAATTGGTGGATTACATTGCTCTTTCTGAGAGAAAGGAAGAATTATCAAAACACTAATAAGATTTGCCCATGCATGTGGGTTCAAATAAAGAATCTCTTACATGCTCTTCCTGGTGCTGCCTCTCCCTCATCCAGCCCTCTTCCTGTGTCTTCCTAATGTCGCTGCCCCTTTGCTCTCTAAGGTGTAGCCATGAAGACTTCTTATCTGAGGACAGCGGCATTAGCTCCTCCCTGTGCCTAGGCTGTCTCTTCCACTCTCCCTGTCTCACTTCCATCTTTCCTGCCCATCTCAGCATAAACCTCACCCTGCCAGGTGTCCTGGACTCCTGGTGTAAATCAGTCCTCTTGCCCCAGGTATTCTTTTTATGGCTGTCCAATCTCTTCACTAATGGGACCTTTCATATCTTGGAGTAATGAACATATTAGTTTTCTTGTGTGTTTATTATCTGTCTGCCCTGCTTGATAGAAATCTCCTTCATGGCAGGAACCAAATTCCTTTTGGTTACTAGACATGGACTTTGTGCCTAGTACGTGGCCTAGTATTGTTCCTTTAAATACTGGCTGCTTGGAACATGGGGCAGTGTCCTCAGTCACTATAGAATGAGATTCCATGAAAACCTGATGGTTCCTTTGTGTTAGGCTCTAATTTCTTTTTAGAAAAACTTCAGAACGCTTTTATTTATTGCCTTTGAATCCCACGAACGGCTGTGAAGTTGAAGGGATAGTTGTCCCCATTTTATATGGGAGGAACTTGAAGCCAGAAATAAAATCACTTGTCCTAAGTTACATGAAAAGTGGTAGACTCTGGTCTCGAGTCCAGTGTTCATGTCTAGTCATATTCTTTATATCAATAGTGATAACATGTCATTGAGTAAGTACTGCCCTGAGTTTAATTCATCTTTTGATCCTACTATCAAAACAATATTCTGATTTCCTTAATTAATAGAGAAGTGAGAATCCCCACAGCAATATCTATTTCCAGAAGAGCTTCTACAAATTCTGGCATGCTGGCAGCCTGCAAAATGCTAAAAAAAAAAAAAAAAAAAAAAATACTGAAAAATAGTAATGATTCCTTTTGCTAGATTCTTCCTATACAATATAGTCTTTCCAGCAGTGGAGAGAGGTAGAATTGTCTCCTTCTTGTAGAAATGAGAAAAACCGAGGCTCCAGAAATTATGGAAATTGTCTTTGGTCACACAACAGATAAATATAAAGATTAGATTTGAAGTCGGGTATCTATGATCTACTCCAAAGCAACACTTCATCCACTGATCCACAGAATATTAGACCTCAGAGAGTAACCCTTTGTGCCTCCAAATTAATTTCTCCAATAAAGACATTGACATCCTAACAAAGAGTCTTCACATCACATAAATATCTATGTTTACAATGACCCTCGTAAGCATTCCTTAGCAATACTTACTATTTTGCAATTCATTTACAATTATTTTTCCATATTAATTCATTTCTTTTTCTGAATGACAATCATCAGTTTTGATGAGATGTGAAACAAGCTTGAATTGAGGTGATCAAACAGCCTGTATTATTCTGTTTGGACTGCCATAACATACCACAGACTGAGTGGTTTAAACAGCAGGAATTTGTTTTCTTACAGCTCTGGAGGCTGAAAGTTCAAGATCAAGGTGTAGGCAGGATTGGTTTCTGGTAAGGCTTCTTTCCTTGGCTTGCAGTTGGTGGTTTCTTTCTGTGTCCTCACATGGTCTTTTGTGCGAGTGGAGGGAGGGGAGGGGGAGAGAGAGAGGAAGGAAGCACGTAAAGGAAAAGGAGAAAGGGAGGGAGGAAAGAAAGAGGAGAGAAAGACAGACGTGGTGGCTCATGTGTATAAATCCAGCACTTTGGGAGGCCAAGGCAGGTGAATTGCTTGAGTGCAGGAATTCGAGACTAGCCTGGGCAACATGGTGAAACCCCATCTCAACAAGAAATGCAAAAATTAGTCGGGTATGGTGGTGCGTGCCTGCAGTCCCAGCTACTAGGGAGGCTGAGGTGGAAAGACTGCTTGATGCCAGGAGGTTGAGGCTGCAGTGAGCTGTGATGGTGTCACTGCACTCCAGTCTGGGTAACAGAGCAAGACCCTGTCTCAAAAAACAAACAAACAAACAAACAAAAAAAAAAAAAAAAAGAGAAAAGGAAAAGGGAGGAGGAGGGGAGAAAGAGAGAGAGTGAGGCAGACACACACACACACACACAAAGGTCCATAGATTTTTTGATATTTCTTTTTCCTCTTATAAGGACATCAGTCCTATGGGATTAGGGTCCCACCCATAGGATCTCATTTAACCTTAACTACCTCCTTAAAGAATCTTTCTCCAAATATAGTCACATTAGGGGTTAGCGCTTCAGCCTATGGCTTTGGGTGGACGCAGTTCAGTCCCTAATCCAGCCCCTTCCCTTTGCTTGTAGTTGTCTTGTTTCCATGGCTGCAACAACTGTCCTCTGAAGGACTGCCTACATTAGCAGGGCTCAGCCGTTTCTAAGATAACAGAGGTTAAAAGGATGCTTTCTAAAAGTTTACTTAGATGTAACTGAACTTTGGGGGGGTTAAAGTAGATCATGCTTATTTCATTCATTTTTAAGCCCTAAAATTCTTTCTATGCAATATTCTTGGGGAGAGGTTGGTATTGTGTTTTAGTCAGCATTGGGACTATTCGATATTTGTTTCATCATATTTTAATTTGTGAATTTGATAAAATGGCATCTTCAAGTTGATTTCATTTTGGATACACTATGGGATTTTTCAAGAAAGTATTTCTAGCTTGAACTATAGTAACCACTACTTAAAATTACATATATTTGAAATGTTTAGATTCTTGAAATATTGGCTATTATCTTTTTAATAGTAATTTAATATTTCAAACTAAGTTGAAATATTATTGATGACCTGTGGCATCTTTGAACTTGCACTCTAAGAGTGGGATGATTACGCAAATGAGTTCCCCCATGGTAATTTACAAAGGTACGTAACTTGTGGCAATACCTAAATCACTTTTGGCATGGTGCTTCTAAGTATGGAGGACTTTAATGCTAGGAAGATCATTCATGTTTCTACATTATCAGAAAATACACCAGTTCACTGAGGAAATTGTCTCAACTCAAGAAATAGTTGTAGCATATGGGCTAGTGTGTCGAGTGATGTCCTGGTACTGCCAGAGGTATTGTCCATAAGTAAGCTCTCGTTAAGTCTAAAGAGAAAAGCATGGCCATATATAAACACGAAGCCCATTCTAATGAAGAATATCATAATAAAAAGAAGCACAGAAGGCAATCACAGATTAGCAGATGGGAATGCTACCTCCGTCTGTGAATGAGGCTTCGTGATGGAGTAATATGGCTGCTCCACTTTGAATGGAGGGAGCTGGAAAGTGGGAGGACATGAGCCCAGACATGGGAATGCCCAGGTAGGAGGATTTTCTGTGGTCTTAGGATGCCCATATTGTATTCTAAGAGAAACTAGTGAGGAGATTGTGAAGGGCTTGGGCTGTTGGGCTGAGGGGCGTGTGTAGGCCACAAGGAACCATTACTTAGTTTGAGGAATATCAGTTGTGAACTATCCATCATCCCCAAGGAACCATGCTGGTTGGATGAGATGGCACCCTTGAGGGACTTCTGCCTGATGTGGGAGATGGACTTGATGGACTGATAGAGTCAATGAAGTGGTGGATGCAATTCCAGAGACGTGCACAAGCCGTTGAGAGAGCCAAGAGGGGCCTTTCCAAGGTCAGACCAGTAGATTCTTTCCTGGTAAACAGAGTAGATAATTAAGGATAGTTGCAAAAACAAAGTAATTTTACCATTATTAGTAGTGGATATATTTCCTTTTCAAAATTATGTTACAAAGGGGAATAACAAAACCATGAGTGTACATTCTTATTTTGTTCTAAAATGATATGTGGTAATTTGTTATTCCAACAACTGACTTTTCCTAATTGGAAGAGAGAATATTACTTTTAATGTTTTAACTCAAAATGTTCTAAGCTCTACAAAATGAATATATATATATTTTTAAGTTAGAATTTACAAATGCCAGATCTATAATTTACTTCTTCTGGGATTAAAAAGCGTTTGGAAGCTTTGCCTTTTAATGAAAATAATTTCAGTCATATTAATAATTCATTGTTTTAAACATTGAATAAAATGAGTTATTCAAGAACAGAAAATATTCAAATTTACTTTAAAAAAACTTGTGAACAATTTATGTTATGTGGTTTAATAGTCTAACTGTTGAGTAATTGGTTTATCATTTTAAAAATCCAAAAGCGAAACTGGAATGCTCAGGCTTTGTGTTCCATCTTTGTAATCGACCTGCCTTGTTAGATTCCAAACTGGTTTCATATCTTTCAGGTTTTGATACATGAGAAGAATTTTAACCTGGACTTTCTCTCTAGTAGCAATCAATGTATGGAGTATGCAATTCATGGTGCCACAAGGAGAAAGAAACCCACGCTTTTGTCATAAATACAAATCAATTACTTTTTGCTTATTTTACACCTTTGAATCATGTATTTGTTCATCATTAAGATTTTAGTGTATATAAGGACAAGGTGTTAGCTACTGAAAATAATGCAAAATGCTGAGAGATGAAGAGCCTTTTTTCATAAGGGCACAGTCTATTTAGGGATACTGAATATATATACAGATGTGTATGATTAAACGGAAGCAGGGCGAGTTCCACTGGAGAGTCCACAACTTTAAGGAAGACAGAGGAATGAGTGACTGCTTCTGCCTGGAGAGTCAGTTACCTTGGAAATAGGAGAAAATGGGTTTATCCTTGAAAGATGATATTAGAGCGGAACTGTTCTTTCCTGCCGGGATGTTTCCTTCTGTGTGGAAAGAGCCTAATTATTGTAACACACTGACCTCTGTCCCCCTTTCCTCTCTCCGCACTAGGATTTATGAAATTACCGCACTGATAGTTAATGAAGAATGTCACTGTTGACTGTGCACCTCCCTTTTTTTCTCTGGGGTGTGAGCTTGCCTGCAGGGAGGCAGTTCTGCTCTGCTGGTTTAGGCTTTGTCTTACCTGGGCAGGTGGCTCTAGTCCAGAGGCCTGCCCCAGTTGGTCATGACTCATGACTGGGTGGATAGGTCTGTGAAACTCTGAAATTAGTTGGCAGTCCCAGTTGACCTGTAATCACTTTTCTACCTTATTCTATGTTAGAACCTACCAGGCAGTCATTGAAATTCCTTGTCACCTTGCATGGAAATGGGACAGTGTCCTAGTGCCGGGCTGAGCTGCATTTTCCAGCCTCCTTTGCTGTTGGACGTGTGCTGCCTGGTGAGGTAGTCATAGCCATGGGACATGAGAAGTGACACCAAGGCTTCTGAGCATTATGTGTGACCTTCCTCTTCACTCTTTTCCCTACAGTGGCTGGTTGCAGATGAAGATGAAGCCCTGGGGATGGGTGTGCTGTGAGTTGAAACGACCCTGGGCTCTGAGTCATCGTGTGGAACAGTCCTACACGCCAACAAAACCACGTGCCTTGGACTGCAATTTTTAGTAAGTACTCGATATTTTTTTCATATACGTAGTAAAAACATATAGAGGGTTGTAACCGTCCAATGGGTGCTGATTGGTCGGGTTGGGGATGGAATCATAGGTGGTTGAATTTAGGTTTTCTTGGTGTCTTCTGTTTCTGGGTGGGATTGCAGAAAAGATTGAGCCAAATTACAGGTCTGGGTGGTGTCAACTGATCAATCAAGTGCAGGGTCTGCAAAATATCTCAAGCACTGATATTAGGTTTTATAATAGTGATGTTATCCCCAGGAGCAATGTGGGGAGGTTCAGACTCTTACAGCCAGAGGCTGCAGGACCCCTAAACCTTAATTTCTAATCTTGTAGCTAATTTGT
The DNA here is from genome assembly GCF_002776525.5 of Piliocolobus tephrosceles. Lineage (NCBI taxonomy): Eukaryota > Metazoa > Chordata > Mammalia > Primates > Cercopithecidae > Piliocolobus > Piliocolobus tephrosceles. The sequence goes on from NC_045437.1 coordinate 7,350,388, forward strand.
TAGCCCTACAAAGGCAGACTGGTCCCCAGGCAAGAAGGGAGTCTTTTTGGGAAAGGACTATTATCAATTTTCTTTCAGAGTCAAACTATAAACTGAATTCCTTCCCAAGATTAGTTTGGCTGATGCCCAAGAATGAACAAAGACAGCTTAAAGGTTAGAAGCAAGATGGAGTCAGTTAGGTCTGATCTCTTTCACTTTCATAATTTCCTCAGTTATAATTTTTGCAAAGGTGGTTTCAGGGTCAGAAGCAATTATGTTTCTAGGCTAATTTAGTCCTGTATTTGCAGGTCCTATTGACTTGAGATACTGGGTAAATTAGCAAACACAAACAGCATCATTTGGTTCAATATGGGGCACCTTATTTTAACTATTTTAATTAATGACAAAAGTGTAGCAATTAGGTTATTTCTACCATCTCAAAAATGGTTAAATTGCTCTAAATAATTCTGTTTGTGATTTGTGGTGAACATTTTGGTGAATTGGCACACCGTTGACTCACAGTGACAGGGAATGCCCTGGGTGCGGTGGATTTCTTGGACCTATGCAGCAACACCTGCCATGTCCCTGAGGTGCAGGGTAGTGTGCTGTTGCTGTTGCATGGTTAGAGCCAGAGAACAGGAGTCTGGGAAAAGTGGATAAGGGAAAAACTCTACCTCTTACTAACTGTACAACCTTGGCAAGCTGTTTAACCTCCATGATCCTCATTCTCTTCATTGGTAAATCAAGAGCAAACAGGGTTCTCACCTTATAAGGATGTTAAGGGATGTAATTTATGTGAATCATGTGGACAAAAGTTGGCTCCCAGTAGGTTCCAGATGAGTCATAGATATCATCAAAGTTGTTCTAAATGATGAGAGACTCCCATCACATCTGCAGCTGGCCCCACGGAGAGTCTGGGTCAATGCACAAGTTTGTTGTAAACACAAATGAGGCAAGCAGGCATGAACATTCAGAGGTAGAGGGGTGGAAAGTATGTTCAGGAATGGCCAGGGTGAGAAGGTGATTTTTGAACAAAGACCTGAAGGACATAGGGGGATTAAGGCCCTGTATACACTTGCTCATGCTGTCACAGCAAATCAGAGAGTGGGTGCTTAAATAATAGAAATTTGTTTTCTCATAATTCTGGAGGCAGGAAGTTCAAGATAGGGGTGTCAGCAGGGCGTTTGCTCTGAGGCCTTTCTCCTTGGCCTGTAGATGCCTTCTTCTCCCTTTGTCTTCCTAGAGTCTTCCCTCTATGCATGTCTGTGTCCAAATTCACTCTTCTAATAAGGACACCAGTCATACTGAATGGAGGCTTCATTTTAACTCTACCTCTTTAGAGGTCAAGTCTTCAAATGCAGTCATATTCTAAGATAGTGAGGATTTCAACATATGAATTTTGGGGCATACACAATTGAGCTCATCACTAGAGCTAAGAATAGAAACTGCCTGGTGGGTTCTAGAACTGAAACCAGTGCCCTCCCTAGGACAGAGGGAAGGTATAGAGAGCATGAAGGAGATATGGGTCAAGGCAGATAGGCCAGATCAGCTGGCACGGGGTGGTTTGGGGTGGGGAGGATCTGGTTTTACTGTGAGTGATGGGAGCTGATAGAGGAGGGACAGGACCTGACTTAGATCTTAAAGGGGCCCCTCTATTCTGTGGATAATAGGTGGCAGGGGGTCTGTGCAAGGCCAGTCAGAGCAGTAGAGCTGTCAGGAAGCTACTGCTATTTGATGCTGTGCTCAACACAGCAGTGCTTGGATCATGGACCTGTGGTGGATGTCATAAGAAATGATCACGTTCTGGGTCTATTTTGGTGTCATACAGAAAGGATTGGCTGAGGAACTGGATGTGAGGGATGTGAGAAAGAAGGATTTGTTTTGAAATATGTCTACATTGTGGAGTGACAACATTGACCTAATTAACATTTGCATTACCTCACACACCATTTTTTTGTGGTGAGAGTACTTAATTCTCTCAGTGATTTTCAAGAACACATTGTTATTAACTTTATTCTTTATGTTATAGACTAGATTTCTTGAACTTATTCCTCTTATCTAACTGAAATTTTGTGTCCTTCAACCAACATCTCCCCCATCCCATGCTTCCCAACCCAGCTCCTAGCAAACACCATTCTATTCTTTGCTTCTACAAGTTCAATGTTTTTTGGATGCACATGTAAGTCACAACATGCATTTGACTTTTTGTTTCTGGCTTATTTCATCTAACATAATGTCCTCCAGGTTCATCCATGTTGTCAGAGAGGACAGGATTTCCTTCTTTGTAAAGTGTGAATGGCATTTCCTTGCATATGTATGCCATATTTTCTTATCCATTCATCCTTTGGTGGATACTCTGGTTGATTTCACATCTTAGCTATTGCGAATAATGCTGCAGTGAATATGGGAGTGCAAATATCTCTTCAACATGGTGATTTCATTTCCTTTAGATGTATAGCAGCAGTGGAATTGTTGTATCATTTGGGAGTTCTAATTTTAATTTTTTGAGGAGCCTCCATACTGTTTTTGATAGGGGTGAACTAACTTACATTCCCACAAATAGTGTGCAAAGGTTCCTTTTTCTCCACATCCTTATCAACGCTTATCTTTTGTCTTTTTGACAATATCCATCCTAACAGGTGTGAGGTGATAGCTCATTGTGGTTTTAATTTGCATTTCTCTGATGATTAGTAATGTTGAGCATTTTTTCAAACATCTGTTGGCCATTTGTATGTTTTCTTTTGATAAATGTCTATTCAGGACCTTTGCCCATTTTTAAATAGATTGTTTACTAGCTATTGAGTTTCTTCTATATTTTGGATATTAATCGCTTTTCAGATATACGGTTTGCAGATATTTTCTCCCATTTTGTAGGTTGTCTCTTCACTCCATTGATTGTTGACTGCTGTGCAGAGGCTTTTCAATTTGTTATAAGTTCATTTGTTAATTTTTGCTTTTGCTACTACTGGTTCCTTTAGAGTCCTATTTAAAAATTCATTGCTTAGACCAGTGTCATAGAACTTTTCTCCTATGATTTCTTCTAGTAATTTTACAGTTTCACATATCTTATGTTTAAGTCTACAGTCCATTTTGAGTTGATTTTTGAACATGATGTCCAAATATCTTCTTCTGTCTGTGGATATCCAGTTTTTGCAACATCATTTATTGAAGAGACTGTCCTTTACCCATTGTGTGCTCTTGGTACCTTTGTCAAATATCAATTGACCTTAAATGCATGGATTTATTTATGGATTCTTCAGTCTATCAATTGGTCTGTCTGTCTGTTTTTATGCCAGTACCATGCTATTTGATTACTATAGCTTTGTAGTATATTTTGAAGTTAGGTAGTATGTTGTCTCCAGCTTCGTTCCTTTTTGTTCAAGATGTTTTTGGCTATCTGGGGTCTTTTGTGGTTCCATATAAATTTTAGGATTCTCTTCCTATTAATATAAAAGTATTATTGGGATTTTGATAGAGATCACATTGAATCTGTAGATTGCTTTGGGTAGTATGAATATTTTAACATGAATTTTCCAATACATGATCATGGGATATTTTTCCATTTATTTGTGACTTCTACAATTTATGTTATCAATGTTTTATAGTTTTTGGCATACAAGTTTTCCACCTCCTTGGTTAAATTTATTCCTAAGAATTATTTTTGTTTTTGGTAATATTGTAAATAGGAATGTTTGATTTTTTGTCAGATAGTTATTTGTTAGTGTGTAGAAAAGGTACTCATTTTTGTATGCTGATTTTAAATCCTGCTAATTTACTAAGTTTATCAGTTCTAACAGTTCTTGGTGAAGTCTTTAGGTTTTTCTATGTATATGATCATGTCATTTGTAAACAGGGAACATTTGACTTGTTTATTTTCAATGTGTATGCCTTTTATTTCTTTCTCCTGCTGAATCTCACTGGCTAAGTCTTCCAGAAATGTGTTGAATGAGAGTGGCAAGAGTGGGCATCCTTGTCAGGTTCCTGGTATTAGAGGAATCTTTTAACTTTTTCCCACTGAGTATGATGTTGTTGGTTGAGTTTGTCACATTTCCTTTATTGTTTTGAAGTACATTCCTTCTATCACTAAGTTGTTGAGAGTGTTTAAAGTGTAAATGAATATTGAATTCTGTCAAATGCTTCAAGTAGGGGTTCCCATGAACCCTCTTTAGACACAATTTGTTAAAGTGACTCACTAACCTTGGGGAAACACTTACTTAATTTACTGGCTTATTGTAAAGGATATTTTAAAAGATAAAAGTAAACAACCAGATGAAGAAAAACATAGGGCAATGTCTGGAAGGACATTGGAGTACAGGAGCTTCTGTTTCCAAGAAACTGGGGTGCGCCACACTACTGCCCTGTGGATGAGTTCTTGTTTACCTTTCATCAAGTCTCCAAAAGCTCAGCTGCCTGGAAGCATTTCGTACCCTGTCGTCTTGGCTGTTAATGGAGACTTCATGGGGCAGGCATGACTGAAGATAGACAACTGTGTAGAGATGTGATTGGCCAAAGAGGGTATGATCCACTACTAATAGACCAAGTGGGAAAACACAGCAAGGCCTGTCTGGATTCTTCTTGGCCTTTCTGTGCATCATTCCTTCCTCTAGGGTGTGGAGCAGGACCCCTTCTGGAATGGGAGTCTTATGACCTACAGTTAGACAAGGAAGGTCAGAGAATTTCTTTATGTCTAGCTCCAAGACAGAAAGGCAAGGGAAGATTAGAGCATATTTTTAATTTCTATGCCCTGTCCTGGAGGAGAAAAAGAAGCAAGAAAAAGAATTTCTTTATGCCAGCTCCAAGACAGAAAGGCAAGGGAAGATTAGAGCATGCTTTTAGTTCCTATGCCCTGTCCTGGGGAAAAAAAGAAGCAAGAAAAAGGAGGACAGGGGAAGGTTAAAGAAAGATTTTGTTTTTTGAGGCATGCTTCTGAGGCCTACATGCCCCAAAATTATAACTAAAGACTATCTTTCACTTTTATTGCTCTGAAGCTGTTCTATAGCTGCTTCAAAAACAAGGACAAAAGGCCAAATACTTTTATGAAAGATATGCTTATTGTTTTAGTAACTTAAAAAACAACAGGGATTGTAGGAGGAATTAAGAATGAAAGCCAATATATAAACTTCATAAAATCACAGTTCTTTATTCTGTTAATGTAGTGTATCACATTTATTGATTTGCATTTGTTAAACTATCCTTGCATCCCTGGGATAAATTTAATATGAACATGGTGAAAGACTTTTTTTAATACGCTGTTGAAGTTTGTTTGCTTGTGTTTTGTTGAAGATTATTTTCATCAGGGATATTGGCCTATCCAATATCCAAAGGATATTTCTTTTCCTTTTCCTTTACTTAACTTATTTATTTTTGAGACAATGTCTCACTCTGTCGCCCAGGATGGAGTACAGTAGCATAAACATGGCTCACTATAGCTTCAATCTCTCAGGCTCAAGTGATCCTTCTGCCTCAGCCTTTTGAGTAGCTGGTTCCACATGTGTATGCAACTACGTCTGGCTAATTTTTAAGATTTTCTCTAGAGATGGGGTCTTGTTATGCTGCCGAGGCTGGTCTTGAACTCCTGGCCTCAAATGATCCTCCAATCTTGGCCTCCCAAAGTGTTGGGATTATAGACGTGAGCCATCATGTATGGCCATTTCCTTTTCTTGTGGTATCTTTATCTGACTTGTCTATAAGGCTAATGCTGGCTTGGTAAAATGAGTTTGGACATATTCCTTCTTAATTTTTTGGATGGATTTGAGAAAGATTGACATTGGTCATTTAAATGTTTGATAGCATTCAACAGTGAGGTCAATAGGTACTGGGCTTTTTGTTGATAGGAACCTTTTTACTACTGATTCAATCTCCCTACTCATTAGTCTGTTCCTTCATGATTCAGTTATGGTAGGTTGTATGCCTCTAGGAATTCATCCATTTCTTCTGGGTTATCCATTTTGTTACTATATAATTGCTCCTAGTAACCACTTATGAGTTTTGTATTTCGTTGGTATCAACTGTAATGTCTCTTCTTTATTTGCAGTTTTACTCACTATTCCCTCTTTTTTTTAAGTCTAGTTAAAGGTTTGTTGATTTTATTTGTTTTTACAAAAAGCTAACTCAAAGTTTTGCTGAACTTTTGTATTGTTTTTCTAGTCTCTGTACCATTTATTTCTGATATGGTGTTCAGTTTTTCTTTCTGTCCTTGGGCTTAGTTTGTTTTTTGTTCTAGGTTCTTGAGGTGTAATGTTAGGTTTTTAATTTCATTTGATGTAAGTATAGCTACCTCCAGTCTCTTTTGATTTTTATTTGTGTAAATTTTTTTTCATGTTTAGTCTATGTATTTCCTTAACTGTGATGAGAATCTCTTGTAGATGATATATAGCAGTGTCCTGTTTCTTTTATCTATGCAGCCATTCTGTGTCTTTAGTTTTGACAATTTAATCCATTTACAGTTAAGATACTCATTGATAAGTGCTATTGCCATTTTGTTAATTGTTTTGTAAATCCTTTCTTCCTCTTTTGCTATCTTCATGATTAGATGATTTTCTTTAGTAGTATGCCTTGATTCTTTATTGTTTTATCTTTTATTATTTACAACAAGTTTGCACATTGCAGTTACCATGAGGGCTTATATAAAACAACTCATAGTTATAACAACCCATCATAAGTTGATAGCAACTTAACTTTGATCACATGAAAAAACTCAACATTTTTCATTTTTATTCTACTTTTCCCCCACATTTTATGTTGACATTACAATTTGTATCTTTTTATATATCTTTAACAAATTATAGTTATAATTATTTTTAATTATTTTGTTTTTTAACTTTTGTACTAAAAACATACTTTTACCAATGAGTTTTATATTTTGACATGTTTTTATGTTATTAATTAACCTCCTTTCCTTTCAGCTTGATGAACCTCCTTTAGCATTTCTTGTAAGATAAGCCTGTTGGTGATAAACTTCCTCAACTTTTGTTTGTCTGGGAAAGCCTTGGCTATGGCTTGAATGCCCCCACCCTAAAAAAAGAAATTCACAATGAAACTTAATCCTCAATGTGACAATACTGAGAGGTGGGGTCTTTAAGGGGTGATTAGATCATGAAGGTTCTGTCCTTGTGAATGAATTAGTCCGCTCACAAATTAATATGTTAATTCATGATTAATAGTCATGGATTATCATGGAATAAGAACCGGTGGCTTTTCAAGACAGTGAAGAGAAACCTGAGCTAGCACATTAGCACAGTCAGCCCCCTCACAATGTGACACCCTGGATTGCCTCAGGACACCACACAGAGTCCTTACAAGCAAGCCTCCATAACTCTAAGAAATAAATTCAATTTCTTTTTAAATTACCTAGTTTCAAGTATTCTGTCATAAGCAACACAGAACAGATTAAGACAGAAAGTTGGTACCAAGAGTGGCGATGTTGCTAATAATGAATACCTGGATATGGAGAAGCAGCTTTAAAATTGGGTAATGGGCAGAGACTGAAAGAATTAAGAGGAGCAGGCTAGAAAAAGCCTAGATTGTGGTGAGGACTCAGAAGTCAAGAAGACCAGGGAAAGTTCGGAACTCTTTAGAAACTGAGTAAGTGGATGTGATAAGAATAATATGGGCAGTAAAAGCTATTCTGACGATGTTTCAGATGGAACTGAGGAAGAAGTATTAGAAACTGAAGTAAAGGACATCTTCGTTATAAATTAGGAAAGAACTGGGCTGAGATGTGTCCATGTCCAAGGCCTTCGTGGAAGACTGAACTTGAGAGTAATGAACTGGGGTATCTGAGAGAATAAATTTCTTTCTTTCTTTTTCTTTTTCTTTTTTTTTTTTTTTTGAGACACAGTCTCACACTGTCACCTGGGCTGGAGTGCAGTGGCACGATCTTAGCTCACTGCAACCTCTGCCTCCTGGGTTCAAGTGATTCTCCTGTCTGGCAGAATAAATTTCTAAGCAAAATATAGAAGGAGCTGCACGACTAATTTTGGCTAATTTTGCTGAGATTATGGAGCAAAGGAATGATTTAAAAACGGAATTTATAACTAAAAGGGAACCAGAATGGAAAGATTTGGAAAACTCTCAGCCTGGCCTTGTAAAAAAGTGAAAAAGCATGTTTGGCAGAGGAAATCAAGGGTATAACCCAGTGGTCATTTACTAAAGAGATTAGCATGGATAGAAGGGAGCCAGGTGCTATTCTTCAAGACAATGGAAGAAAGACCCTGGAGGCTTTTTAGAGATCTTTGAGGTTGCCAGCCCCATCACAGTTCCATAGGCCCGGGAAAGCAGAATGATTTCAGAGGATAGCCCTGGTGTACTCTGCACAGGCTAAGGCTCACTACCCAGGGCTGCCTCAAAACTCTACTACCCACATGTTGGCACAGTGCTCAGCTGTCACCCAAGCAGTCCCAGGTTTGGCTTGTGCTGGAGCTCTGAAATGTACAAGTCATAAACTTTAGTGGCATCCACCTGGTGCTAATTCTTCAGGCTGTCAGGAAGAAAACACTGTAGAAGCTTGGCAGCCTCCACCCAGATTTCAGAGGATGTTACCAAAAGCCTTGAGATCCAGGCAGAGACTTGTCACTGGGGAGAAGAAACTGAAGAGAGGCCCTACTAAAGCAATGCTGAGTGGATATGTGAGATTGGAGATGCCACTGAGTGTCCCCACTAGGTCAATGACTAATGGAATCATAGAAGGAGGGCTGCCACCAAGACCACTGAACTGCAGAGCTACCAGCATGCAATGCCAAGTCTGAGAGAGCTGAGTGCACTCAAGCCATAGTGGCCTGAGACCTTGGGGTCCCAACTCCTGCACCAGTGTGCAGAGGATGCCAGACATAGAGTCTTAAGACCCAATGTCTGCCTTCTTGTGCTTTGGACTTGCTTGGGGCCTGTTACCCCATACTTCTTGCCTATTTCTCCCTTTCAGGATGGGAATGTTTGCTCTATGCTTGTTATACCATTGTATCTGAAATGTAGATAACTTCTTCTGATTTCACGTACTCACAGAGGATATTTTCAACTTTGAAATTTTGAGTTGGTGCTGTAACAAGTTAAGACTTTGGGGCTATGGGTAAAGAATAAATCTATTTGCATGTGACAAAAACATGAGCTTTTGGAGACCAGGGATGGAATGATATGGCTTAAATGCCCACTCTCCAAACTCATGTTGAAACTTAATCACCATCATGGCAGTATTGAGAGGTGGTGTCTTTAGATGTGATTGGATCATAAAGGCTCTGTTTTCTTAAATGGATTGATCTATTCATAGATGACCAAATTAGTGGGTTAATGTATTATTGGGTTATCACAGGAGGAGAACTGGTGGCTTTGTAAGGAGAGAGAGAACTGAGGTAGCACACTAGCACACTAAGTCGCCTCACCATGTGACACCCTGTGCTGCTTTGGGACTCTTGAGTCCCTATAAGCAAGAAGGCTATCACCCAATGTGCCCCCCAACTATGGACTTAGACTCCACAAATATAGATAATAAATTCATTTTTAAAAAAAACAAATTACCCAGTTTTAGGTATTTTGTAATAAACAACAAAAATTGAGCTAAGACACTTTATCTCTCCTTTATATATGAATGACAGCATAGTCAGGTACAGAATTCTTAGTTTGTAGGGTTTCCACACACCCCCTTTAGCATTTTGATTATATTAGTCCACTTTTTCCTGGCCTATAAGTTTTCTACTAAGACTCCTAGCTTTACTAGAACTACTTTACATGTGATATGCGTCTTTTATCTTGCTGCTTTCAGAATGTTCTTTTTCTATTTGATTTTTGACAGTTTGATTATAATATGTCTCAGTGTAGTCTTGTTCGAATTGAATCTTGTTGGAGACTTTCGACCTTCCTGTACCCAGATATTAATAGATTTTTTTTCAGATTTTGAGAGTATTTCCGCTGTTATGTCAAAAATAACATTTCTGTCTCTTTGTCTCTCTCTTGTCTTTTTGAACGCCTATAATTCAAATATTTTCTGTTTATGCTGTCACATAAATTCTGCAAGCTTTCTCCATCCTCTTTTCTTCTCTAACTGTATCTTTTCAAATAACCAACCTATCTTTGAGTTCACTGATTGTTTCTTCTGCTTGACTAATTTTGCTCTTAATAATCTCTATTGTGTTTTTTATTTCATTAACAATATGATTTTTCAGTCCCAGAATTTGTTTGATTTTTAAAAAATAATTTAATGTCTCTGTTAAATTTCTTATTTTGTTTGTTTCCCTGATTTTGTTCAGTAGTTTATATTTTCTTGAAGTTCACTGAGCTTTCTTAAAAAAATTATCTTGAATTCTTTGTCAAGCAGTTTACAGATTTTCCTATCTTTAGGCTCATTTACTGGCTCTTTTTGTTGTTGTTCCTTTGGTAGTGTCATGGTTCCCTGATTATTCTCCGTCATTGTAGCTGTGCGTGATTGTCTGCACATTTGAAGAAGTAGGGACTGTTTTTTGTCTTTGTAGACTTGTTCTTTCAGGGAAAGTCCCCTTTCACCAGTCAGCTTGTCCAGAGATACTAAGCAGGCTGTCTACTACGTTCTATGGGTAGGCTTGCTGCTGAGTCTTCAGACATGACCTCGTACCTGATACCTGGGTCAAGAAGTAGGTGGTCCTGGTGCCTGGGTCTGTGGGGTTGTGCCTGGAGCCTGAATGCAGTGGCAGGGGTGGAGGGCAAGGAGAAGGGAGGGATTTGGACTGTATATGGGGGAACTTTCCTGAAGCCTGGGGTGGACTGACCTAATACTGAGATGGACCTTGAGCTTGAGTCTTCAGGAGCCAGCTGGCACTTGGATGGGCCTGGCACCTGTATCCACTGAGACATGCCTTGAGCCTGAGCCCACAGAGGCTGGCCTAAATACTGGGGTATGGAGACCAGCCTGGAGCCTGAGTTCATGGGGTCTATTCTAAAGGCTGGGTATGTAGGTGCTGGCCTGGAGGCTAGATTCATGAGGGCTTGCTTGGGTACTGGCTGGCCTGGAACCTGAGTCCACAAGGTTGGTCCTGGAGCCTGGGTTCATGGGCATCAGCCCAGTACTGAGGTCAAGTGGGATGGGCCTGGACCCTCAGTCTGCTGGAGTGTGGGCCTACTAGGACCCACCTGCCATTAAGCAGGCCTAGTGTCTGTTTCAGGGCTACTGATCTGGCACTGGGGTGCAACCAAAGCCTGGAGCTCTATAAACTGACCTGGCTCTGGAGCTGGGGTAGGCCTGGATCCTGAGGCCAAAGGGGCTCACCTAGTTTTGGGTAGGCCTAGAGTCTGTATCCACAGTGTCCTTTCTGGAGGATGGTTCCATGGATGCCAGCCTGGCAGAGGGGTGGGTCAAGAGACTGAGCCCACTGGCAAGGCCAGGAGCCTGGGCTGTAGGATCTGACCTGACACTGGGTCTAGCCTCAAGGCTCAGTCTGAGGCCAGGCATCTTGGGTCATGAGGAACTGGCCAGTGCTGGGTTTTACTGGGGCAGGCCTGGTGTTAAGGTTGAGGCAAAGCCTAATGCTCACTTCCCACTCCTTTGAAGATGGCATTAATAACTCTCTTCCGCCTGTGCTGCCCAGGGCTTGGGGAAGGGTGATGCAGGTACTGTCCTTACTACCCTCATCAAAGAGTCTTTTGTTATTCACAGCTACATCTAGGTGCCATAATTTCTCACCTGATTTCATAAGCTCTTTGAAAGTATTTTTGTGCATGAACAGTTGTTCAAATTGATATTTCTGTGGGGGAAAGAGCATTGGAAAGTCTGATTTTCCCATCTTGCTGATGTCCAACCTTCCTTCTTCTTATAGGGAAGGACCTGTATAATTACATTGGGCTTACCTGATAATTCAGGATAATCTACATTAAGATCCTTATCTTTATCACATCTGCAAAGTCTCTTTTGTCATGTATGGTTACATATTGGCAGGTTTCAGGGAATAGGATGTAGGTATCTTTGGGGTCTATTATTCTATCTACCACATTTATAAAATCCTTAGAACAATATCTGATATGTTCTATGTACTCATGTGTCATACAGTATTACTGCCTCCTTTTTATTAAAATACAAAGGGTACTGTTCTGTGCTCTCAAACAGAGTCAGCAAGATTTCTGCAAGACCTCTGGGAAGGAATTTCATGTTTACTGTTTCACAGCTATGTAGCTATTAACATATCAGTATGTGCTCTTCCTATAATTAATATAATACACTTTAAATTAACATTTACATATGCAATTTTCAAAGTCACACATCTGACTGTATTGCATTCAGAATTTATTTTAAGCTATAAATATCACCTCTATAAAACTACAGTATTAAAAAAATCTGTTAAAGCATTTATGTCATAGTTTCTAATTGTGCTTTTAAATTTTTCATTAGTTATGAGATGTGTTCCTCAGTACAGGCAACTGAAAGGCATCAATAATTCAATTATAAATATTTGATAACAGCAATATGTGGATAAAACAATTGCTTGTCAATTTTGATATACAAACTGTTTTGAGGCACAGTATCTCATGACAGTCCAGGCTGTGATTACATTTTACTAAACCAGGACTTCTCAATTTGGTTCTTACAAGTCATTATATTATTTTTTTTTCAGACTTGTCTGCTAATAAATTCATGCTATATGAATAATAATTGTAACTAAACAATAAATTTTCCAATAATTCTTTTGCAAAATTTGGAATAGATTTAGTTGTACTGTGACAAATGTTGCAGTGAATATCTTTAAATGGGGCCATTTTGCTTTTCATTTCCTGCAGTTTTAAATTCATCAAATGACCATTTCTTTTGTCTCCAACAATAAAAAAAGAATTTCTGCAATAAAATCTTGTCCTTGTTTTGGCCACAAAATGATTTGGCCAAAGTTTTGGCATATGGTGGGGGAAGTAGCATTTTCCTGGTGGACAGTGTTGGGAGGTAGCTCACCATGGGCCTTTCTCACTCCTACATATCTTGCTGAGTGGTCCAAAATCTCAGTGTCCTGACTATTCTTTCACCTTACCACCTCTCAGGAATGTTTATGCAACTTGCAATAGTGAAGAAAGAAAATATGCAGCCAAGAATGTACTACTACACTGCCTTGCTGGAAGTGTTCTTTCTGTGACACAGGATGGGGTTGGTTTCAGCTTACATAGAAGTAGCAGGTTTCATAAGCTCAAAGTTTTTCTCCTATTGTGCACCCCATTGCCCATGCAGCTCCACTTGGACTTCTGCATCACCCAGTGGGATTTGTGGCTTTAGGTGCTAGTGGGACTGTGGTAATGATCCTGCTGTTGCCAATACTGTGAGTCATAAAGTCCTTTGTTTCCGACCTAGGAGTTGTGTATCTTTTGTCAGCATCCAAAGGATGTGTAGCAAGTTAACTTGATAATTTATCGTCATTCTGATGGGAGTGCTCTTCCACACTGACATAGTGTCAATGTGGGGTAATATCCTTACGGATGATTATTGTTCAGAGGTTATTTTATCAAAGCCTTCCTCTCCAATGAACCACTACTTGTCAAGTTGGCCTGAACTGCAGATGCTGGACATCACTCAGCTGGTTCAGATTAATCAAGTGCCTAGAAGTGGCTTTAGAGAATAAAACCATGAGGGCCGTAACAGGCCTAAAGAGAAACCCTCCTTTCCAGTCTCCCTCACCTAAACAAGAGTCTTGGCCCCAAGCCTGGAGTTTGGAATTGGAAGGGTAAGCATCCTCACACCACTTTCATCTTGCATCCCAGACTGTGCTAACTGGTTGCTACCCAGACGGCTGGTGGGATGAGATCCTACCTTGCCGGGATCCCATGCCTGGCAAGTTGCAGAGCTGAGATTCACCGTGTTCTAGCAACAACTCTTGCAACCTCTCTAATCACGAGGTGATGAATAGTCCATAAAAATGTCCAAATCTCAGAAATAACCACTTAGGAACTTAGAACACTACCTGTTCCTCAAAAATCTGTTGAAATTTAAAAAAGCCAGAAGATGCCCAAAATACTCATTTTCTTTGGTTCATTTGTACAATAATTTATGTTCTGAAAATAATAAAAAGAATGAGGATTAGTAATATTCATCTGAGAATTTCATTTTTTCATTCATAAATTACATATCTAAATTTATAAAATTTGTCTTTCTCAATTATGTCATTTTAAAATTTTTTTTATTTTATTTATTTATTTTTGAGACAGCGTCTCCCCAGGCTGGAGTGCAGTGGTGCCATCTCAGCTCACTGCAAGCTCTACCTCCCAGGTCCACGCCATTCTCCTGCCTCAGTCTCCCGAGTAGCTGGGACTACAGGCACCCGCCACCACACCCAGCTAATTTTTTGTATTTGTAGTAGAGACGGGGTTTCACCGTGTTAGCCAGGATGGTCTCGATCTCCTGACCTCATGATCCGCCCGCCTCGGCCTCCCAAAGTGCTGGGATTACAGGCGTGAGCCACCGTGCCCAGCCTTATGTCATCTTTAATATTGTCATTCTGTCCAACTCTCAGAAGATGAATTAATTTATCCAGTCTCCCGCTGGAGCACAGATGAGGAGTGAAAACATCAGCGGGTAGAGAGGGGCCCCTAAGCTGCTGCGGCCACTGTGTGAGAGGGTGTGATACTGTGCCTCCTTCCCTCCCGCAAGAAGCCTAGTGTCCAGTCAGTGAGAAAACAGACACCTGAAAGTGAACTGCTGTCCCTCACTGTGGGACAGCAGGTGAGGGCAAGACAGGCTTTGAGGAAGAGCCGTGCAGACAGAGTGAGCTCGGCAGTGAAGGCAGACCTCGTGGAAGCTGCAGCAGGGAGATGACTTTGTGAAGACGTAGGCTGCAAATTGGGCTGCCAAGGTCCTTGGGTGCTGAGGGTGGGGCAAAGCCTTCTAGGGAGGGAGAGAAGCAAGGACAGAGGCAAGGGTGGGGGCCATAATGCACAGAGATTGGAAGATACACAGAAATGACTCCAGAGAGACAGGCAGACTCATTACCAGGGAATTTCAAAGTGAGGTGGAAGGCTAAACTGGAGCCAAGCAGTTATGGTTGAACATTTGTGTCTCCCCCAAATTCATATGTTAAATTCTAACCCTCACGGTGATATTTTAGAAGATGGAAACTTTGTCAGGTGACGAAGCCATGAAAGTTGTATTACTCAGTTCTTGCATCACAATAAAGAAATACCTGAGGCTGGGTCATTTATAAAGAAGAGAGATTTAGTTGGCTCACAGTTCTGCAGGCTGTACAGGAAGCATGGTGCTGACATCTGCTTCAGGTGGGGGCCTCAGAGAGCTTACAGTCATGGCAGAAGGCAAAAGAGAAGCTGGCATATCACATGGCCCAGGGGAGGCCAGAGGGAGCAAGAGAGAGTGAAAGGGACTTTTAAACAACCAGATCTCACGTGAACTGAGTGAGAACTCACTTGTCACCAAGGGGTTGGTGCTAAACCATTCATGAGACATACACCCTCATGATCTATTCACCTCCCACCAGGCCCCATGTCCAACATTGGGAACCACATTTCAACATGAGATTTGCAGGGGACAGACATCCAGATCATGTAAAAGGTGGAGCCCTCATGAATGGTATTTATGTCCCTATAAAAGAGACCTCAGAGAGCCAGCTCACTCTTTCCACCACTTGAGACAGCAATAAAAAATCAGCAGTCGGCAGCCAAGAAGAGAGCTCTTATCAGAATCTGACCCTGCTGGCATGCTGATCTTGGGCTTCCAGCCTCTAGAATTGTGAGAAATAAATTTCTGTTGTTTATAAGCCACATAGTCTTGGGTACTTTGTGATAGCAGCATGAACTGACTAAGATGCAAGTTGAGCAGGAATTTGAGGACTGAGTGGATTTTATTTTATTTTTTTAAGAATTAGAAGGAGAAAAAAGAAAAGAAAAAGGAGAAGGAGAAAATGAATGGAAATTGCACACTTACTATGAGTCAATCATGGTGCTGGCTGTTAAGAATATCATCTAATTTCACTCTTTCAAATCTTGAGAAGGGTAAGTTTATACACCTTTTGCAGAAAAGTGGTTGAAGCTGAAATATATTAAGTGTATGCTAATTGGTAATAAACAATCTTTTGAACTCCATTGATGCTTGAATTTTCACTCTGCTGGAAGTTGTCAGGTCCAAATTTTAAAGCAGACCTGTCAGCTTCAAACCATGAGCTTCTGCCATTGTGCTGTTCTGCAGAAAAGTAATATGACTTCAGTTCCTCTGGCATTAGTGTGTAGCAAGATCATAATGGGAGAGATTAGAAGAAGGAGCACTCTGGTGATGATAATATGTACCATTTATGGTGCACTCAGATGTCCCAATTGCTACCTCCAGCATCTCTCATTTTTTCAATAATGTGCAAGCTCAGTAACATATACATTTTTAAGAAATGAGAATTAGAGATGTCAAGAATGTAAAACTATCAAGGACAAAGGTTGAAATTCAAAATGGGACTGACTGGCTTCAAAGCCATAGGGTTCAAATCTCACTACAACATCCTAGGGCACTGTTCAAGTGAGACGTCACAAGACCAGGTGCATAGTGGAAATGGCGGGGATCAAAACAATTGTCTTACCCAGTTGGATGTACCAGGATCAACTTTACTTGCCATAATGCTCCATGGACACACCCGTAAAACTTCTCTTACTTCCTCTTTGCTCCCATTACAGTACAGAAGAAAGTACTGGAATGCCAGCAAGATGATAATTATTTTCTGAGAATGTGAGGAAAGGGAGAAGCCTGAATGTCAGTGGAAATCACGTTCTGGTTACTAACAGAGGAATTTGATTCTGGCCATCTTAATACAAAATGGGATTTACTGGAACCCTCTCATGCACTTGGAGGAAAAACTGAAAGTCCGTGCTTGAGAACTGAACAGGCATCAAGGTGGGCTGGACAGTGGTGAGCAGACCAAAGGTCATGCCGTGGGAAGATTTTGGTCCGCACAACATCATCATTGCCTCTAGGAATAATACAGTCACCATCTGGTTCCATCATCTGAAGTCACTTGCTCAGGGTATAAAGTCCTAAGAAAGAGCATTTCGTTTGCTATGCTTGAGTTACTTTCTTCAAACAGGCCCACAGAAACAACTTTATAACCCAGCATCCCTTCCATAGATGTAGAGTTTTCACCAGTGACTATGGGAAGGAAGATTGCAGAATAAGTTCCTTGGAACTCTGACCAGACAGGAATCAACATATTGTGATGTTATAATGTAAACATATTCATCTAGGAACTTAGCTGGTATGCAGTGTAAAAGAGGGCTATGCACGTGTCAAGTTATTTCATTTTCTTTGACTTCTGAAGAGGCCTTCCTCTGGCTTAACTTCCTAATGGAGTGCTATTTAAATCACTGCGACTGGCTGACTGTTAATAGTGCTGCACAGGAAGGAACTGGAGACTAATATTTTATTCTAGTGTTAATTTAAAACCATCTGAAAACTGACTTCCTCATAATGAATCAGACTTAGCTGGGAGCATGATAAATTTAATTATAATGGACTTCGTGTGGGTATTGCCAGTTGTTTACATATTCATTGAGTTCTATGAAATAGTTTTTCTTACCATTTTGAGTGTTAAAACCAAGGAAAGGCTAAATCACAGAAAGGAGAAATAACAAATTTGTCTATAATTAAAAGGTGAACTGGTCTCTTGAGCAGGTCTCCTATTTACATAAACTTCCTGGACTTAGTTCAGTGGGTGCTTCTCTTTATGAACGTACATTGTTACTGAATTATAAACAACCTGATTCTCTCTTCTGTGAAATATTTGTGGTATTTTCAGTTGTGTGAAGCCACCCCTAACTGTGTTGAGTAGTAAGAAAGCCCAGGGTTCAGGCCCTGAAGGCCCAAGGTGTTGCTGGCCTTGCTGACGGGTCTCATTGCTCAGTGGAGTAGTGAAGGACCCAGATTTTCTGCCTCCCCTCTAAGCTTTCTGGTCTACAATCTAAGTCTTCCCAGGGCTGCTTCCCTGAGGATGGGGGCTGCTAAGATGCATGGGATTCCTCATTCATACCTGGGCATGAAGGTGACTGTTCCTGGACACTCTGTTGGGAGAATGAGGAGAAATTTCATCTGCGGCCAGTGGTGAATCTCTTTATATCCCATTGGCCTAAACTATGATCTCCACTCTGCAGCTAGTTATAAACCACAGAGATGAGCTAAATCTGATTTGTTCAGATGACTAGGGGCCATACCTGAAATTAGGAATTGTATTGAGTTAATATTTAAATAAAATTTTGAAGCATATTGGTGTCTGGAGCATACCAACTGAGCAAATGGACCTAGGAAGGAAGGAAGGAAAGAAAGTGGAATCAGCTTCTGATAAATTACTTAGGATGCTTGGGGAGCATTATGTCCAATAAAATCAGGATCTATTAAGGAAGAAAAATAGAGAAAAAGATGCAAAGATGCTGGTAGATAAAAATTAAATATATATGTGTATATATATGTATATATGTGTATATATGTGTATATATATCCCTGTGTGTATATATGTATATATATGTGTATGTGTGTATATATCCCTATACACACACACACACACACACACACACACGTGCGCGCACATATTCCTATGTGTGGGTGGAAGAAATAATAAGAAACAAACACCAGGTGTTCCTTATTTATTTATTTTTTGGTGATTTGGGAGCTTATCTAGGAAATAATACAGCATCACTACTTTCAATTCCTATCCGATAACTAAAGGTCTTCATTTTATTTTAAAAAGTCTGAACTTCTTGTGTGGACTTTCAGAAGGATGATGACAGGTTGGTAGCTTTTTGCTATAGCTCCATTGAGGAACATGGTTCTTTATTTTTTCAGAACTGAGATTAGTGATTTAAGCTGCGGCAGTAGGGTTAACCGGAGAAAGTGGGAGGAGAGTGGTGGATCCGACAGGGCAGAAATCTGTATCCTTTAGGAAATAAGATACTGTTGAGATTTTCTATTTTTGCTTGTGTCACCTTAATACATAAATGTATTGAGACATTTCTCCATTTCATCTAAATTGTCAAATGTATTGACATAAAATTCAGTTAACACAATATTCCCTTATTATTATTTTAATATTTGTAGAATGTGTAAGGATGTCCTATCTCTCGTCCTTGATGTTAGTAATTTGTGTCTTCGCCTATTTTCTTAATCATTCTAACTAAAGACTTATTAATTTCATTAATTGTTTCAAAGAATTAGCTTTGGTTTCCTTGATTTTTCTCTTGTCTATTTTATATTTAATTAATCACATTTGTTTCTATTTTATTTTACTTTCTACATTATTTTTAGTTAAATTTACTTTTTCCTTCTAGGTTTTTGTAGTAGATAATTAATTTCATAGCTTTTGCATTTCTTTTCTTTGAGACAGTGTCTCTCTCTGTTGCCCAGGCTGGAGTGCAGTGGCGCAATCTCTGCTCACTACAGCTTCTGCCTCCCAGGTTCAAGCAATTCTACCCTCAGCCTCCCAAGTAGCTGGGACTACAGGTGCACACCACCATGCCTGGCTAATTTTTGTATTTTTAGTAGAGATTGGATTTCGCCATGTTAGTCAGGCTGGTCTTGAACCCCTGACCTCAAGTGATCTGCCCACTTTGGCCTCCCAAAGTGCTGGGATTATAGGCATGAGCCACCTTTTCTGGCCTCCATTTCTTATGTAAGCTTCTAGTACTGTAAAGATTCTTGCAAGCATTGCTGTGGCTGTATCCAACAAATGTTGACATGTTTTCATTTTCATTTCATCCAAAATATTCCAATGTCCTTTGTGCTTTCTTAATCTGTAGATTATTTTAGACTGTATTGTTAATTGCAAAATATTTCCAAATATTTGGGATTTTTTTAGATATCAGTCTTATTTCTAATTTAATTTAATATTAAATAATATAGTCTGTATGACTTCAACACTTTTAAAAGTTTTGAAGCTGGCTAATAGCATTCTGTGACTTGCATAGGAAAGACAGGGCAAAAAAGGGCAAAAACAAAATAATATGTATAAAATAAGACCATGTCATAAAAGGCCATGTGTCTTATATATAACATTTGGGATGTATCCTATGTCTGGAGGAGATTTTAAACAGAGAATAACATGATAAATATATAATAATTTTAAAATTAAACAAAAAATTAAAATTCACTTAAAAAGAACATTTGTAGTAGAAGTTTGCAAAAATATGGGAACAAGGTTGTTTGAAAATTTGTAACAGCAATTATAGTAAATTACTGATAAAAAATTATGTACGATAGTTTGAAGATATAAATAAAATGTTTTTATCAAGAAAGGATGTTGAAATTTGTCAAATGCTTTTTCTGCATCGAGATGATCGTGTAGTTTTTATTATTCATTTTGTTAATGTGATGTATCATATTTATTGATTTCCATATGTTAAATCAGCCTTTCATCCCAGAGACAAATCCCACTTGGTCATGATGTATAATCTTTTGATGTGTTGTTGAGTTTGGTGTACTAACATTTCATTGAGAAATTTTGCGTCAATGTTCATCAGATATATTGGACTATAGTTTTCTTTGCCTGGGATGTTTTTGGCTTAGGTATCCAAGTGATGTTGGCATTATAAAGTCCTTTTGAAAGTATTTCCTGTAGTTCTATTTTTTGGAAGTAGGAGTATTGATATTAATTATTCTTTGAATATTTCGTAGAATTTAGCATGAAGCCATCTGGTCTAGGGAAGTTTTCGATTATTTCTTTAGTCTCTTTGTTTATTATCATTTCAGGCTTCCTGTTTCTTCCTAATTTTTTTGGTAAGTGGTATTTTTCTAAGGTTTTATTCATTTTCTCTATGTTATTTAACTTGTTGGCATAGAATTGTTCATAACAGTCCCTCATAATCCTTTTTATTTTTGAGGCATCTGTTGCAATGTTTCCATTTCTATCTTATTTATCTGAGTATTTATTCTCTTTGTCTTAGTCTAGCTGAGGATTTATCAGTTTTATTTATATTTTCAAAAAATAATATTCCTATTGTTTTTTCTACTCACTAATTTATTTCTGTTCTGATCTTTATTATTTCCTCCTTTCTGCCAACTTATGTTTAGTTGTTCTTCTTTTTCTAGTTCCTTGAGGCATACTGTTAGTGTATTTATTTGGGATCCGTCTTTCATGTATGTAGATATCACCAGAGAGAGATAAAACAATATGAAATGTCAAGAAAACTGACTAGGGCATGGTGGTGCATGCCTGCGATCTCAACACTTTGGGAGTCCAAGGTAAGAAGATCACTTGATGCTAGGAGTTTGAGATCAGGCTGGGCAACATAGCAAGGCCCCATTTCTACAAAAATAAGTAAATAAATAAATAAGTATATATTTTTAAAAATGCATTTTTTAAAAAAGAAAATATGACACCACCAATGAAATAGAATTCTCTTAGTAACCAACCCCCTGAAACAGAAACTTATAAATTGTCTGAAAAGGAATTCAAAATAACATGCTTAAGGAAAGTCAGTAAGATACAAGAGAATACAGATGTACAATTCAATGACATCAGAAAATCAATTCATGATGTTAATGAGAAATTTAACAAAGAGATAGGTACCATAAAACAGAAATCCTGAAGCTAAAGAAATGAATTATAAAAGATAATTAATTATATAAAAAATTAAATAAAAATACAACAGAAAGCTTCAACACTAGCCTAGCTCAAGCAGAAGAATCTGTAAACTTGAAAACAGGTCTTTTGAAATCACTCAGTCATAGAGTAAAATAAAAGAAAACAAAAAGAATGAAAAAGAGTGAAGAAAGCCTAATGGACTTATGGGACACCATTAAGTGAACACTTATTTGCAGTATGGGAGTTCCAGAAGGAGAAGAGACAGATAAAGAAACAGAAAACTTATCTAATAAAACAATTGTTAAAAACTTTGCAAGTCTTGAGAGAGATATAAAATTCACATTCATAAAGCTCAAAGTTTCCCAAACAGATTTAATCACATTGTAATCAAGTTGTAAAAAGTCAAAGGCAAAGAGAACGTTTTAATAACAGCAAGAAGAAACAAAAACATGTCACATATAAGTGAATTCCTATGAGATTATCAGTGGATTTCTCAGCAAACCTTGCAGGCCAGAGGAGAATTTAAGGATATATTCAAAGTGCTGAAAGGAAACACAAAAAAACCTGACAGCCAAGAATGCTATACTCAGCCAAGTTTTTATTCAGAAATGAGGGAGCAACATTGTCTTTCCCTAAAAAGCAAAAGCTGAGGGAATTCATCACCATTAGACCTGCTTTACCTAAAAAGTTTAAGAGACTTGTTCAAGTGAAAACAAAAGGATATCTTAAGAACATAACAAAATATGAAACTCACTGGTAGAGTTAAATATATAGTTAAGTTTAGAATACTGTTGTACTGTAGTGGTGGTGTGTAAATCATTCATGACTTTAGTATGGAGGCTAAAAGTCAAAACATTAAAAAATAACTAAAGCTATGATATGTTGTTAAGGAATACATGATATAAAAAGATAAAAATTTTGACTCCTTTGTTTTTGAAGGATAATTGCTCAAGGTACAAAATTGTAGCTTGATGAGTTTTTTTTCAACATTTTAAGTATTTTACTACACCGTCACACTGTTTGCATGGTTTCTGAGAAATCAAATGCAATTTTTACTTTTGCTTCTCTATATATAAGGTGATTTTTTTCCTTCTAGTGTCTTTCAATTTTTTTTCCTCTATCTAATTGATATGATTTGGCTGTGTCCCCACCCAAATCTCATTTTGAATTGTAGTTCCCATAATCCCCATGTGTCATGGGAGGGGCCCAGTGGGAGGTAATTGAATCATGGGGACAGTTACCCTCATGCTGTTCTCCTGATGATGAGTTCTCACAAGATCTCATGGTTTTTTAAGGGGCCTTCCCCCTTTTGCCCGGCACTTCTCCTTCCTGCTGCCATGTGAAAAAGGATGTGTTTGCTTCCCCTTTTGCTGTGATTATGTTTCCTGATGCCTCCCAAGTCATGCTGAACTGTGAGTCAGTTAAACCTCTTAACTTTATAAATTATCCAGTCTCAGGTATGTCTTTATGAGCAATGTGAGAACAGACTAAGACACTAATTTTTTCAGTTTGAATATGATGTACTTAGATGTAGAGTTTTTTTATTTATTTATCCTGCTTGGTGTTTTTTGAGCTTCTTGGATTGTGGCTTGGTCTCAGACATTAATTTGGAGGAAATTCTTAGGCATTAATGTATCAACTATTTCTTCCATTCCTTTCTTTCTTCTCTTTCTGGAATTTTATTTTGGCCCATTTTATTCAGTCTTTTTTTTTTTTTTCTCTTTGATTTTCAGTTTTGTAGGCTTTATTATCATACATCATAAAGCTAAGAGATGATTTTCTTAGCTGTATCCAGTCTACCAGTGGGCACATGAAAGGTATTCTTTATTTCTGTTACAGTGTTTCTCATCTCTAGCCTTTCTTTATAGTTCTTTCTTAGTATTTTCATCTCTTTGCTTACATTGCCCTTCTGTTTTGCTGTCTGCTTTACCCTTTAGAAGACCTCAGAATATTAATCACAGTTGCTTTAAATTCATCATCTGACAATTCCACTATTCATTTTGTATCTGGTTCTGGTTCTGATGCTTGTTCTGCCTCTTCAAACAGTGTTTTTTTCCCCTCTCTTTCAGTGTGCCTTCTAGTTTTTCATGTAAAAGCAGACGTAATAGACTGTGTAAAGGGAACTGTGGCAAATAGGTTTTGAATAATATAATGGTAAAATATGGGGGAATCTTTTTACAGTTTCATCATTAGTTCCCAGTCTTTTAGTGAGCCTATGCCCCTCGGCTCTGAACTTCAATAGTGCTGTTCAGAGTTATTTTCTTTTTTTTTTTCTCCCTTAGAGGGTACAGGATGGCTACAAGGAGGTAGAGTTTGGTATTTACCTTTCCCCAGGCCAGTCAGTCTCTGACAGAACCACAATAGATGAGGCTGTGCCTACAATAGTTTCTTTTCAAGGCTGGCCTTGTTAAATAGAAAAGAATGCCCTGCATCATGGCACAATGGTTCCTTTGCTTTTTGCCCAGCCTGAAGCAGGAGGGGATTTTTCTCTGATTTTCATGGTGAGAACCATGGCAGAGGTCTTGGAGATAAAACTCATAAAAATGTGGGAGGCCCCATGACTGTGTCCACGTCTCAGCCTTGCCCATTCTAAATCCCCAGCAATTTGTCAATTATAGTTTGGGTTATTCTAAGCCAGTACCAGCTCCTGTAGAGATTTCTGCTAATGAGCTTCTGATCTGGAAAGTTTTGATTCTCTGTATTCATCTTTCTGCCTCTACAATATTAGGGGCAGCACTTGCCCTGTTACCTCACTTCTAAGACAGATCTAAGAAGAGTTGGTGATTTTTCCATTTGTTTAGGTTTTTACTTGTTGGAATGGGGTAATGACCTGGAAGCTGCCTACATGCCAATCAGGACTTATTTATTGTTCTTTATTGCTTGTTTTCTATTTTTTTCTGCTCTCATATTTTCTTCCTTCTACTTATTTCACATTTTACTTGTTCTTCTTTTAGATTCTTAAGATATAAACTTAGGTCAGTGATTTAAATCTTTTATTTTTATTCATATTAGGAGATAAATATTTTCTTCTAAATTCTGCTCCAGCTGCATTGCATACGGTTAATGTGTATTAATTTATTTTTCATTTATTAAAACATTTCTAATGTTCCTTGTGATTTATTTTTTGACCCATGTGTCATTTGGAATTCTGTTGTTCAATTAGCAGATATTTGGGAAAATTTTCAGATAGTTTTGGTGAATCCTAATTTAGGTGTTGTTTGGTCACAGAGCACATACTATGTAATTTCAATCTTTCAAATTTATTGAAAACGATGTTATAGTCACTCTTGCCCTTAAATACATATTCTGTTCTTTTGGGGTAAAAGTGTTTCATAAAAGTAAATTAGGTCACTTTAGTTGATAGTGTTACTGGCTTATTCAAATGTTTTCAATCTGACACGAGATAAACTGTTAAAATCTACCACTACCATTGTAGACTTGTATCTTTTTACTTTTATTTGACATGGTTTTTACTTCATGTATGTGAAAACTCTGCAATAGATATACATATAGAAATATATAGCTTTTAATCTTGATTTATTAACTTTTATCATTACTTAAATATCTTTTATAGTTGTCTTGAAAATGTTATTTAATCTCAGTATATCTTTTGGAGTTTGTTATAGTTAGTATTTACAATGGTATACACATCTTTTTTGGTATACTTTTGCCATGTTTTTGTATAACACTTATCTCTTATACTCAGAATATTGTTTTAATACCTTGCTTTTTACAAAAATTCTGATGTACTGTGTATATTTTAAACTGGACTTTTAACATGATTTTTATTTAATGCAATTTCTACTGTTTTGGGGTTTAACCTTTCTTCTTGCCATTTATTTTCTGTGTACCCTGTTTATTGTTTTTTTTCACTTTTCTTTTTTTTTACCTTTTTGGGGATCAAGTAATTAACTTTTAGTTATTCCATTTTTATCTTCCCTCTTGGTTTATTAGGTATAACTCTCTTCATTTTTTTACTCTTTTTAGTATGACTGTCTTAGAGTTTTAATATACACTTTTGACTTCTGGTGGTTAACTTTTACATTGTATTATAATGCTTTGGCAGAGTGTAATAACCTTGCAAAATTGTACTTCAATTTCCTCCTTCCCATTCTATGTGCTTTTTGTCCTTCTACATATGCTTTAAACTCCAAAGTATATTATTCTTGTTGTTGTTTCTTTATTTTTATCTAAAATAATTTTTTTTATATTGTGATACTTGAAATCCCTAAAACCCCCAAAACTCTTTTCCGTTGTTTATGAGGTTGAAACTATTTTCAGAATACCTTACTTACATTTTTACTTTCATGCTATCAGAGCATGTATTTGCATTTTTCAGAGGCTACGTAACATATGGTATTATAACAGATTGAATGCAAAAACAGGAGAATCTAACTGTCCTCCTGTAAGTCAGACATTAAAGAAATTTGCAAAGATATACAGTGTCACTCTTTTTGCTAGTATTTTTTAAAAAGACAGTTATATTTATTTTCAAAGATTTTTAAAACATATATGAAATTCTTGTTATCTTTAATATATATGTCTCTGTTTTCATTTCTAATATGTTAAATGTACTAGCAGCTATAACTTATATAAACAAAAGCTCTTTGTGAACCTCTGCAGATTCCAAAAGGTTTCTACGAGTCAAAGGTATCTTAAGATTAAAAAGCTTAAGAATAGATTATTGAGCTTTAAAATAAATGTTTCAAATTCTGATACATTTACTTATGTAACTACTACTTCCATGATTCTACCTTCCTTCACATAGATGCAAATTTCCATAAAATGTTATTATCCTTCAAACTGAAGAAATTTCTTCAACTTCTTTGATACAGGTTGCTGGCAATGCATTGCTTTTTTTGCTTTCGCTGTATATAATTTTTTAAATTTATTTATTTTTATTTTTTCGAGACGGAGTCTTGCTCTGTCGGCCAGGCTGGAGTGCAGTGGCGCCATCTCGGCTCACTGCAAGCTCTGCCTCCCGGGTTCACGTCATTCTCCTGCCTCAGCCTCCTGAGTAGCTGGGACTACAGGTGCCCGCCACCATACCGGGCTAATTTTTGTATTTTTAGTAGAGACAGGGTTTCACCGTGTTAGCCAGGATGATCTTGATCTCCTGACCTCGTGATCCACCTGCCTTGGCCTCCCAAAGTCCTGGGATTACAGCTGTAAGCCACCGCACCAAGCCCTAAAATGTCTTTTTTTCATCTTCATGTTAAAGAAAGTTGTACGTAGAATTCTAGGTTGAAAGTTGTTTACAGAAATTTGTGGTGAAAATTATAATGCTTACCCCTTGCCCTACCAGTGCCCATTTGGAAAAACTAGTTACCCCAACTTCTGAGAATGGATATTTGAGAAGGTCAAAGTCAGCTGTGTATTTAAAAAATTAAAGCAGCTGAAATGAGTGTGACAAAGAACATTACACCCATTTTTAATTTAATGTGATAAGCCTGCCCCCACTTTTTCTAACTAACTCACGCTCTATCTGCAGAAATTAAAATATTTCAAATTGTGTTCTCCTATAAAATTTATGTTATTGACCTGACCTCAGTCTTTAAGATTTTTATTTTCAGACACCTACAACTGTCAACACCTGACTTCTAGAATTCTTCTTGAAATTTAAAATTCTAACATGTTAACAATATGTGCATTTTTGAGAAAAAGTTACGATGAAGTAATTGGATAACTTTTCACATTTTTTCCTGTATTTATACTGCTAACAGTGACATCAATAAGACTTCCTTTACAATTTTGTAGTATGCAATGTCATAGAGAAATGATGTATTTTATGTAGTGTCTGAACACAGGTGTTTTCTTAGAAATTCTAAAGGAAACTAATCTTTCTCCCTTGATGCTAATGACTTTAGACGTACTTTATCAACAAATTCAAACCCTACGCTTTACAAAGCCAATTGTTATAAGAGAAGTGGGATCTAGTATCATTGATTACTAAACAAAATTATGAAAATGGTTAAAGTGTGTCCATTGAGGTAAATATATGTTTAACAGAGTGCTTGCAATATTTAGAAGCTCGAGGCTGCCCCCTTTAAAGGAAGCAATGCTTTAAAGGAGAGGTGGAAAACCATTATGAAGTAAAAAAACATTCCAAGAGAGCTCAGATGCATTTCAGCTGTTCTGGATTCCCTGTTGATAACTGTGCTGTTGACAAGAGTGTTCCCAGGAGGACCATGGGAAAAACTAATGCAGGTTTTATTTCCTGTGCCCTTTGCTCTCTGCAAAGAGCCAGTCTACTAAAAACACGTACATCCCAGCTCCACCGGGTTTCTCACTACCTGTATTAGTCTGTTTGTGCAGCTATAATAAAATGCCCTAGACTGGGTAGTTTACAAAAAATAGAAATTTAGTTTTAACTGTTCCAGAGGGGTTGGGAAGTCCAAGATAAAAACACTGTGTAGATTTGATGTCTGGTGAAGACCCATTCCTCATAGATGGTGCTGTCTAAGTCTTCTCACATAGCAAGAGATAGAAGGGATAAATAGCTCCTTTGTACCTCTTTTATGAGGTCACTAATCCCATTCACTTGGGCTCCACCCTCATGACTTAATCACCTCCTAAAGATCCCATCTGTTAATATTATTACATTGGAGATTAAGTTTTAACATAGGTTATATTAGGGGGACACATTCAGACCATAGTACCAACCAAGCACACAGCACCCTTCTCACACCCCTGTCGTCAACGCCAATGTCTTCTCTCTGCCTCTATCCAGTTCTACTTGTCCTTCAGGGCTCAGCCTAATGACCATAACTTCCATGAAATCATCTCATAGATTGCAGATGAAATCAGTGTTTTGTTCTCATTGTGCAATAAAAGGAGAATATTGCTTTTTCTTTACCTTAACACCCCCTGGGTTGGTTGTTTACTTCTCTGTGTCCCTCCTGAGTTTGCATAGGGATTACTGTCAGACACCACTAGCACATAGTAATGCTAGAACACGGGATTTACTGGGGAAGACTGTAGGAGCTGAAAACGAATACAGCACATCCATGGGCTCTCACCATCCCACATCTTAGTCTTCATAGCCTGTGGTGGCCAGCCTGCCAGTATACAACACCTCCATCCCTTTGATACTCTTCAAATTTATAGGGTTGAAGACAGGGAACACTTGTTTGACTATTACTAGTAGACAATGCCTAGTTTGAGAAGTGGCTTTTTCAGGAAGGGTGAACAGTGTCTGATAGCCTGGTCTTTTGTTGAGAAATCTCTTGCATGCTGAACTCTGCTAAGCTATCAAAAGAGAGAAGGAATTTGCTTTTAATGGCAAACTATAAGTAATTTGCTTTTAATGGTAAACTGTTTTGTTTCTTAGTAGTAAGCTATAAGTAAGAGCCATGCCTTGCTGATTTTTCTGTCCTAAATCCTAGCACATAGAGGGTCTGGATGAGCATCGAGATCCAACATGTTTTCAACACGTGGCTTGTATGGACAGAAGAACTACATACCAAAATCAAGACATGTCTGCACATCTGTAACAAATGTTGGAAATAGCCTTCACCAGACTTCCCTGCAGACATTCCATTTGGGTTTTCGCCGAGATATTAATGATTGAACAACAACCCGAAAGTGGTTATCTCAGCCTTCCACTAAAGGATTGAGACTCTACATCCAGCTGTCCTTGCACAAGAAACTGTATTTGCACTTCAACCTTCAAGATCTTACCAATATCTCCTAATCGTGGCCTATCTTGTCCACTATTGCTTCAGACTTTACATCCTCAGTGACTATTACTTTCACTCCTAAATCTTTTGTGTTTTTCCATCTATTTTATCATGTAATTCTTCAATACAAGTACACACTGTTAAGAATAATAAAAAAGAAAAATGCAGTTCCAGCTATCAGGCAAGTTAGAATTCTGATTTGGCTCTGGCAGATAAGAATATTTTAGTATCTTCAGCACAAGAAGGAGAACAAAGGCAGGGTATGTTTGCTGCTGTCACTGCTGTGATTCTGAAGTACAGCCAAAGACTTATTAGCGTTTCAATGTCCTGCTTTATGACGCATGAACAAGAGGCAAAAATATAAGAAATCATACCAGAAATGACAAGAACACTAGGTAGAGCTTTGATCAAAGACTTGCCTAGACACAGAGCACTTGTGATTTTGATTCAAGTCAAGCCAGGATGACAGTAGCCAGGAGATATGCTTAGGGAGGCTTTGATTCTCCATTTACAAAAAGTTCAAGTTTCTTCCCAGTTAGATTCCTACCATTTCAGAAACTGTTTAGTAACTGTTTAGAAACAGTGTCTCATTTTTTTTTCTCTTAGATTATTTCCATCTCTTGGTGGATATGTTATATCTCTGGGCTTAAAGAGCCTTAGATAGATCTCTCTGTTATGTGATAATTATTTTTTTAGTCATGTATTTCCATTAGCGAAATGCTGTGCTAAATAATCTTGATATTTTAATTCTTCATGTAATTTTTTTGCATATTATCCCATTGAATGTAATCTAACTCATTCATTGCCATAAGCATTGGCTAATAACAAATCTCAAGTATAGAATGCTAAACCTAATAAAATAATCCCAAAGGGGAAAATTGACTATTATATTTCTGTGAACCTTCTCCTCCTTGAAGTCTCTCCTTGAAGTCTAATTCACTGACCACTGAGTTGCAAAATTAGCTCTCACTACAGCTTTGTCCACTGTCATTTTAGAGACATATTTCCAAAAGAAGGTAATATTGTCAATTCTCAGCTTCAGAGTCAGAAAATTTAGGAACACACTGAAATCTATAAATCTCAGTCACCAAGTGAAGTCATAAATACATTTTTATAGTTGCCACACATTAAAAACCTATTTAAGTTTTTAATAAATAAAATATTTACCCTCTCAAAATCATAATTATCATCATATATTATCCCAAATCCCTCTCAGTCAGCACTAAATATTTTAAGTTTCAGAAGGTGGGTTATAAGGTATCAGTCAGAATGAACTGTTTTACTAAAGTAACAAATAATCCTAAAAATATCAGTGGCTAAAGATAACTAAGTTAATTTCTAACTCATACTAGTTTTCCAAGATGGGATAGCAGGGATCCTCTGCCATTCATAGTTATTCAAGGTTCACACTGACGAAAGCTTCAACTCAGTGCATGTTTTCACAGTTGCCACAGTGTGTAAAAGGAAATGGGGCAAGTCATGAATTGGTTCTGAAAGCTTGTAATTTACAATAAAATATTCCTTGTCCATTCACATATCAATGGCCACAGCAAGTTACGGGCCACATCCACTTTTAAAAGGGGAGAAAGGTTCAGCCCTGTCATCTGCTGGGAAGAGGGTGGAGAAGATGCATATTTGTGAAGTCTCTAATGACAATCACACAGATAACCCAAAATGCATGTTAGCAGGGAACCTAACGATAACCCAGTTTAACCCCTTCATTTTACACGTTGAAAATTTGTTAGTGATTAGATGCTTGGACCATCTGGGTTTGTCCTAAAATTTCAGGGCTTCTGGTGAAATCATTAACTCCTCCGGGCTCTGACGCGCCTCTGGGCATTCTGCTTCCTGATCGATTTTTGAGTAATAAACCTCTCTTGAACACCTGGAATAAATCCCACTTATTTATGGTATGTAATTCCGTTTATATGTTGCTACATTCTTTCAGCTATTTTTTTGCCTCTATATCCATGAGGGGGATTGATGTGTACTATTCCTTTATGGTACTGTCTTCGGTTTAGTATAAAGGTATTTCTGGCTTCATAGTGATGGGTTGGGTAGTGTTCTCTCTTCTATTTTCTGGAAACGATTGTGTAGGATGTGGGTTCATTCTTAAATATTCGGTAAAATTCTCTAGTGAAACTATTAGAATCTGGACCTTTCTTTTTGAGGGAAGAAATTTAAAATTATGAATTTAGATTTCATACTAGTTATAGGGCAATTCAAATTATTTCCTATACCTTGAGTTATAGTACTTTTTTTTTTAAAGAATTAGAACATTTCTTCTAAGTTGTTAAATTTAGGTAGGTAGAGTTATTCATAGCATTCTTTTGTTATCCTCCAAGTGTCTTCAGGGTCTGCAATGATTTCTGCTATTTCATTCCTGATATTGTTAATTTGTGTCTTCTTTATATGTTTCGTTGTCAGCCTTGCTAGACGGTTATCAATTGTATTAATCTGTTAAAAATAAGTTTTTTTGTTGCACTGAATTCATTTATTGCTTCTCTGAGATTGCATCGATTTCTTTTATCTTTATTGTTTCTTTCTTATGCTTGTTTTAGGTTTATTTTATTCTTTTTCCTGTTTCTTGAAGCGGGAAATTAGATAACTGAAGAGACTTTTATTCTTTTCTGATATAAGATTTAGTAGTATAAATTTTCCTCTCAGCACTGCCTTAGCTGTTTCCCACTAGTTTGAATATGTTATATTTTTACTTTCCTTCAGTTAAATGTGTTTTTTTATTTCTTTTGCATCTTTCATTATCATCTGTGAATTATATAGCAGAATATGTTCTGGCCAGGCTTCGGTAACTCATGCCCGTAATCTCAACACTTTTGGAGGCTGAGGTGGAAGGAATGTTTGAACCCAGGAGAGTTCAAGACTAGCCTGGGCAGCATAGCAAAACCCTGTCTCTATAAAAAATAAAAATAAAAAGAGGCCAGGTGCAGTGACTTACGCCTGTAATCCCAGCACTCTGGGAGGCCGAGGTGGGCAGATCACCAGAGATCAGGAGTTCGAGACCAGGCTGACCAACACAGAGAAACCTCGTCTCTACTAAAAATACAAAATTAGCTGGGCTTGGTGGCGCATGCCTGTAATCCCAGCTACTTGGGAGGCTGAGGCAGGAGAATCTCTTGAACCCGGGAGGCAGAGGTTGTGGTGAGCCAAGATTGCGCCATTGCACTCTGGACAACAAGAGTGAAACTCCACCTCAAAACACAAAATTAAAAATAAAGGAAAATTAGCTGGGCATAGTGTCATGCACCTGTAGTCTCAGCTACACAGGAGGCTGAGGTGGGAGGATCTCTTGAGCTAGGGAGTTTGAGTCTGCAGTGAGCTGTGATCCTGCCACTGTACTCCAATCTGGGAGACAGAGCTACTCTTTGTTTCAAAAACAAAAACAAAAGTGTTCTTTAGTTTCCCAATGTTTGGAGATTTTTCTCTCTTTCTGTTGTTAATTTCTAGTTTGATTCTGTTGTGGTTACAAAACACCCTCTGTATGATTTTATCTTTTTTGAATTTATTAAGGGTTGTATTATGACCTATATTATGCTTTCTTAGTGTATGTTTCATGGGCATTTGAAAAGAAGGTGCATTCTACTGTTTTGGGGTAGAATGTCCTATAATTAGTTGATTAGATCCCTTTAATGAATGATGTTAAATTCTTCTGTATAATTGCTGATTTTTGGTCTAGTTGCTCTATCAATTGTTGAGAAAAGAGTGTTGAAATCTCCAACTATGATTGTGCATTTGTATTTTTCTACTTCTAATTCTACTGGTGTTTGCTTTATACATTTTTCAACTCTGTTGCTGGTGCATACACATTTAGAATTGCTATGTCTTCTTGATGAATTGATCCTTTTTTCATTATATAATGTTCCTCTGTCCTTATAATTTTCTTTGCTCTGAGGTCTACTTTATTAT
Organism: Piliocolobus tephrosceles; assembly: GCF_002776525.5. Classification (NCBI taxonomy): domain Eukaryota; kingdom Metazoa; phylum Chordata; class Mammalia; order Primates; family Cercopithecidae; genus Piliocolobus; species Piliocolobus tephrosceles. The sequence continues at coordinate 7,383,458 of NC_045437.1, forward strand.
ATTAATTTATCCACTCACAGTTTCTTTTCATTTTTGTTTGCATGGCATATCTTTTTCCATTTTTTTTTTTTTTTTTACTTTTGACCTACATATATTCTTATATTAGAGGTAATATCTTATAGATAGCATATAGTTATGTCACATTTTTAATCCATGCTTCTAAACTTTGTCTCTGAATTAATGTAGTTAGACCATTTATATGTAATACAATTTAATAAAATTATTAATGTTTTATATAATGATTGTGTTATAGTTTAACATTTCATTTTTCTGTTTATTCCGTTTATTATTTTTCCAGTTTTTCCTTCCTTCTTGTGTAATACCTGAACATTTTACATTTCTCATCTTTTATTTTTACTGTATTCTTCCTTCTCTCCCAATTTTCTATGACTTATTCTTTTACAATTTCCTTTCTTCTTAGATAAATTATTTTAGTCATTATTTTAGAAAAACTATGCTGGTGACAAATTCCTTCATCTAAAAATATCTTGACTTCATCTTAATTCCTGAGGTACAGTATGTTTTGCTGGATATTAAATCCTGAATTGACAATCATTTGATTTCAACACTTGAACAAAGTACTGCTTTCTTGTGGCATCCATGTTTTTTGATTAAAAGGCTGCTTTCATTTAGTGAAAAATGAATCATTGTACGATTTTGCTTTTAAGATTTTCTTTAGTTTTCAGGAGTTTGATTATAATGTGTCCTGGTGTGCATTTTTACATTTATTTATTATTTTGGGGATTCACTTAGCTTCCTAAGTCTATGAATGTTTTTCTTTTGCCAAAATTGGGAAAATATAGCCTTTTTTAAAAAAAATACTTTTCACCTCCACTCCCCTTTCTCCTCTGCTTCTGAAGCTCCAGTGACATGAGTGTTAGAGATTTAGTTGTAGTCTCACATGTTCCTGAGGCTCTGCTAGTTTTTTTCCAGTCTATTTTTTCTCTTCCACTCAAACTGGGTATTTTCTATTGCTGTATGCTCAAGCACACTAACTCTTTCCTCTGTTCTCTCCATTCTACCATCAATCCCATCGAATTAAAAAAAAAAAAAAAAAAAAAACTTTGTCATATTGAATTTTATGTCTAAAATTTTTCTATGTTTTTCTTTATATCTTCTATTTTTTTCCTGAGGCTTTTAATATTATCATTGGTTTCAAGCATATTTGTCATTGCTTTTTGAAACATTTTTATGTTGGCTGCTTTACAGTCCTCATCAGATAGTGCTAACATCTATGTTATCCCTTTGTTTGTGTCTGATTTTTTTTTTTCTTATTCACGTTTAGTTCTTCCTGGTTCTTTTCATGAGATAACTTTCAATGAACTATGAATATTTTGAGTATTATGTTGTAAGACTCTGGTTCTTATTTAAAGTGTGTTTTAGTAGATCTCCTCTGATACCACTTCAACGGGGATAGCAGTACCTTCTCAATGCTGCCTGGTGGGGCTAGAAATACAGGTTTTCCACTTGGCTTCTGTTGCTATGATAATGGTGAGGAAAGAGAGGCATGTAGGGGATAAGACTAGGAGTCCAGTCTTCCTGCCAAGTCTCTGCTGGCTGGGAAGTGGAAAAGGTGCCTCAGTATCACTTCACATACAGCTTCCACTGACTGTAGAGGTGCACGGCCCCGTCACCATTGATTGATGGTGAACATTTTGACTTCTCAGGCAGCCTTCTTTAACACCATGTCAGTGAGGAGGAGGAGCCATCTTGGTACCATCAGGTAATAGTGGAAGTTCTGGTTCTCCCATGGCCTCTACTTCCACCATAGGGGAATCCCTTACTGTTTGGCAGAGATGAAAACCTCCACTCAACTTTCTGTGATATTCCCTGCTCTGGTGTGGGGCACATCATTATAGCCCAGCAAGGGTGGAAGTCTAGGCCTTTGCTGGAGAAGGTGGGTGTAGGGCTGCAGTATTTTCTATGGTGTTCATAGTAGAATAATTATCATCTAAGAGTTTTCAGTCCTACTAAGCTACCCCTTTCCTCGTCCTTTGGTTGGAGAGAGCAGGCTTTATTCGGGGCTTTTTGTTTCTATGCCTATTTTTGTTTCTTGAATGCTGGCTTCTCTATGTCCCAGTCTTGAATTTATGAGACAAGAAAACAAAAAACAACCCAGGGAACTCATCACTGTGTCTTCCCTTGGTGTTAATGCTCACTAGCTGTGCTTTCTTCAAAGTCTTTCCATGTTTGTTGACTTACATTGTCTGGAGTTTTCAGTTGTACTCAGCTGGAGAAAAAGAAAAAAAGTATGTCTACTCCATCTTCCCCAAATCTGAATTTCCCTGCCTTATTTTAAAAATTAGTTTGGGGACTGATTTAAAAGAAAAGGCTTTGAAACAATTGCTTGCCATTAAGTACCTATCTCACATTAAGTCAGAAAGTTATAACCCTGAATGGACTTTATTGTCACCTGGAAAGCTTTAGAAAATATTTCAGTGTTCTGGGCCCAGAAACTAAGTAAACCCAAATCTCTGAGGGTAATGCCCAGCAAGGGAATGCTTTATCCTCATACGGATTTTCTGTGTAAATTCAAGAGCATTGGCTCTCTGTGACAGAGTCTACCCAAGGACCAAAGTACAAAAGCAACAGTTCATCTTCATTGTCACAAATGTGCCGCAGGCGAGAGGCGGGTAGTATCTCCATGGTAACCAAGCCTCAAGCTCTGTGATTTCCAGGGTAGCATTAAGGTAGTGCTTCTTGTTCTTATGCATTTCTGCCCACAAGAAAATGCTAGTTATGTCCCTTAGTTGACAAATAAGAAATCATTACTTTTGAAAAACTCATTTTCCTAGAATGCTATTTAGGTTCTTGCAAACAAAAGGCCAAAATGAATGAAACAGATGTGGCTCCTCTCATGGAAGGTCCCTGTGTGATGTATGTCCTTGGCTCCCAAAGGCCACATTCAAAACAGACATTCAAAAACAAAATCAGATAATTTCAAGATTTTTCACACTGATCAAATGCTATGGTTGTGTCCCCTAGATATGAGGATTTTTTTAAATAAGAAAAAGGAAAAGAAAAAATAGAGAAGAAAAATGTTGGGCAGAGCTGCTGTGCAGGCATGACAGAAGAAGTAAAGCTTACTAACCTCACTTATTATTTGGCCGTGTCATTATCTCTAACAGGCAAGTGGAGTGTTCAGGTCCAGATAAGCCAGAAATGGTGCCTGTGTTCTCACATTGGTCAAGAGATGTATTAGGCTCATGAAACAGCCCCCTTTAGCAATGCTAGGAAGGGATGAGCACAAGACACCAAGTATTACTGGGATGAGGAACTTTTGCAGGTACAGCAGACAGGAGTGGGGCCCAAGGCCTTTGTCTGGACTGGGCCAGTGGCCCTCAGGTGTCAGGGAGGCTGCAGCGGGGTTGGGTCAGCAGTCAGTGTCTGTGCAGGATGAATCTTCATGCATAGGTGAGTGGTTCCTGCCCCCGGCAGTGAGCTGGGGGGTCTTCGTGACTTGACTCTCAATACCAACACCTGTAGCTCCAGTGAGCCTACCGAATTCCAGATGGACCCCCTGGTGCTCATTCTAGTTCTGCTTCATGGTTACAGTCTCCTAAATCACTTCATTCTGAAACACCTTCCTGATAGCCTGTGACACACACTGCAACTGGGAAATTCTTCTGTTTGATACCACTTGGATCATGCCCCTTCCCTGGTGAGAAACCTGCAGTGGCTCCACCTGTTTCACAGATTGTCTGTGCAACCCTGGGCTCTGCTGCTGGAATTGGAGAGCATTACATCCCTTCCGGGAACATTCTTGGTACCAGGGATGCCAAAGATATCAACATGTACTTTTCTGAGAGGAGATGGTTCATCAGCAAAGCCACCCTCGTGAGTTTTAAGTGCCATTCCAGAGAGGTGGGTAAAGACTGGCCCATTAGAGATTTGAGCAGGTGTCCTTTCTCGGATAGCTATGGACAGGTGAACAAGAGAAACTAGTAGAACTTGAGCTGACCCACAGGGAAAATGCCTTGAAAGATCTTGGCTTCTTGAAAGCATCTCTTCAGAACCTGGGAATTGTCCTGGGTCAATTGGACCCCACACTTCCATGAATGCTGGCCCAAATGTAAAGCCTTGGGCGGGTGGTGCTACAGGCAGTAAAGGAAGAATGGTGGGGACAGGCGAGGCCTCTCTACCTTTCTGTATGAGGAGGAGTGGCTTTCTGAGCAGCAGCAGCAACAGCACCAGGGAGGAGGGCAGCGACCCAGAGAGGGCGGGAGGGGCTGTAGACCTGAGGAGCAGGAGACCCAGAGAGGGCGGGAGGAGCTGTGGACCTGAGGAGCAGGAGACCCAGAGAGGGCGGGAGGGGCTGTGGACCTGAGGAGCAGGAGCAGAGGTGGTATCTCTAGAGAACCGCACAATACACTCTTCCCTCTTCCCATTTATGACCTGGAAAGGGCTGACCTCCGAACAGAGGGAAGGAAGTCCATTAGGTCATGCGGTTATAGAGGTAGGTTTCCTTAATTGGGCTGTTAAGGCCATTTACAGCCTCGTTTTAATTTATCTATTTAGTCCCCACTATTCCAGTTGAGTTAAAAACTGGTGATTGTTAAAATGTGTCATAAGCTTTCTTTCCTCTATAACTTTTTTTCTCTTGTCTATCTAACTTCTATGACATCCACAGAAATTATAGGTGGATATAATATCCATATGTATTACATATCATATTACATATACATTAGATATATCTAATATGTATTAAACATATTATCTAATATGTATCTGATACATTATCTTTCCATCATCTATTCATCAACCTCTTTGAAATAACCTCTTTCATGTACTCATTGCTCCCTTTCCCGGAATTCTTTCTTCATTTTCTTGAGCAGAAGATTCTTTGTTCTCTCAACCCCTGTGACTGGTTGCGTGTCTCATTTTTGGCACCAATTTCAGGTGACCTTGTGCTGTTGTCTTTCATGCATATCTTTCTCCTGGGAGATCACGTCTCATTTTAGGTAGGAAATATGTCCTCTTCTTTAATGCCAGTTGCAGTTCAGACTGTCATGTGCAAATTTAAAGAATTAGTGACGTGGAAGCTGTGAATTCATTGTCTTCTCATGTTAAAATCAGGTTTTGCACCACTGGTCTTGCTTCCTGCAGCAAGAATCATCTTCTGTATGCAATCCTTCAATGGTTGTCCTTGGGCTATAAAATGAGCTGAAATAGTTAATTATGCATCTAAGATTCTCTATAAGCTGTTCTCATAGTTCTCTCTGTCTTTCCCCTCATGCTTTCACACCCCACACTCAGCAATCTAGAAACTCAACAGCTCAGAAAGCAGAGCTCCTCGCATCTCCCCTGCACCATGCCTTTCATGGCTGGTGACTCTGTGAATATAGTTTTCTTGGGAGAGAAGCTGCTGTAAGTTCCTTTCTTTTGCTCATTTCTTCCAGAGGTCCTCTCCTCCCTAATTATGCCGGAGTTTGCAATTTTTATGTGTGTGAAAAATTAGACCTTGGCCCATGACCTTGAGCAGTAAGATAAAAACAACTCCCACAAGGTTAGCATCCCAATAATGAGACACTAGGCATAAATGGGTTAAAGACCAATCTCAAGCTCCTTAGACTTTGCGACTCCTCTGATCCTCCTTTTACCCGATCCAAGTATTTTCATCTCTGTTTAACACCTCGTTAATCTGCCCCATGTTTCAGTGGGTGGTTTTCAGAGCCTTCTCTGATAAAATGTGGTTCTCCTTTAAGGAGGGACGCTGTGCCTCAGAAATGCAAGTGAAAATATTAAGACTGACAAAGACTTGAAAAAATGAGGATAACTGATGCTGGTGCAAGGTGAGGAAACAAGTATTAGAGAATGATTAAAGATTTAAATGTTACATGTTAAAGATAAAAGTTCTAGAAGAAGATTTAGCTTCCTATATTGTAAGATGGTAATGGAAGATTTTCTAAGCAGGCAATAGCACTGAAACATGAGTAGAAATAGGTGATTTAATTCATTTTTAAATATTCAAAAATCTTTTGTCATTAAAGATGTAAAACAATAGATAAATCAAGACAAATACTTGCCACATAACAGAAATACCCCTTCCAAATTAAAAGACAAAATCATAGTTTAAAAAAGAAGCAAGCCATATGAATGGGAAATACTTCAAAGAGGAAATTTAAATGGTAATGGTTTAAAATTTATCCAGTTAGAGAAATTTGTTAAAAATGGTAGAAGTAGCCGGGTGCGGTGGCTCATGCCTGTAATCTCAGCACTTTGAGAGGCCCAGGCAGGTAAATCACTTGAGGTCAAGAGTTCGAGATCAGCCTGGCCAGCGTGGTAAAACCTTGTCTCTACTAAAAATACAGAAATTGGCCAGGCATGGTGGTGGATGCCTGTAGTCCTAGCTACTTGGGAGACTGAGGCAGGAGAATGGCTTGAACCCTGGAAGCAGAGGTTGCAGTGAGCTGAGATTGCACCACTGCACTCCAGCCTGGGCGACAGAGGTAGACTCCATCTCAAAAAAAAAAAAAAAAAAAAAATGGTAGAAGCATTGGCAGGAGGCTGGTAGAAGCATTGGCAGGAGGCTGTTGGAACTAGCACTTACATTGTGTAAGAATATTTATGCATTTTTAATCTCTTATCAAAACCCTTTGCGTATACATATTCTCCTACCTAGAAACTGGCCAAAAGCTCACAGATGAAATATGGCCACCATATTGTTTATTTTATAGAGTATTATCTTATATATCTACAAATTAGAATTGGCTGAGTGAATTACCAGAGGGGATGTTTCCCATAGTGCATAGTAAATCAATCAGCCAATCAAAGCATATTGCACGTGTAGTTAGCCCTCTGCCTCTGCCCCATGCCTGTAGCTCCTGCGTTATGGCATACTGTTTTATGGACTGATAAAGGAACCCTTAGTTTCCACTCCCCAACTCTTGGTGTCTTGGACATGAGAATGGTCCAAAGCTGTGGGACAAGCCCTAGCACTCAAAGCTGCACCCTGTCCCCACAACCCCCCAACTTCCAGCCAAGAGCTAGTGCTAAACTTTCTACTGGCTAACTGGTAACTCAGAGTCCACACTAAGCGGTGCTACAGAAAAATAAAAGTATGTTTTTGCACATGTGAGTCTGGGACTGAAATTTCTACCAGTTATCATAGTACAGAATGTCATCACATAGACCTTTAAAAAAATGGGTAACATTACAATTCTCAGGCAAGAAGTCTGCCCTGTTAATTTGATTTACAAATGACAGAACTTAATGAGAACGTTGATGTATTTGCATTGCACATAGACAGTAAGAAACAATGTGGACAACATCTGCATTATAATAATTAGTGAGGAGGTTTATATATTGATAGCTTATTGAATCTCTCTTCTCTTCCCACAATACAAATGCATTCAAAAGAAATTTTAATGGTGTTTGGAAGGAATAATCATTAAGCTCTCAAATATAAGTTCTCAAATATCTTATCTCATTTTATGAATCATTTTCACAAATAAAGTCTAGTTACTGACCACTCAAAATGTGGTTCCTGGACCTTCCACCCAGCATCTCATGGGAGCTTGTTAGACATGCTGAGGTGTGGGCCTCACCCCAGATCGCCTGAAACAGAATTTGCACTTTAACAACATCCCCAGGTGGCTCCTAAGCCCACAAAAGTATAAGAAGCTCAAGTCTGGGAAACGACTCTCAGCCAGATGAGAACAGTGAATGAGGGACACAGAAGACCTCTGCCAAAATCCAGTCATAAATAGCAGCTCCGTTTGAGCCTTGGTGTTAGAACAAGAAAATATATGACCAGGGAATGTGACTCTTCAATTTATGTGAACTGAACTAAATATAAACCTCAAAACTTTCTTCATGTTGAAATCACCTAGGGAGATTTTTAATGATGCTATATCCCAGCTTTCCCTGCAATGACCACATCAGTGTCTCTGGGACAGACTCAATCCGTGTTACCTTAAAAATTCTCCAGGTGATTCTAACATGCAGCAAACCTTGAGAAACCCTCAAATTCAGCCCCCATGATATTGCTTTTCCTCCTCCGGAGCAACTCTGACAATCATTCAGAAATACATGTGTCTTCAAATAATTATTTGTTTATGCTCTCGTAATGATAAGTGGCCACATAAATTGTGCAGCATCTATAAGGAAACTGATTCTAAACTTCACTCTGGTTATAGCAGCCATTTCTTAAACAGCCATTGAATTGAAATGGATGTAAACGAGTACCTAACATTTTTATTCTGTGGTTTTTTTCTTGACACAGTTCTCAAATATCTCATTTTATGAATCATTTTCACAAAGATAGGTGCAGTTCAAACATTTAATTGTTTCATTTTTTTAAGTCCTGTTCTTACTGTGTTTCAAGAATCTCCTAAACTCTTTGTCAGAGCCCGTGTCTTTTTAAAATCTATGCACTATATCTGGGCAAAAGGTATATTTTCAAAGAATATCCTTTTCAGCTTTTAATTTTTTCATAAGCATTTATTCTTACATCTGAACACATGAATAAATATTGTTGACTGTGCACTTGGTCATGGCCAAACCACTTTGCTGATGAGAATTTAGAGTAGATGGGGAAGGGAGTGTTGATATGAGTGAAGACAGCAGGACTAATTAAATGGAGGAGAATTAAGCAAATGAACAACAGCAAAAGCACATTTCATTTTGAAGAGTTAATTTAGTCGGCCTTGATATGTTAATGTGTGATTCTGTTGGCAAAATACAATGGCCCCAATTCATGTAAATTTTTCTTGTATTAGTAAAACCCCATGAAATACAAAAATTACCTGAAATTCTTTCACAGATATAATGTATTATAATTGGCTTCAAAACATGAGAAAATGATGGCCAATTAAATAACTAGAATAACCAAGACATGAAAAAAACAAGAATTTTTTTTGTACAAAATGAGTTTTGTATGTTGTATAATAAAAATTATTTGTAATCAAAATTGTAATGCCCGTCACATTATATTGCAGAGGATTTGACCTCAAGCATTGAGTTTTCAATCTTAAACGGAACTATATGAGATATACCAATCCACAGATATAAACATATGTTTATTTAATGTTCAGCATGATTTCTAGTTTTCTGGCATCAGTTATAAATTTAAATAATGCTTATTTCCAGGTTATCAGAAGAGGATAATGAGAAATTTAAGTATGAAAATCTGGAGAAATGCTTCTTCTCAAACACGAAACTTATTCAGTCACAGTACTTTAAAAATTAGGGCTTTCTGCCCAAATATATGGCAGAACTTTCTATTCATTCAAGGAGCAAACACTTTATTTCTGCGTATTTTTCTTCTCAGGATACAAGACAATATGCCTTCCAGTTTGATACCATCATTTTCAGAGGAACACTGAGCAGGAGAACATTTTCTCATTAATCTTTAGAATGTCCTGTGAGTGACTTTCAAGCAACTGTTACTATCCTTTGTTGACTGAAGGACAAGTGAGGACCTGAGGTCACCTAACACTTACTGCTACAAACACTGAAATTGTGGGAAAGCAGAGACTGAAAGAAGCAGAGCAAACCCCTTGCACTGTCACACATGGTTCTTCAAATACTTTTTATTTTTTCATAAGCATTTACCTTTACATGTGAACAGATTAGCATTCATCCATATCTAAATTTGGCCATTTCTTCTTGCCTTATGTGCCATTTTTAAAGTTGAAAACTTTACATTAAATGCACACTTTAGAAGTACAAGTTCAATACAGGTTGAATAAGTGACAGATTTTCTGTGGCTACAGCTCTTGAGTATGAATCAAATCCTCCTGTTACTCCCATTTCTTTTCTCTAGGGATTTTCCCTGATCCGATAGAATTATAATGCAACAATGTTGGTAATCACCTGATGAGTTCAGATCCTTTCTCTTATAAGAGTTTCGTGTGAAAATACAATTACTAACATGAATAATATATATGTGTATATATATATGTGTGTGCATATATATATATATTTATGTACATATTTCACGCACCCTATGTTACCCAGGATGAATTCGTTAGAGCATTTAGGCATTCTAAAAAGGTAAGATGGATCAGGAATGGAAAACTGAATAGTAATGAAAAAGCAAGAGTGAAGAGATGAGAAATAAGCTATAGTTTGCACAGCACCCTGATGTTGATGTTTAAAATAAATTTAAGCTTAAAGTATCTTAGTTTGATTTTGAGCCTTGTACCCATCATAATCTGAGGTATCAGCACCACTTGACTGTTGATTATATAGACAAAGTGTGGAAGGAGCAGAGGTCCTAAAACAGCTATGGCACAGAGTGGTGGGAAACCAAATACCCTTCTCATGACCCTGATCAGAGCAGTCCCCTCTGTTCCCTAACAAGGCAGGAGGCTGGGACTCATAAATCTTGTTCTGACCAGAAGAAGGATTTTGCATTGCTTTTGAAATTTCCTGAGTGTAGTGGGCAATTGCAGTATGAAATGCGCTGAGTAAACCCAACAATTCATTTGTGTTGGTTTTAACTATTATTGTTACCAGTAATATTTTTTTCTAGTCAGAAAGACTGTATTTTTCTGTGATTCTGGCAATATTGTTGCACATATTTTATTTTCATCTCTGAATTTAAACCAATACTCTAAATTTTTTATATCTCTAAAATAAAGTCCTTCATTTCCAAATGAAACTTGTCCTGAAATCAGTTGTAGATTGAAGAATCAGAATCCGATATGAAGTTGGCTGAAGAGGTAGAGGTACAAAGATAAAATCTAACCAGGCTTCAGAATGAAGGAACTGGGTCTGCTCACATTAATGGAGATGTGAGGTTGCTATCCTTCGTAGCAAAGTGCACATCAGCAGCCCACACGGAAGGTAATGGAAATGGGGGCCTCATTAAAGTGACTTTAATGATTCTTTCTAGTTGACGTTCTTTGAAGTGAATATTAAGATCACTCAAATGCTGGGCAAGCTCTCACCAGAAGTAGAGATGTGAGAGTCAGTTTGAACCAGAAGGGTTCAAACTGCCCAGCTCACTTCCCTCACTTAGTGGGAACCCCCTTCTCCCCTCTTCGGTCACTGGCATCCTCATAATTGTACCACTTTTCTTTCTACTTACATTCTCACTTAAGAAAAGCTCTGTGTTTATTCATACTAAACTGTAATTGACTGATAAATGGATCTTGGACCTGTCACTTAAAATGTCTTTTCCTAGTAAGAGAAACAAAGAAGCTTAATCCTGTCATTTTTCAAAATTTTGTTTTAATAGACTTAAATTGTTTAGAGCAGTTTTAATAAAAGGTGCTTAGATTTTTCGTATGCAACCTATCCGCATACATGCAAAACCTCCCCCTTTATCAACATCTTCCAAAGACTGGTTGCTTGTTATATTTGACAAACCTATATTGGCACATCATTATCAGTCCACTTCCACAGTTTACATTAGGGTTCACTCTTGGCCTTGTACACTCTATGAATTTGAACAAATTTATAGTGGTATGTATCCACTCTTTATAGTATCACAGAGTAGCTTCACTGCCCAAGAAAATCACCTGTGCTCTGCCTATTTATTCCCCCCTCCCCACTAGCCTAGCAACCACTGAGAGCTTTTCACAGTCTCCATAGTATTGGCTCTTCCAGAATTTCAGATGTGCTTCTTTCACATAGTAATATTTAAGTTTTCTCTGTCTTCTCACGGCTCAATAGCTAATTTTTAGCCCTGAATAATAGTCTATTGTCGGGATCTACCACAGTTTATTTATCCATTCACTTTCTGAAGGACATCTTGGTTGCTTCCAGATTTTGGCAATTATGAATAAAGCTGCTATAAACATCCAAATGCAGATTTTTGTGTGAACATAAGGTTTCAACTCCTTTGTAAAAACACTAAGAAATATGATTGCTGAATCATATGGTAAGAGTATGTTTAATTTTATTAGAAACCACCAGACTGTCTTCCAAAGTGGCTGTACCATGTTCCCCACCAGCAATGAATGAGAGTGCTTGCTGCTACACATCTCCACCAGCATTTGGTGGTGTCACTGTTTTGACTTTTGGTCATTCTAATAAGCATGTGCTGGGATCTTGTTATTTCAATTTGCACCTCCATGATGATATGTGACATAGAGCATCTTTTCATATGCTTATTTACGATCTATATATCTTCTTTGGTGAGATGTATGTTAAGGCCTTGGCCCATTTTTTTTCTTTTTTTTTCTTGAGATGGACTCTCGCTCTGTCACCAGGCTGGAGTGCAGCGGTGCGATCTCGACTCACTGCAACCTCCGCCTCCCGGATTTAAGCGATTCTGCTGCCTCAGCCTCCCGAGTAGCTGGAATTACAGGCATGCGCCACCACGCCCAGCTGATTTTTGTGTTTTTAGAAAAGATGGGGTTTCACCACGTTGGCCAGGATTGTCTCTATCTCTTGACCTCGTGATCCATCCACCTCGGCCTCCCCAAGTGCTGGGATAATAGGCATGAGCCACCGCACCTGGCCAAAAGATTTTTAAAATATTGTATTATTATTCAGACAGTGCTTGTATATCATTTAAATAAAAATGGGAAACATATCCCCTTGCTTTGATAGAAGTGATACAATGCCACATAGAAGACCAAAAGCATAAGTAGACTGTCTGCAGAACATTAGGAGAGGGGCCCTTAAAAAGAGATGCCCTGGAAAAAACGAGATTCCCTAGGAACATGGGGGTCTAGGGGAGCACATTTTCAGCCCATAAGAGATCATGTAAGGGAGAACCACTACAAGATGCCCCCAGTTAGACTTGCCCACAGTTAGTATTTGAAAAATCAATAACTTCCCTTTTTAGGAATGTTTCTGATTTTGAAGTATTGTCTTCCTTTGAAAATTTGTTACAGAAATGCACTAGTCATGGCTTGAATTATAGCACTATATTAAATAATAAAAATCTAATATATACATTTTTAAAGTTATTTTTATGGAAAAATTAAAACTATAAAATTACAGTAGATTTTCAAAGCATAAATGATTCTAGCCATATTCTCTGCCTACAGTTTCCACTATGAAATAATGTTTGGTCAAAACAATGCAAACAGAACAACAACAAAAATAAATCTAAACAAAATAAAACAAGACAAAACTGTTATACAGTATTTGGGTGAAAAAGAAATTATAACATTGAAATATTGCCATAAATGTTCCATCCAGTTCTTAAACCCTTGACCAGTTTTAGGTCATTTAATTCTCATATAAATTTTAGAATCAGCTTGTCAAGTTTTTTTTAAAGCCTGATCATAGTTTGACAGACAGTTTATTGAATTTATAGGTAATTTGGAGAGAACTGACATCATAACACTATTTATTCTTTTCCTCTTTGAACATGATGTATTTCCCAATTTATTTAGATTTTCTTTAACTTTTCTTGCAATGTTTTGTAGTTTCTAGTTACATATTCTGCACTTAGGTTAGTCAATTTATTCTCAAATATTTTATGTTTTTAATTCTACTTTAAATGTTTATTTTTTAATTTCTTTTTTGTTGCCAGTATATAGAAATAGAATTGATATTGCATCCTGTGACCTTGCATAACTCATGTATTAATTCTAGGATCTCTTTCACAGATTCCTTTGTTTCTTTCAATAGAAGTCATATCTTCTGCAAATAAAGACAGTCGTATACTTACCTGTTTGATTTATTCATTGCTGCATAAAAAATTACCTCAAATAAAATGTCATAATTTGGTGTAAAATGACATATTTATTATCTCAGAGTTTCTGTGAGTTAGGGATGTGGATGTGGCTTAGCTGGGTCACCCTGGCTTAAAGTCTCTCATGAGGTTGCATGTAGGCTGCTAGCTGGGGCTGTGGTCTCATATGAAGGTTAAACTCGGATAGGGTGGTGTCTGCTTCCAAGCATACTCACTTGGCTGTTTCCAGGCCCCAGAAGGTCTACTTCAAAACTCATTCATATGGTGGCTGTCAGGCCCTGATTTCTTGCAATGTGGAGCTCTCAGCAGACCTCCTGGGTGACTTCATGCTATAGCAGCTGGTGATCTGACAGAGAGAGAGAGCCAGAGACTGCCCAGCAAATGCTGCCATCTTTTTAGAACTTGATATCAAGAGTGACATTCTTTCGTTTCTGCCACATTCTGTTTGCTAGAATCAGTTGGGTAAGCCCAGCCCACACTCAAGGAGTGGGGACTAGATGAAGGCATAAGTGCCAGGATCAGGGATCCTGGGGAAGGCCCATCTTAGAGACTTCCTCCCAAATTTTCTAAATTTTGTGGCATTTCTAATTTTTATGGCATGACTTATTGTCTTCCTTTATCATGACTTCTTAACTTATTGTCTAGGATTTCCAATAGGATATCTAATAAATGTACTGAGAGCAAATATCCTTGTTTTTGATTCTGCTCTTAAGAGGAAAGCAGTGTTTCACCATTAATTCTAATTTTACGTATAGGTTTGCTGTAGAAGCATTGTATCAGGTTGAGGAAGTTCACTTATATTCTTATTTTATTGATTTTTTAAAAATATTAAAAGATGTTAAACTTTGTCAAATGCCTATTCTTAAACTGTTGAGACTATAATGATTTTCTTTCTTTCTATTAATGAATTATTTCATCTATATAGAAAACTATGCTGATTGGCATTTCAGTGTTAAGCTAACCTTGCATTACTAGGATATCTCTATATTTAAATGAATCTACTTATAGGTAAATAGATGATAGATATACTGCAATTAGTGGTTAAAATAAATTAATGTGTGCACTGGCTTTTTTTCCCCAAATTTGGAATGTTATACTTATGAAAGAATAAGATTCTGTGCAAGGGTATAAACAAGGTGGTGTGATACGCAATGGCCAGTGGGGCTGTGTTCATTAACAGAGGCACACATTTGTGAAGGTTGGGGCTCATTCTGAGGGAGGAGCCAAACTGAAAAGATGGAGTATGTTGTCTTACACGACCAAGAAGTGCAGGGGTGGATCAGACTTTGGTGTTGCTGGGTCTGGGTACACAGGAATCTGCCTCTTCCTTTATCATGGTTTTGGTTGGTTGTGCATGGCTTCTTTTTTCAGATAGACCTTGTCCATATTGACAGCAAACAGCAGCTGGTACCCTAGATCTCTTATCCTTTCAGGGAAGAGACAACTTCTCTGCCTTCAAATTCCATATAGCAATCTCAGGCAAGACCCAGACACATGTTTTTGGATCATTTCTCAATGCCGTGTCTTCCATTGTAGCCATTCTCCTCCTCTTGTTGGAAAAAACACAGTGATTGCCAGTCCCACCTCAGGCCCATGTGCTGTTGGGGAGTGGTCACTAACAGGATGAGAGAAAGCAGACGTCATGAGGAGCAGGCAGGCTGATATCAACATAACTACCATGCTTTGGTTTTCTTGAGGCTGTGTGCTTCCATGAAGAAGCAAGCATCTACTATGAGACAATTTGGCTCTCCCCGAAGAGTCTAGAAGCAGGAATAGTTAGAGACTATATCTAACCTGCTGTTTTAACTTACAGTCTTTTCCTCTCACCCACACTTATTGCCGCACATATACATGCCCCAAATCCTAAATCTCAGATTCATGGGGGGATGGCAATGTGGAGCCTTGAATCCAGTTTATTTTTTCACTCTCCATAATGAAGGCGCAGAGGTGACAGAATAGAAGGAAAGACTCATGATTGATTCATCCTGGTGTATTTCATGTACTTAGCTCAGGAAGGACTCATGATTCCTTTTTTTTAATGAATAACATCTTAGTGCCTGTATTAGGTTCCCAGGATTGCTGAAACAAATGACCACAAACTGGGGCAGCTTAAAACATCAAAAATTTATTCTTTCACAGGTATAGATGCTTGAAGTCCAAGATCAAGATGTTGGCAAGGACGTGCTGTTCCTAAAGGGTCTGGGGGAGGCTCCTTTCTTACATCTGCCGGGCCGACGCCTTGGCCGACGGTCCTTGGCTTTCCTTGGCTTGCAACACTGTGAGGTCTATCTCTGTCACCATATGGCATTCTCCCCCCTGTGTCTGTCCCTCTTTATGTCTTCACAGGGCATTATTCTCTCTGTGTTTCTGTGTCCAAATTTTCTTGCTATAGAAGGACACCAGTCATTGGGTTAGTGCTCACCATAACCGTTTTCCCACGTGTCTAGAGAATGCTTGCCTGCACACTTGTGACTGCAGTGTTTACTCCCCATGAGATAACTTTACCACGAAATATCTCACTTTTATTATTGTTTTTGCATCACTCTAGAATACTGGCTTTGGAAACAAAAGACTTCATTCTATTTATAGCATTCTGTTTTTAGTAGTGCTGTTTCCATTTACGACATGTAGTAATTCTTGATCACTGAAAATGTCAAATACTAGAAAACATAGCATTCCTACTTGTGATGTTAACACCGTTTTTAAACCATTGTTGACTGAAGATTCGTTTGACATTAGTTATCTTTAGAAATGTTTTGAGTATAAGTGCACCAGTCATATTGGACTTCTGACTGGATTATTTTCACATTGAAAATCAGATTTGCTTCAACCTCAAAGACAGTGTTTGTGTAAAATTATGTAAGTGCTGGCAGTGAGCTGCATTTTTTTATTCTACACAGAATGGATTAATGTGGTGTGATCTCATTTTAACTTGATGACATTTGCAAAGACCCTATTTTCAAGTAAGGTGACGTTAAGAGGTCCCAGTGGTTAAGACTGCAACATAACTTTTGGAGGATACAATTCAACCCTCAATAGTGCCTCACTCTCTAGTTCTAAACTCCAGAAAAGAAAATAAGCTTTGATACAATTCTTAAATACTTGTATTTTCATTAAAATGTTCTTTGACTATCTGAGATGGTGGTGAAAACATGACATCACTCTCTCATCAATATTTTAAAAGTCTGATTGCTCTGTTTCAGTAACTAAAAATGGAAGTGCTAATAGAAGATTGTGTTGAATGAGTGGTAATAGGGCACCAAACAGAAGTGCAGCCTCCTGTCTCCTGGGCTGTGAATCGATGTGTTAGCCAGGGGCTCCTTCTGAGTGTATGGGTGTGTTTCTGCTCACGTAGACGTGGCCAAGTGGGATGAACTGCAATCAGCATAGACAATTCCTAATGAGTCTGGGTGCTTAAGGAGACCCATATTGATTCTCAGTTGCATGTTTTCTTCAGCTCCCAATTTCTGCCTGCTGATGGGTGGCTGCTGTTCATGCAGAGCTGAGAAATGTCGAGCCACGTTATTACTGAGCTATTTTCTATGGTGCTGTAATGGTTCTCTTCAGCTCCCAATTTCTGCCTGCTGATGGGTGGCTGCTGTTCATGCAGAGCTGAGAAATGTCGAGCCACGTTATTACTGAGCTATTTTCTATGGTGCTGTACAGGTGGCATCTAGTTAAGATTTTACAAGGGCTGAAAACAGTCACCATGTGTGACAGGAATGCAGATGTTGAAGGTATATTAGCCCCAACTCTGTAACTGCAGTGCATTAAGAACATGTGTCTTTCCTGATGGGTCAAAGACAGACTTTATTTCATGAGGTCTTTGGAATTATCTGAAGATTTATACATTATTTTTCTGATAGACTCATCACAAATGCCTGAGAACGCATGTGATGAAATGGTTCTCCACAGCTCAGGAAGCCACCCTGCATTGTCAAGTCTAATTATGTGACAGAGAGAGTGTGGAAATGAGCTGTCCTGAACAAAAATAAAGACCCTATTTTGCTGATAAAGATCCATAGATATAAAGTAAGACTCCCATGTTCCAGGAAAGATGTGATAGTTTCAACTGTATCTCCTATAAAAAAGTGCTATTTGGAGCCTTAATCCCTGCCAGTTCAGAAGGTGAGCTTATTTGGAGAGATAATTTTTACAGAGTGTATTAGTCTGTTTTCATGTTGCTGATAAAGACATACTCAAGTCTGGGCAATTTACAAAAGAAAGAGGTTTAATTGGATTTACAGTTCCACATGGCTGGGGAGGCCTCACAATTATGGTGGAAGGCAAGGAGAATCAAGTCATATCTTATGTGGATGGTAGCAGGCAAAGAGAGAGAGCTTGTGCAGGGGAGCTCCTCTTTTTAAAATGATCAGATGTTGTGAGACTCATTTACTATAATGAGAACAGCATTGGAAAAACACGGCCCATGATTTGATTACCTCCCACTGGTCCCTCCCCTGATTCATGGGAATTCAAGATGAGATTTGGGTGGGGGCACAGCCAAACCATATCATTTCACCTCTGGCCCCTCCCAAATCTCATGTCCTCACATTTCAAAACCAATCGTGCCTTCCTAACAGTCCCCCAAAGTCTTAACTTATTTCAGCATTAACTCAAAAGTCCATGGTCCAAAGTCTCATCAGAGAAAAGGCAAGTCCCTTCCACTTATGAGCCTGTAAAATCAAAAGCAAGTTAGTTACTTCCTAGATACAGTGGGGGTACAGGTATTGGGTAAATACAGCTATTTCAAATAGGAGAACTTGGTCAAAACAAAGGGATTACAGGCCCCACGCAAGTCAGAAGTCCAATGGGGCAGTCAAATGTTTAAGCTCCAAAATGATCTCCTTTGAATTCATGTCTCACATCTGGATAGTGCTGATGCGAGAGGTGGGTTCCCATGGTCTTGGGCAGCTCTGCCCTGTGGCTTTGCAGGGTACATCCTGCCTCCTGGCTGCTTTCATGGGTTGGCATTAAGTGTCTCTGGTTTTTCCAGGTGCATGGTGAAAGTTATCAGTGGATCTACCATTGTGGGGTCTGGAGGATGGTGGCTGTCTTCTCACAGCTCCACTAGGCAGTGCCCCAGTATTGACTCTGTGTGAAGTCTTCCATCCACACATTTCCCTTCCACACTGCCCCAGCAGAGGTTCTCCATGAAGGCCCCAACCTTGCAGCAAACTTCTGCCTTGGCATCCAGTCATTTCCATATATCCTCTGAAATTCAGGCAGAGGTTCCCAAACCCCAGTTCTTGACTTCTGTGCACTGGTAGGCTCAACACCATGTGGAAGCTGCCAAGGCTTGAGGCCTGCAGCCTCTGAAGTCACAGCCCCAGCTCTACATTGGCCCATTTTAGTCACAGCTGGAGTGGCTGGGATACAGGGCACCAAGTCCCTAGGCTGCACATAGCAGAGGGACCCTGGACCTGGCCCACAAAACAATTTTTTCCTCCTAAACTTCTGGGTCTGTGAGGAGAGGGGCTGCCACAGAGTTCTCTGACTTGCCCTGGAGACGTTTTCCCCATTGTCTTGGGATTAACATTCAGCTCCTCCTTACTTATACAAAATTCTGTAGTCAGCTTAAATTTCTCCGCAAACATGGAATTTCCTTTTCTATTGCACTGTCAGGCTGCAAATTTTCCAAACTCTTATGCTCTGTTTTCCTTTTAAAACTGAACACCTTTAACAACACCCAACTAACCTATTGAATGCTTTGCTGTTTAGGAATTTCTTCTGCTAGAAACTCTAAATTATCTCTCTCAAGTTCAAAGTAGTTCACAGATCTCTAGGACAGGGGCAAAATGCCACCAGTCTCTTTGCTAAAATATAACAAGAGTCACTCACTTTTGCTCCAGCTCCCAATGAGCTCATCTCCATCTGAGATCACCTCAGCCTGGATTTTATTGTCCATATTATCAGCATTTTGGTCAATGGTTATTTTGACCATTCAGGACAAAGGCTGGGCAAAGACTTCATGACTAAAACACCAAAAGCAATGGCAACAAAAGCCAAAATTGACAAATGGGATCTAATCAAACTAAAGAGCTTCTGTGCAGCAAAAGAAACTATCATCAGAGTGAACAGGCAACCTACAGAAAGGGAGAAAATTTTTGCAATCTATCCATCAGACAAAAGTCTGATATCTAGAATCTACAAGGAACTTAAACAAATTTACAACAACAACAAAAAAACAACCCCATCAAAAAGCGGGCAAAGGATATGAACAGACCCTTCTCAAAAGAAGACATTTATGAGGCCAACAAACATATGTAAAAAAGCTCATCATCACTAGTCACTAGAGAAATGCAAGTCAAAACCACAGTGAGATACCATATCACATCTGTTAGAATGGAGATTATTAAAAAGTCGGGAAACAACAGATGCTGATGAGGCTGTGGAGAAATAAGAATGCTTTTACACTCTTAGCACTGTTAGTGGGAGTGTAAATTAGTTCAACCATTGTGGAAGACAGTGTGACAATTCCTCAAGGATCTAGAACCAGAAATACCATTTGATGCAGTAATCTCATTACTGGGTATATACCCAAAGGATTATGAATCATTCTATTTTAAAGACACATGCACACGTATGTTTATTGTAGCACTGTTTACAATAGCAAAGACTTGGAACCAACCCAAATGCCCATCAAAGATAGACTGCATAAAGAAAACGTGGCACATATACACCATGGAATACTATGAAGCCATAAAAAAGAATAAGTTCATATACTTTATAGGGACATGGATGAAGCTGGAAGCCATCATCCTCAGCAAACTAACACAAGAACAGAAAACCAAACACTGCATGTTCTCACTCATAAGTAGAAGTTGAACAATGAGAACACGTGGACACAGGGAGGGGACCATCACACACTGGAGCCTGTCAGAGGGTGGAGGGAAGGGGAGGGTGAGCGTTAGGACAAATACCTAATGCATGCAGGGTTTAAAACCTAGATGACGGGTTGATGGGTACAGCAAACCACCATGGCAAGTGTATACCTATGTAACAAACCTACAAGTTTTGCACATGTATTCCAGAAATTTAAAGTAAAATAAAAGAAAAGAAAGAAAAAAGAAAAAGAATCATTGGGTGTAGCTGAAAAAAAAAAGTTAAAGCAATGGGCAAAGTAGTTATGTGAAGCCTTGGGGAACAACAAAAAGGACAGTTTTATGTTGAAAAAATAGTATCTTACCTTTGGGGAAAACAATGCCAACATCCCACCTGTTAGATAAGCTGGGCATCTATGAGGCTCTGATCGTCCAAGTTTTGGATAAGTTGTTCAGCATCTGTATCAATCTACTGATGCTGCTGTAACAAAGACCACAAACTAGGGTCTTAAACACCAGTTCTGGAAGCTAGAAGTCCAAGATCAAGGTATCAGCAGTGTTGTTTCCCTCTGAGGCTATGGGGGAAGGATCTGTTCCAGGCCTCTCTCCTGGGCTTATAAATTGCCACCTTCTCCCTGTGTCTTCATATTGGTCTCTGTGTCCAAATTTCCTTTTTTCTAGAACCACACCAGTCATACTGGATTTCATTTGATTTACTCTGTGGTATGGTTTGGCTATGTCCCCACCCAAATCTCATCTTGAATTTCTACCTGTTGCTGGGGGAGCCAGTGGGAGGTAATTGAATCATGGGAGCAGGTCTTTCCTGAGCTGTTCTCATGGTAGTGAATAAGTATCATGAGATCTGATGGTTTTAAAACGAAGAGTTCTCCTGCTCAAGCTCTGTCTTTGCATGCTGCCATTCATGTAATATGTGACTTGCTTCCCCTTGCCTTCCTTCTACATTGATTGTGAGGTCTCCCCAGCAATGTGTAACTGTAAGTCCAATAAACTTCTTTCTTTCGTAAATTGCCCAGTCTCAGGGATGTCTTTATCAGCAGCGTGAAAACAAACTAATACAGTAAATTGGTACCAGTAGAGTGGGGTGCTGCTGAAAAGGTACCAAAAATGTGGAAGCAACTTTGGAAATGGGTAACAGGCAGAGGTTGGAACAGTTTGGAGGGCTCAAAAGAAGACAGGAAAATGTGGGAAAGTTTGGAACTCCCTAGAGACTTGTTGAATGACATTGACCAAAATGCTGATTGTATGGACAATAAAATCCAGGCTGAGGTGGTCTCAGATGGAGATGACGAGCTCATTGGGAACTGGAGCAAAGATGACTCTTGTTATATTTTAGCAAAGAAACTGGTGGCATTTTGCCTCTGTCCTAGAGATTTGTGGAACTTCGAACTTGAGAGAGATAATTTAGGGTATCTAGCAGAATAAATTTCTAAGCAGTAGAGTATTCAAGAGGTTACTTGGGTGCTGTTAAAGATGTTCAGTTTTAAAAGGAAAACAGAGCAGAAGAGTTTGGAAAATTTGCAGCCTGACAATGCAATAGAGAAGAAAATCCCTTTTTTTGAGGAGAAATTTAAGCTGGCTACAGAATTTTGCATAAGTAAGGAGGAGCTAAATATTAATCCCAAGACATGGGGAAAATGTCTCTAGGACATATCAGAGACCTTTGCCTAAATTAAAAAAAAAGAAAGAAAGAAAAAGAAAAAAAAAAAAGAAAGAGAAAAAAAGAAAAAGAAGTAAAACAGAAAGAAAATCCAAAATGACAAAATGTATTAAGTTTTGATATAAAAGTAGAGAAAACCATCAAAACCATTCAGTTAGTTTAATTTAAGAGTTCTAGTTTGGTCTTCATGCAGCACCCTGAGTGGAAGAGAAACATCCACAGGCAGCCAATTGCACTGCGAGGCAACTCTAATTTTTGTCAACATCTCCCTTATATTGAGAAAAAATTTACCTCCCCAAAGTTTCAAGTAACTGTCCTGCATATAAATGAGAATCATTTCATGTTAGGATTTGCTAGAAACTTGGATTCAGGTAAAATATGTCTTAGGTGCCTGCTCCTGGGGCTAACGTGCTGGCTGCCTTCAACTTCTTATCTTACATTCCACTTTTCTTCAGGTGGCAAAGCTGGCTCAGTTGTCTCAGCTGTAGTTGGTCTCACTGGAACATTCTCCAGTGTGGCATTGTCTCTGAACCCAAGAACAGAATGTGGGATTCTGACTATGGTTCTGTGTGGTGCTGAGTGAACTGGAATGGAAGGTGATTGTCACCTACCTGATGTGGACTTTGAGCTTCCACTCAAGCCGCATCTACACATGGCCCACATGGGAGGTGGGCCAGAGTGTACCATAAATAACTGCAGGCTTTGGATTCTGCTGATAATTACATATAGTTCAGAACACAATTTAATATTATAAAACAACATTGGCAAACTATGGTCTGCAGGCCAAATCTGTTTTTGTAGATAGTTTTATTGCAATGCAGCCACACCTATGTTACGTCTAGTCTGTAGCTGCTTTTCTGCTGTAACAGCAGAGTTGAACAATTGCAGCAGAGATGACATGACCTGCAAATACTAAATATTATCAGGCCCTTTACCAAAACAGCTGCCAACTCCTTGTTATAGTATGTCATGTCTATGCTTTTTGTCACCAAAATATTTGGCAATTTTATTATCTCCCTCCAAAATTGTAGTTGGATAGAATCATAAAATCGGAGAGACCTGAGAGAGCTATGGTAATCCCAGCACTTTGGGAGTCTGTGGTGGGCAGATCATTTGAGGTCAGGAGTTCAAGACCAGCCTGACCAGCATGGTGAAACCCTGTCTCTACTAAAAATACAAAAAAAATTAGCTGGGTGTGGTGGCACATGCCCATAGTCCCAGCTACTGGGGAGACTGAGGAAAGAGAATTGCTTGAACCCAGGAAGTTTCAGTGAGCTGAGATTGTGCCATTGCACTCCAGCCTGGGCGACAGAGCAAGACTCTGTCTCCAAAAAAAAAAAAAACAAGGCTTTGACATGTTTCTTAAATGTGCATTTATTTATTTAAACGAATTATTACTCTGTCAAAGTTAAACTTACTTTGTAGTTTGGAGCAGGCCGAAATAAGTCACCTCCACCTTCCAAGGGAGGCCTTCAAATCTGTGGTGTGCTATGAGGTTTTCCTTTAGTTTCCTCTGTGGGTGGACCGTCTCCTGGTATAAAGCAATCCTTTGAAAGGAGCCTTCTGGGCCCCTCCTGGTACCCCGGCTTCCTCTCTCTCTCATCAAGGGTTCTTAGTTGCACAGTAGAGGTGTTCCCTGCGTACCTTCTAATTTCAGCTTTCTAGCTTTGACTCATTGGCACAGACCTCAGTGGGTTTCTCATTTTGTACTTTACTTTGGGTTTATTAGAAACACCAAGTTTAAAGTTAAGACAAGCTCTATCAGAAGTAGTTTATTGAACTCTAATAAGTAATCTGGTTTTCTAAACCTGAGTGCATCTTTTTTCCATAATATTTTTTTTGCTGTAATGAAGTTGTGACCTATGAATGCTATACACATCAACTCTCTCTCAAAAAGAGAAAGTAGAGAGAATAAAATTGATTCAAAAATGTTTTTATCTCTGTCTTTCTCTCTCTCTTTCACTAACTGATTTCTACCTTCAGAGCTGCAGATCTTGGGGATTTGTCTGGCTCTCCAGGGCATGCAGATGCTGGGGTGATCCACACAACATCACTTACAACCTGTGATACTTTAAGCTTTGCTTCACACTATAGCATTTCATAAAAGATGTGTATTACAGCTTAAATTGCAGTCAATTTTAGATTAAATGAAGTAGGGTGTTTTGGTGGTGAACAGATAATTCTAAGAAATAATCACATTTAAATTTATTTCTGCTCTGGGAAATACTCAGTGAATTGGAAAAAACCATGATGCAATAAATTTTAAAATAGGTCTTGCTATGAGGGTATTCTGATACTTCTGGCAGCATACACATTTCTCCCCTGTATGATAATTGCAAATTCATATTAACACTTGGACTCAGTCCCTTGACAGCTGTGAGAACACAAGCCTTGCAGGATTGGCTGCTTAAACATCAAACTGTTTTTCAAAATGAAAGCCAAAGAGAAGATTCATAAAAATGAATTGCAGTAAGAGTAAACCTATAAGGAGATAATAAATATTTTTAAAAATCACTATGCCTTAGTGAAGAGAACTTCTGAGGGCATTAAGCTGGTCTCACTGACTGCCTCCCTTCCCTAGCTGTGGTTACTCAGTGGTCAGGAGCCTATATAGAGTTGAAGTCATTATTTGTTTACCCTTTGGCTGTGCAGATGATTGTTTGCCCCTCAGAGGCAGAAACCATGTAATCTGGTACTATGATTTTTCATGTACCCTATCTCCCCAACACTCTTCTGGAGAAATGATCTAGTAATCTAGTAATAACAGCCTAACAACTAGATTAGTAAATGTCTCCTGAATGGAAAAGAAAAAAAATAAAAGGATGATAGATAGGTAACTGACAACCTTAGGTAACTGATGACCTTAGCAGGGATGATTTCAAAAGACAGATGGGAATTACCGAACTTGCAGTTTGAGGCGGGGTGCAGTGGCTCATACCTGTAATCCCAGCTACCTGGGATGCTGAGATGAGAGGATCACTTTGAGTCCAGGAGTTCAAGGCTGCAGTGCACCATAATTGTGCCACTGCACTCCAGCCTGGGAAATGGGGAGAGTCTATATAAAAAGAAAAACAAGAAAGACAAAGAAGGAGAAAGAGAAAGGAAGGAAGGAAGGAAGGAAAGAAAGAAAGAAAGAAAAGGAGGGAGGGAGGGAGGGAAAAGGAAAGGAAAGAAGGAGAAGGGAAGGAAGAAAGGAAAGAGGGAGGAAGGAAGGAAGGAAAGGAAAGGGAAAGGAAAGGGAAGGAAGGAAAGAAGGAAGGAAGAAAAGGGAAGGGAAAGGAAAGGAAGGAGGGAAGAAGGAATAAGGGAAAGGAAGTAAGGAAAGAAGGAAGGAAGGAAAGGAAAGAAGGAAGGAAGGAGAAGAGAAGGGAAGGGAAAGGAAGGGAAGGAAGGAAGGAGAAGGGAAGGAAGAAAAGGGAGGAAGGAAGAGATGAAGGAAGAAGGGAAGAGAAGGAAGGAAGGAAGGAGAAGGGAAGGAAGGAAGGAGAAGGGAAGGAAGGAAGGAAGGATGGTAGGAAGGAAGGAAGAAGAACGGAAAGGAGAGAAGGAAAGAAGGAAGTAAAAGAAGGAAGGGAAGGAAGGAGAAGGGAAGGGAAGGGAAAGAAGGAGAAGGGAAGGGAAGGAAGGAAGGGAAGGAAGGAAGGAAGGAGAAGGGAAGGGAAGGAAGGAAGAAAGGAAGGAAGGAGAAGGGAAGGGAAGGGAAGGAAGGAAAGGAAGGAAGAGAAGGAAGGAAGGAAAGGAAAGAAGAAAGGAAGGAAGGAAGGAGAAGGGAAGGAAGGAAAGGAAAGAAAGAAAAAGAAAGGTGATTTGCAGTTTGGTCAATAGATGGAAGGGAAGAGATACTAGATACTACCTATGGTGACTGTAGAAATCTGGAAAGTTGACAGGAATGAAGGGGAGAAATAGGTCAACTGTATAAGAAGGAGAAGAAAGGATACAGCTGAGGAAATCATTATTTTTAAGACGGTGAGAAATCAAGTACGTTTTTATGCTCATGGAAGGGGCCATGGAAAACGAGAAACAGCTCACACAGCTTTCAAAACTTGAGGTTACAAGGTAAGATAAATGGAGTCAAAGGTACTAGGTGAGGGAAGGTCACTTATCATGAGAAGAGATGTTAATATTCTCTGTGATGGGAAGACGTTGATGAATTACTGAGGTCCAGGATTTCTGCAAACTCCACTAGCTGCCTGTGGACATCGGTGCAGAGGCCTCAGGGAGACAGACCTGGCAAGTCCAGCAAATGCATGTTTCACTTATTATTTTCAATGTAGGCCCAAAGGTCGACGTTGGAACACAACCTGGTGAACTGGTCTGGTCCAAGTGTAAGATGCACCATTTTGGTACCAAATAGGACAGGAAGGCCAAAGCACCCTGAATGAAAGCCTCTGTCTCCTGCTTCCTTTCACCTAGGTGCTCCCCTCCTTGAGGCACTCCATTGCTTCCCTTTACCTCCATAGTTTGTGGAGAGATAGGATGTGGAAACACCAAAGGAAAAGCGCCTTGGGAGACACTGCATCCTTCTCCTTGCGCAACTTGTCTAAGTCATGCATTTCTTTCCTCTCGCCATCTGCATTCTGCCCTGGTGCTGACAGTCCTTCCAAAAGGAAGAAATCTTCCCAGGTATTGGCTGTGTCCTAAATAGCTGAGAACTGAAACTATCTAAGTGAAAGGCTTAGTAGACATTAATCAAACCAAAAAAGAGAGAAATTATGATATACAGAGAGAAGGATTTAAAAATAGTGTATCAAAGAAGAGAAATCTATGAGGAAGAAATTCTAAAAGAAGCAGTTCTCAAAGGAATTCACCCAGTGGATTCTGCAAGTTTTTTTTTTTTTTTTTACAGATTCTCACTCTATGTGCAAGTTTTAATCTTCACACTGAGATGTCTACCAATTGCACCATGATGGACCAACAGTGACCCTGACAGAATAAGACTATGTGAGTCTTATTCTGGCCATTCCATAGAGAGGAGTGGGTGAAACTCTGAATAAACCAGGGGTAGGGGAATGACAAAAATTATAAATAGATTACCTGCGGATGGGAAAAGCAGTGATTGGAACAATGGAAATATTGATTGGGAACAGCAGAGAGTCACTAAAGTACAGTCGCATACTTACATCCCATTCATTCATTCATTCATTCATTCCATGCTGACTGGATTTGGATAAATGTTTACTCAAGACACACCCTGTGCCTGTCTTCCCTGTGCCCAACAGTGAAAATGCTCACGAAATAATTCCTTCTGGGCCCTTGAGGAGTGTCCAGTCTAGTGAGAGGGATGCTTTTTTGCATCTAGTCGGGGGCTTTTTTGCTCTTCAGTGATTGATTTAAATGAAGATTTTTGAATTGTTGAGCTCAGCATCTGGTCCTGATATTGAACCATCTATCTTGTGTGGCTCAGAATTTGCTGAAAAGTAAGTTATAGCATAGTGTCATGTGCAAAATGGTGGCTTGAATAAAAGTACTTATTCCAGCACCAGGAGGTGAGGAAATGCTTTCCTGAAAAAGTCACTCTAATCTGAGAATTGATGATACCCAGTTAGGTAAAGCAAAAACAAAAACAAAGTAGTAAAAGTGTACCAGGTCAGAGGAGGAGGACAGGGTGCAGAGGAGAGGACACCAAGGCCCAGAGGAAGGCCAGAAACGGACCCCTCCTGAAGACAAGCATGGCTGGAGCCCAGGATTCCAGGCAGTGACTGCATTTGATGAAATTGAAGAGTTATGCAAGGCTTAGATTTTGACTGGCGGCAGACAGAAATCTTTAAGTTGATTTGCATTTTTGGAAGAATCCCTCGGGATTAGCTGGGGTATAGAGATTGGAAGAAGTGGACCAGTGACCAGAGACTATCCAGGGGGACAGATAAGAGGGGCTGCACCATGGTTGCATCCTGTAAGGCAGATAAAGGCAGCACGTTTGTTCACAATAAGAAAGTAGACTTGACAAGAGGGTTTTTTTTTCCAGGGGGCGGGGGTTGTGAAATCTGGCTATAGACTAGTTTTACTTGCTTATATTTGATTGAAAGGGCTCCATTATCCTTGCCCAGGAATTTTGATTTCTGTTAGCATCCGCACAGACAGGCAGAGTGGAGGGGCTGTGTGGGGGCAACCATAGGCTGACAGATGTTTACGCATGAGTAGCTATCAGTGAAACAAGATGACTACATTTGGTGCAAGATTAAAACTTGCATAGGCGCAGCGTGACAATTTCTATATTGGCTTCAATTTCTTAAGCATCTGCTAGATATTTTACATATTTAATTGTGCTCCCCCTCTGTGTATGAGAAAAAGGAATCTTGTGGGAATCAGGCAAGGTTCTCAGCCAACTGGTTGTAAGTCGTGGGTGAGAGTCAACATCAGGACATCTAACCCTAATGCCTGTATGTTAGGAGGGAAAGGAAAGCCTTGGACCCACCTCGATTCTCCCACTGGGAAGGGAGCTCCTGTGTGAGTGCTGCTTTCTTCAGCCTCCTCACCCCAGCCTGAGCTGGATCTCTGGAAGAATGAGCTGGTGGGCCTGCTCAGCCTTGCCCCTGTCCTCTTTGGGGGCATCTGCTGCCCAGCGTGTCTGCCCTACAGGTCCTCATCAGGAATGAGGGTGATGCTCCAAGGAGGCATCTGCCCATTTACTTCTCTATTGATGCAGAGTCCCTGGAGGGGCAATGGGTGGATTGTAGGGGGACCCTTCCGAGACCCAATCCCTGGGTGGGATAGTCTGTGTCACACATATACTGGCTTGTGTGTTCCCGTTCCTGTAAGTGACTCTGGTACCAAAGGTCCGCCCTCCTCCTGCCCTGGATGACGTCACTCACCATGACCACAGCCTGCTGATGTCAGGCCCTTGGGTGAACAACCACAAGCATCCTCTGAGTGGCGGGGACCCTGCCACCCAGGCCCTGATACCAGTTCCGGCGCCAACACCAAGGGCATCAGACTCCATCACAATGGAGATTTCTGTCCATTGTGCCTGAATCCTTTGACTTCCTTTCAAAATATTATAGGCACCTTGTACAACAGTTTTACTGTTGGTATTGGAAATGCTATGAAACCAAGATATCAATGTACCATGTTTGTTCGGAGCAGGTTTTCTCATATTTAATATTTCCTCCTGTCATTTTCTTTTTGTGATTCCTTTTCATATAACCTTTAGTGCTGCACTTTTGTCAGTGTTTGCCTTCACTAATCTGTGCATGAGAAGAAATTAAATTCATTTTAAGCCCTGAATTTATCTTAAATTAGAAATATGTTGTAGCAAATGAGAAAAAGCAGCATTTTATTTTGAACAAAAATTGCAAACAGTTATGAAAAAAGAATGTACTAAGGCAAAAAGAAAAAGATAAAAGCAGCTTAACCAGCGCTGGTAATATTGACCTTAATTCTAGTGCTTTGTCTCCAGCTCAGACTGTGATGAGGAGAACTTTCCTATTTCTGGTGTCAGCTTTGGCAATTAATTAAACAAACTAAAACCTCTCAGGCTTTTAAGGATTTTGTGTTTTAAGAAAATATTTTCACCATGTGCTAAGAAAAGCCAAAGCCATCCTATGGAGTTGGATGTGTGTGTCGGGGGCTTTTTTGCTCTTCAGTGATTGATTTAAATGAAGATTTTTGAATTGTTGAGCTTAGCATCTGGCCCTGATATTGAACCATCTATCTTGTGTGGCTTAGAATTTGCTTCTTAGACAACAATCCAGTTTGCAAGAATCATCTACAGTGAATGATTTGGTTCTAGCCCAATATGGTTTATGCTCTTAAAAAATACAGTGGCTCACTATAAAGAAAGAAAATTGAAACAATAATAATTTTAGTTTTCCCATATTAGTTTAAAATGGAGGTGGTGTCTAGGGGTGAGAAAGGTATTTCATTTCCTAAAAGCCCTAAGGTAGTCTTTTATATTATAGAGGAGGATGTACAGGAGAAAGAGTCAGATCTGTTTCTCACACATTAAGCAGTTACACTTTTCCCCTAATAAAAATGTCTGACATTTTTCCTTGTGACTTAGATAAATACATGATGATTTTGCAAATACATTTACATCACAGAGAAGCACAAAAAAGAAATCACTTGAAATATCAGTGTTCAGTACACAGAAAAATTTAATGATCTTTCTTTCAGATATTTACATATACATGTATGGACGTGTATATATCTAAATATACTATTTATAAATGCACATCAAATATTTAATATTGTATAGAATACATACATATATAAAAAATAAATGTGTATGGGTTAAGAAACAGAGCACATCTAAATAAATGGACACAAAATGGGACATGTATCTTTCTCAATGTATTTAAAAAACAATTCAACATTAACTAATTTTCAACAATTTAAACTCAAAATTCTATCCTATCTTTACAAACAGAAGACACTTTTACTGGAACAAGAGTTTAAATATTTTGTATTATTTGGAATTACTACCTACAATTACTCTATTTTAAAATTTCTTTTAGAGCAGTCAGAAGATCTCAGCCTCGTTCTGTTCCCTTTCCACTAAGCAATCTTCTCTTCTTAGCTAAAAAATGCAACAGCAAATTTAAGAGCAGCAATTTTTTCCTCAGGAGCAATGTTCTTTTCTGAGTGCAGGCAAGACGTGATATCCTCCTAAAATCCTCAAATGCACCTTCCTGTTTCAGCATATAGAGAGACAATATTCTGTTTGCCAAAATAATATAAAGCCAGTGAATACATAAAGAAACTAAAATGGCTGTGCAACATTACGGGCAACGTAAGAAGTACTTTTATTTTTATTTCGACTTAAATAAATGTTGTTCTGTTTAGTGGAGGTCTAATTTATTATTCACTGATGGGTAATTAGCTTGCTTGTTTTCCAACTTCCTGTCTCCTGGCTTCATGTTGTTGATAAATCTGAATTGAATTTTCCTTTGTTTTCTTTTCTAGCCCTTGTGCTTTAAATCTCCAGACATTCCAGAAACAAAATCATTTCGATGTTTCAGGCGCTTTGCTAAAACCACTTTAGTTCATCTGTATTCTATGAGTCCTGAATGGACCATTTTGTAAGTTCAACTTACTTTTTATTGATTGGTTTTAACATTTATTAAAAACCAACAACTTTCTTTCTTTTCAATGGATAACAAATCAAAACCAGCTTAGACTGAGATGCTTATTCTCAGCTCCATTGAAAAAGATGCATTTCTCCCTGGATTCAAGGCATGATCATTACAAAGCAATACAGAAATTTGATAATCTGAATATACGTGACCTAATAATGAAAAACACACTGATTATCAATGTGGAATCTCTGTTTTATCTTCTTTCCCTCTTAATGCTTTGTAGCATATGCCTAACGCTACAGAATGTTTGGGTGCTTTTCTGAGGCTGAAGGAAAACTAGGACATGCTCGTGGGCATTTGTATAGAAACATTAAGAGAGGCCTTCTACAGATGACTAAGATACTTTTCCAGAGGTGTCACAAATATCTGGAATGTCACTCCCCTTGTCCCCTGACACACTCATTCTTCAATTAAGCGGTTTTAGACATCTTGGGTCTCTGTTTAAGTCACTAGGAAAAGCTCAAGGCAAGAGTCTCTCTGCAGATGCCGCTCATTTTAGAAACGAAAATATCTTGGCCACTGTATATGTTAGAAATGACGGTAAAATGCTTTTCACAGTACTACCAGATATTTTCTCTTTGGTTCTGTCTTTAATCTTAAAACCGGAGAGTTCACAAAAGTGAAAATCCATGAAGAAACAAATCATAGACAGCTCTTCCAATTTTCGCAGTCATTTCAACGTCTTTTTTGAGAAGTGAAGAACAGGTATTATTTTCATTTTTTAGAAAGGAAAAGGTCACAGGGAGGTCACAGTTTAAGAGTGACAAATTTCCCTGTCTCAGCTTCGTCTCTTCTCCTTGTAGGTTTTCTCCCTACAGAACAGCAGCATCAGCCACCACTGTAGAGTGCCACAGAATGGAACAGAGACAAAGGCCAAGGTAATTAAACTAAAGAGCTTCTGCACAGCAAAAGAAACTACCATCAGAGTGAACAGGCAACCTACAGAATGGGAGAAAATATTTGCAATCTACTCATCTGACAAAGGGCTAATTTCCAGAATCTACAAAGAACTCAAACAAATATACAAGAAAAAAACAAACAACCCCATCCAAAAGTGGGGAAAGGATATGAACAGACATTTCTCAAAAGAAGACATTCATACAGCCAACAGACACATGAAAAAATGCTCATCATCACTCGCCATCAG